>NC_139624.1:23128020-23265520 GCF_964638095.1 Poromitra crassiceps | reverse complement strand
ATAGGCTACAGTGGCCTACATGCTTTGAATCCCTTCGTTTTAGCTATGCAGTGTTCTAAGCAGACTGGATGGCATGCAGCAGATGATAGAACGCTCATCCATTTGAGACTTGACTCGGACTTGTGACCAAAGACTTGAAACTTGACTTGGACTATAGCTGAAAGACTTGAGACTTGACTTGGACTCTAGCTCAAAGACTTGAGACTTGACTTGGACTTGCAAAAAATGACGTGAGCATCTCTGTCAGTGCCCGGCGGCCACGACCCATTGCTGCGCAGCAGCTGCCTATAAATAGGCCTAATTTTGGAAGTAATTTGTAAGTAGCCTACCCCCTGCAAGCTGCTCAAGTACCCCTAGGGGTACGTGTACCCCTGTGGGAATCACTGAAGATAAAGGCGAGTTTGTGCCCAAAAAAGAGATGGACCAGCTCAACCAGTGAAAAGCTGTGAAAAGACAACTGGAGGCAACAGAGCATGAGAATAAATAACTGAAGGAGAAGCTAAGCAGTCCACATTTGGGTTTGATTCATATGGTTTGATTCCATAAAGGACATGCTCTATAAAATTAGTTTTTTACTGGTTTACAGAACATACAATCTAAGGGGCAAGGGCTGAAACCTGGTCAAATTATAAGCACCAAAACACAATTAAGTAGGCTATAGGCTATAATTGGAATAACACCAGCAGGAGCTATATATGTTTTGTCTGATGGGTGGGGAGGTTGTGCCTCTGACAACCATAATAACTTTACATTCTGGCTTTTTGGGGAAACTTAAGCATGATTGCAGATAATTCCAACCCCCGGAATTCCCTGGACCCCACATTGAGAACCACTGTTTTTAATGAAGGCATTTAGGCAACATGTAGCCTAATCAAAATGAAATGCAGTTGCAAAATGTTTTCAACAATGACTTAATGTGAATAATTAATATCAAATGAACACAGCTAACATTTATGTCTGGAGATGAATTATTTAAAAAAAATCTTGCTTGTGAATTTTTAGTTTTTGTGTGTGTCTGTAAGTGCACTTCTCTCCATATTTGGATCTATTTGCATCCACATTTCTTTCTTTTTTTTAGTATCTGGTAATGTTCACATTTCACACATGCATAGTGAAAGAAATTCAATTTTCCTTTCTAATTGAGACTTGGAATATGGTCAAAAATCGAAATTGAACAATGAAAAACAGTCAAATAATTGAAAATTGAAGCCTCAAATAAATTTTCAAACTGAATCGAAAAACACAAAAACAAGCAAAGTCCGGCTGCAGTGACAGATAATTCTGGAAGGTGGTCCATGAAGAAGGCCTCAGCCTTGGGAATAGTCTCTTCAAGAAAGGGCGCATCTCTCCACAGCCGGCAATTGATGCTGCTTGCTTGGGCCACACCATGCAATTGCATTATGTCCATTTGACAAGCATACAGTAGGCTATCTGTAGTTGAATCTGTGTGTAATGTTGGTGGGGGTAGGTCGCAGCTTATTGTTTTCGTCAAGGCAACACGATCAGCGTCATCAGGTAGTAGGCTACCCAGTAGCCTACCTAGTTCTTCCAATAGGCTCATTGGGCCTAGGAAGCCGATTAGCTCATCCTTGCCAGACATTTACTCACTGTGGACTAGCCTCAACGCGAGATGACTAGCTAATAAATGTTAGTAAACACGTGACAGCTGTCACATGTGTAGTCTAATGTTAGGTGTCACGTGCGGCAGGTCGTAAAGTAAATTAATTTAGTAACTATAGTGAACGGCATGCTCATTGTCGGACAGGCTGAACATTGTTGAATCAACAACAAAACCGGTAAACTGAGCGAAATTGACATGTCAGCAAGCAAGGTTATAGTTTTGGATTTTTTCATTAGTTTTTATTTTTATTAGTTTTGACTTTTTTTTTTCAATTTCAGTTTAGTTTTGATTAGTTTTTAAGGTGGGTTTGATCGTTTAGTTTAGTTTTTAGTTTTTGAAAATGCTTAGATTTAGTTTAGTTTTTATTAGTTTTAGTGTTAGTTTTAGTATGTTATGTACTGTCAATGGTTTTTGCCCCTTTCCTCTTTTTTTGTAATATGGGGTGTTTGTCAGGGGTGAGATTCAAAAGGGTCATAAAATATGATAGATAGGCTATAGGAAAATAGATTTAATCTCCACTCAAAATATAGGCTTATTATGTATGAAATACATACTCATACATACTCATACAACTGACAAAGACTAAAACTAAGGACATTTTCTCTTCAATTTTATTTTATTTTAGTTAGTTTTGTAAACACACAATACCGTTTCAGTTAGTTATCGTTTTTTTGTAAAGCTTTTTTTTTTTTTTTTTTTCAGTTTATTTGATGTTTTTTCAATTCTAGTTTCCTTTTTTTCGTTAGTTTTCGTTAACTATAATAACCTTGTCAGCAAGCCATAAAGGTTTTTGAAAAAGAAAGTCAAACATCAAATTTCTGAAGTGGAATTTCTATTATGAGTCATCAATAACTTACACAAACCAGAGCCGTATAATAGACATCTCCATTCACTCCAATGGACCAGTTTTTTTCCAGGAAGTAGAAAGTGGAACTCGAGTAAAAAAAGCAGCACTGTCGAGTTGCAACAAAATACACAGTGTTGTACTTTGAAAGGGTTTTTCATCCCTTGAAATGAATCAAATTGTACATTATCGGCTTTATTTTCGCATGCAAAAGTAGCGCGAGACCCATTCCTGGCTGTTCATTGGCTAATGAGTCTCGCATTTTGGTCCTCCGCTGACGCCACTCTCTTACTAGAGGACACTAACACAAACAATGTGAAATCTAGCTACTTGATCACAACGTTAAATAGCCTACAACCAACCTCGCGTCACCAGGCTCTTCTCAGCCTACAACTGTGGTGTAGGCTACTATACTGCCATAGGCTACTCTGGGTTCCAGACCTTCGAAGCCACGCCCACTCCAAAGCTGTGTATTTTTTTAGAAGTTTTTACGAGTTGACAATTCAGTCTGAATATCAGGCTAGTGATGAACGGTTTTGCGAGTTTCCAGGACTTGAACGCAGCGTTATTCTTCTCAGATACTGATCTCGCACCTGATTGGTGGCTAATCTCGCACCTGATTGGTCTCCATGGCAGCCATTCAGGCCAGATACGATCATAATTTTCGCACATGATTGGTCTCCATGGCAGTGACGCTGCCCAGATACGATCATAAATTCGCACCTGATTGGTCTCCATGGCAGCCATTCAGGCCAGATATGATCATAATTTTCGCACATGATTGGTCTCCATGGCAGTGACGCTGCCCAGATACGATCATAAATTTCGCACCTGATTGGTCTCCATGGCAGTGACGCTGCCCAGATACCATCTCTCGCACCTGGTTGGGCGGCGGAAAGTAGGGGCGGAGTCTCATCTACGGGGATTCGAGGAAGAGACAGTTTTTAAATCACGACATTTCTTCTCGGAACAGACTCAGAAACATGTTTTTCTACGACGCAGGACTCCGCCGCCACTATGGGACGTTTGCTACAGTTTGGTGAGTTCACAGCAAAGTGGCTGCCTACTGCCTAGTTTGCATAGTGCATACAAAGTTGATAGCTAACTACTGTAACTTAATTTGGCTGCAACCGCAAGCAGGTTTCCATGACAGATTAGCTCATGAGCCAACATTAGCTGGTGAAAAGAGTATTGCCGAGTTTTAGAAATGTGTCAATAAATGTTGTTGATCTACCTGCAACATCTAGAAATTGTAGTATCTTGATTACACAGATAAACTGGACCAAGGAAGACTATTGACTATGCTTGTACAGACAGATATCTCAACATTCATCTCCCTAGAGATGCTATGTGCTAAGGATATTAATTGTAATTGTGCTCTATCATGTATATGGGTGCTCTGTATGAAAGCAGCAAGCCAAGTCCTAAGTGAAAGATAAGGGATTTAACATCAGGCCTGGATGGAAGGAGCATGTCGCTGTTACATGCAGAAGCTGTGATGCCTTATGGGCTGTGGCAGGCAGACCCAGGTCAAGGGCCTGCAGCTTAAGAAGCTTGCTAGCTCGTGGCCGTTCACACCATACGCCGTCGAAGCAACGCCAAAGTCAGGCTGAAACCTTTTCCCCGCTAGCCGGGCTGCTGAAACCAGCGGTTTCATTTCGGCGTCCTTGTTAACAGGCCATTCGCTTCATTTCGTCCATGCCCAATAAGTTGCTCAATAATAATGTTGGATTTTGTAAAGAAGTGAGACTTTTAAACATTTGTAAGGCATCCAGTTACCATCCACTCTAGATGGCATCTCTGGTAGGCTACAGATACTATTGCTGGGCTGTGGCGAGAGCATTATAGTCAGCGCCGCTGCTGGCCATTTGGGTGCCTTTAGCGTACATTTTTTCATTGTGCCAATGAAACACTAACCTGACGCTGCTAGATGGATGAGTTCGTTCACATTTGTTTCAGGATTGTGAATTTGTGGAACAATGCCGCCCCCATCTGGCGGAGTCAGGCTAATGAAACACCCCCTCCCAAGAAAAAAATCACAAATGCAATCTAGTGTGTGTGTGTGTGTGTGTGTGTGTGTGTGTGTGTGTGTGTGTGTGTGTGTGTGTGTGTGTGTGTGTGTGTGTGTGTGTGTGTGTGTGTGTGTGTGTGTGTGTGTGTGTGTGTGTGTGTGTGTGTGTGTGTGTGTGTGTGTGTGTGTGTGTGTGTGTGTGTGTGTGTGTGTGTGTGTGTGTGTGTGTGTGTGTGTGTGTGTGTGTGTGTGTGTGTGTGTGTGTGTGTGTGTGTGTGTGTGTGTGTGTGTGTGTGTGTGTGTGTGTGTGTGTGTGTGTGTGTGTGTGTGTGTGTGTGTGTGTGTGTGTGTGTGTGTGTGTGTATTGAGAAATCTGGTAATAGTAATTCCGTTATGTTTTATGTTTTGAGATGGCTGAATTATTTCATGTTAGAAGCAGAGGCGCTTTATTTTGAAACTCCAAGAAGGAAGTATCTGCCCTATGCAGGGAAGTAGGCTACAGTAGCTTAACTACGAAAATAGTGTCTCGCAAGATGGACTGAAAAAGTCTGCTGTTTATCTCCCTTTCTGCTGCAGCATGTTGAAGAAATAAATGTTCAGTTTGAACAACACCCGTTCTGATCATTATAGAGCAAGATGATGGCTTCCACTACACAACACTGTATTTACGTAGGCTACGTTACATTTGCGGGAATGGGAGGAATCTCGCACTTGTACTGATGCATGACTGATGACTGAGGGAAAACGTGAGTTTGTTTACTGCGTCACATGTAATTAACGAGGAGATCCCGCAACTTTCTTTTTAGGAGGCACTGTGGCCAGTTCAAAAATGCCAAACTGGCCCGTGTGGAGAGTTAATTTGAGAAGGGGCATTGATTACCAAACTGCGGGGCATCCACCGCACTGTCTGTTTGACCGTGGTATTCCTGCTCTGGATGATGCCCTGGGTGACACTTGGTGCCCTACGCTCAGTGCGTTGTGCGCGAGTAGGGAGCGCCCTGATTATATAGTTCCTTATTTAACTGTATCAAAAGTGATCTGTATGCCTGACCACATTGAGAGTAATGACTCAATAGGAATTATGACACATGAAGTGTACCAAGCCATGCTAAACTGATCCAATAACAAAGTGTATGGCTTGGACCACATGACTGCTGAACACGCTAGCTCTCCTTCCCTTCTTGCGATTAGTTTCACTGGTTTTATGATTCATGGCTTGCTACCAGATTCAACGTTATCTGTTCTGTTGGTCCCTGTTATTAAGGACAAAGCTGGAAAAGTTGGCAGCCTGGACATAGGCCCATAGCTTTAGCCAGCATTCTGTCCAAGGTCCTCGGAAGAATCTTGAGGGATTATGATTGTATTAACTCTTCAGATAAGCAGTTGGGCTTTAAACCAAAACATGGTACCGACCTGTGTATATTTGCCCTAAAGGAAATTGTAAACAAATATAGAGGGCAAAAGTCATCTGTCCTCATGTGTTATAGATGCCTCTAAAGCCTTTGACCGTGTCAATCACAGAAAGCTGTTTGTCAAACTGACCCAAAGAGGGCTGCCTGGGCATATAGTCAGAATTCTGGCTTACTGGTACGCCCACCAGACTATGCAGGTTAAATGGGGCAATAGTGTGTCTGCACCATTTGGGGTCAGTAATGGGGTAAGAGTAGGTGGAATCTTGTCACCAGCACTGTTGAATTGATGTTGGACTGTCAGAATGGCTAAGAGCCTGTAATACTGGATGCAGGATTGGTGATCTGTTAGTGAATCATATTTTGTATGCAGATGACCTTGTGATTTTTAGTCTGAGCAGTGCTGCTCTACAGCAGCTCATTGCTATATGTACTGTGGTGTGGAGCATGACATTCTATACAATGCCGGTAAGAATGCTGTGTTAATATGTAGAACTAAAGAGGACAAATATCAAAAGTTCCCTGACTTCAAATTGTCAGACAATAATCTTGAGGTCTGTAACAATGTTAAATCTTGGGCATTTTATTACTGATCAGTTAAAAAAAGAAAAAACACGATTTCAGACGGACAAGCCCGTCTTTATTGTCACACGATTACAATCAACACATGCACGGAGGGCCACAACACACACATGCTGACGGTGGCCGGTGAAATTTGTCTTCTGCATTTAACCCATCCTGGCTTTGTCCTTTCCTCCGGGGGGCAGGCCAGGAGCAGTGGTCGCTTTTCTCGTACAGCGCCCGGGGACCGACTTCGGATGTTGTCGTCACTGGTCGGGTAACGATGACGATCTGATCTTCTGCATGTTTTTAATGGGGGGGGGGGGGGGGGGTTATATACGGAGGAACCCCCCTGGTTGACAGATGATGTAGACACATACAGGCAATGCCACAGGATATATGCCCATGCCAACACTCTTGTGCGCAGGTTTGACATGTGCTCAGTTTGAGTGAAGGTGTCTTTGTTCAGAGCATATTGCACTCCGCTCTATACTGCTTCAAGTAGCATACTGTATAATGATGCAATGAGAATACTCCTCAAAACACCCAGGTGGTGTAGTGTGAGTGAAGTGTTTGTCACTGTTGGACTTTGCACTTTTCATGCTGTTTTAAGAAATCTAATGTATAAATGTATGCAATGTATGTTCCTGATACACATCCAGGCTTAGGGGAGCACTGGCTGAAGAGCCTGTATGTATCAATCAGTGTTACATTTGTCCTGTCTTGTCTCTTTTTTGTATTTTCTATGGACCTGTGTGCATCAATAAAGCTTGATGAATCAATCTTGTTTTCTTTTCCAGGTTGGCAGCCACCAATGCAATCAAGCTGACTCGGAGAAACCTTCTCCGAGTCAATGTGCTGCAAACATGGTAAGAAAACCCACAGCCAAATGATTCATGTTATAGCGAAGATGTAGCTAGCTAGCATGATCACACATTAGTAAGCCTGGTGATGTTAGTGATTGATGCAACGTTAGGCCAGATATAAGATATTGTGGGCAACTCTCTGGGCTAATAAAAGTACACATTACACATGTTTGTTTCATTGTAATAATTAACCATTCTCTGGCTGTGCAGCACAATTACTATTACTACTACTACTACTACTATTACTACTACTACTATTACTACTACTACTACTATTACTATTACACATTACTACTGTTTATTCATTTCATTTTGTAATCATAATTTCACCAAGGTTCATAGAGCCCGAGCTCACAAGCAGTTTGCAGTCTACCTTAGTGTTCAATTTCTCAACAGCTAGGATTTGAATGCAAAGTAAAGTGGCTGGTATGAAAATGGCAGATAAATTTTCTATTTGAGCCACTGCCTATGAACATTTTGTATTATTTGGGATATAGCGTGACTTAACGTTTCAAGGTTTATTTGTTTCTAAACATTAAGTCACGTGATATAGTGTGACTTAACGTTTCAAGGTTTATTTGTTTCTAAACATTAAGTCACGTGATATAGTGTGACTTAACGTTTCAAGGTTTATTTGTTTATAAACATTAAGTCACGTGATATAGTGTGACTTAACGTTTCAAGGTTTATTTGTTTATTTGTTTATAAACATTAAGTCACGTGATATAGTGTGACTTAACGTTTCAAGGTTTATTTGTTTATAAACATTAAGTCACACGATATAGCATGACTTAACGTTTCAAGGTAAAGTGGCGTTGGCATTCTACCTTTTTGTTATACTTTTGCAGTGAGCACCTCATCGACCATGTGACAGCTGAGGTTCTACCAGTGCAGCAGCCCAACCAGACTGAGAGATTCTCTCTCTACCTGTCAGCTCAACTGCAGTATGGACTGATCATCGTCTACCACAAGCAGTGTGGCTTTCTGCTAGGTGAGACAAAAGACAGGGGGAGGAAGAGACATGGAGAATAAAAGGAGAGCTGGCTCATGGTTGTGTGTCTTCTGAGGTACTGAAGATAAAGCCCGTGAGACAGTGGACAGAGAGATGTTACCTGCTAGTTGATAGAGAAAGGTAGATGGGAGGGAAATGGGGGAGAGGATGGGTGGCACTTGTTTCTACCTGTCCTCCAAGGTACATGGTCTTCAATGTAACTACGGTAGGTGACCTGCTGAGATTAAAGAAAGGAACGGAAAGAGTAGACTGAGGAGAGGGTGTTTGCTTCTCTGTGTACTGACAAAACCCAAATGTGTTTCATTTAAATTGACGGCACGTACCATAATCACATGTAGAAACAAGGGAGTGGGCGTGAGTGAGCTGGCTTTAAATGCTGGCTTCAAACAAGGTGGTGATTGCACTGTTGTAGACACATGGAGGACTTTGAGAAATACAGTGCATCAGAGTAGGCAGCAAGGTATGCAGGATAACAACAGTTCTTATTTTCTTGTGTAAATTGTCTTTCCATGTTAGGCTGAAATGAAAAGTGAAAATGTTTTCTGTTGATCTGACATTAACTCATTGAGTGCCAAGGACGGACATGTTCGTCATTTCAAATAGTAACGTAGAGTGCCAAGGACGGACATGTTCGTCAATTGCGTTTTTTGACGGTGGGGCGTCGATCAAAGCCTTCTGCCTCTGATGTACAAATATTATAGCTATTGGATGTGTCTAACCTATTTTACAGAACCCTTAGGTGGCGACAGTGCTCTCCACATAACAGAAAGGCAAGGAAAAAACAAAGAAGAAGTCGTTATGGAAACGGAAATCGCATCGCATCCGTATGCATCGATATGCTGAAGCACGTTACTGCAGCTGTGCCTGCAGCAGCCAATCTGCTCCCACAATTGAGCCGGACAGCACATCCGCACATCCACACCGTGGAGTTGTTATTATTCTCAACTGGAAGCATCGTTGCCGGTGACAAACACACGCGGAACGCTGTAAAAAAGCAGGATGTCGATGTCCCTTCACTGTGCGCACAGCAAACTCAGCAGAGAGCCACCACAGACAGGAGGAGGAGTGTGCAGTTGAGGCGAGGCGAGGCGAGGCGAGGCGAGGCGGGGCGGGGCGGGGGGGGGGGGGGGGGGGGGGGCACGCAGAGCAGCGCGCAACACCCAGACAGACCCAGGCAGCAGGACAGGATTGACAAACGCAAGCCAGAATATCCGATGCCCACCAGATGACTCAGTGAATGTGCTTGAAATGCTGCATTTCACAAAAGGCGGAATAACTCAGCTTCTAATTTGAAAAGTGTCTTTTTGCTCAAAACAGCCTATCTTCTCCGGCTCATAACTAAAGAACGGAAAATGGGATCAATAAACTTTTTTTTGCAGATGATAGAATAGAGTCTCATCGTTCTTTGTGCGTGTTCAGTGTTTACATAGTAATATCACACAATATTCTGTGGGCCTCGAGAAATCACTGAAAACGCTCTGAAACTCTGGCACTGGGAGCATCCGTTCTCCAAAAGTGGCTGGCACTCAATGAGTTAAAGCCTAACATCTGTGTCAACTACAAGATGTAAAAAAAAAAAAAAATCTCAGAAATGCTGTTTTCTGGTAAAAGCGAGTCCCATGAATAATAAGTAAGCCCTAGCTGCTCCAGTGTTTTTGGGCCTGTTGCATCACACATCCACATAATGTTCAAATTATGCTGCAGAATCTGATATACTGTAGAATAGAACAGAACATCCCAAAGCTTTCACATACAGTACATAATTATCATTGAATATGGTCAAAGAATATGACAAAAAAAACATGAATATTCTTTATATGGCATCAGGCATTTATAGTTTGGATAACGCTAGAAATTAGCTGTAGCTTTTGAAGGAAAATGATTGCAACCTAGATAATTTATCAACAGGATAATTCTTTCAGTCAAAACTGAAAAAACTTTGGCTTCGATTTGGCTTTCTTGAGCCCAAAATTGGAGAGGATGTCATGCGCTTCATTCCCATTGAACCAGCCTTCTGTATAGATGAGTCATTATGGTCACATTCATTACTTTCATTGTCATGTCGTATATTTTATACCAAGTTGACCCATGGGTGACGCCTCTGCCTTTCTGCTTCTGTTGCAGAGGAAATAATGCACTTATTATGAAGTGTGTGTGTGTGTGTGTGTGTGTGTGTGTGTGTGTACATGTATATGTGTGCATTTGTGTGAGAGACATCTTGACCGTGCAATTCCTACCTGTCCTTTTCTGTTTTGCAGAGGAGATTCAACAGACCATTGACCGCTTGACACTTGCTATGAAATGCACGCTCATTGACATTGCTGAGCCTGAAAGGTCTTCACACACACACACACACACACACACACACACACACACACACACACACACACACACACACACACACACACACACACACACACACACACACACACACACACACACACACACACACACACACACACAAACACACTTGTACATAGTCTGCCCCCCACATTGACCTGTATATTTACAATGACTTACTTACTACTGTATTAATCTCATTTCTATCTTCTTCTTTTTTAACTCTCATAAATCAAATCACCAGCACACATCTGAAAAATATGCAGAGCAGAACACTCAAAGTCAAAATTAAATCAGGGCTCCATAGGATTTGAGCTGTAACGTTGGTATCCCTCCCTCACCCTCTACCTGGCAGGCCTTTGCTCCTGGACCTGCCTGACATGGTTCTGATGACTCAGGAGGCTAACCCCTACTTCGGACTCATGAAAGAGCAGGAGTTGCCCAGCCCCGATCAAATACACCAGGTACAATTACACACCTATACAACTTTAATGCATTGATGTCAAACACTGCAGGCAAACCACACACCAAATACAACTTTATACCTGTCATTACTTCACAAAGAGCAAACGTACCTGTAGCCAGTCCCAGGGTAGGATTTTTTTTTAACACAGGCTATTTGCCTTTTCTTTGTTGCCCTTGTTTTGGGGGGATTTTAGATAATTTCCAGGGTAATTTGATCAAATGTTGGGAAATACCTTAGTTCTTCTTTGTTGCATACCAGACCAATAATCAATTACTCTTATCCAAGCATATTTTATTTCTAAAAGTTCATAAACAATCACAGTTAAAAATCCTCTTTGCCTATCATCTCAACACTGTTGAATGTCTGGCCCAGTCTTTTGTCTGAAGAAGCTACCCATCTCCTCCAGTATAAAATACAGCTGATATAGTAAACCCAAACCCTCCTGTCCTAAAGGAAGCATTGTTTCATGCATTCATTAGTTGGGTTTCCATCCACCTGTTTTTATGCACATTTTCAATTTGTGCATAAAAAACCTGAGTGGAAATGCTGTAAAATGCGGAAAAAACTACAATTATCACAAAAAGGTTTTCACGCTTGGGGAAGGTGGAAAAGTTGGCGTAATCGATAAATGGTAATTGCGATAAATGCAGTGGAAACAGATGAAGCGAATCTTCCTTCGTCTCTCCATTCAAAAACCACGCAGTTTCATGTTGACATGTCGGCGTAGCCTACACTAAATAGGGCTACAGTTGAAGGTAAATAATGGTAAATAAACAGGAACATTTTTAGACCGCCGTGGTGTGTTTAAACTGAAGAAGACTGAGATTAATTTTAATGCGACTCACTTCTAGAATATTGCTCTGTGGATTATAACGTTATGTTGCTGAGTTGAAGACTGCCACCTGGTAATCTAGAAATTGCAGCTCATGGTCTATGTACCTTTGTAGACCATCAAGAAACTTTAAATTATCAACGTAGATGTTTTGGTGCGTCCTGGTGGCTCACCTGGTAGCACGCATACCACGGAGGCTCAGTCCTTCACACGGCTGACGCAGGTTAGAATCCGACCCGAGGTCCTTTGCCGCATCTCATCCTCTCTCTCTCTCCACCCTTCCTGTCTGCCTACTGACCTGTCATATCTAATAAAGGCAGATCAGCAGAGGCAGACATCCTCAAACATGAGGTGATTGACCGCTCTATAATAGCAGTGGAAACGCACATTATTTCGCATTTTCTTTTGCTGATTTTCTGAGAATTCAATGACAGTGTGTGATACATTTAGATGGAAACCCAACTAGTGTATCAAATGTATTATGTTGTTGAAAAGTAGCACACACGTCGAGCCAAACTCGCCACACTGATGTGTTGAACACGACACATGTTTAGCCTCTTTGTACGTATATACCAAATAGAGGACCGCAGGAATTAGTCTCATACGTGTCAAATGCAATGGGATTTTAGTATGGGGATTCTGGTTCAATGCATGAAATAAGGTCTGTGGTTAACAAAAGTTTATGAAACAGCGACTTTTGTGTTCAGCAACATAATCTTAACAAACGAGGCCTCCCTGTTGTCTATATGTCTATAATTAGTACAACAATATGAAATCATGAGATTTAAAAGGGTCTCTGAACTGGGCCGCACAGTGACTTTCACAATGCAAATGAGATATTTAGATTCCGTTTTGTACTTAAGCATTTGTGCTTGTTCAGTTTCAGGCTATCAGAGTTTCCCAAATATTACAATTCAATACTGAGGCCCACATGTCACATTGCCAGGAATCAAAGAAGATAAATTTGATCTTCTGCCTTTTCTACACATAGAATCAAAATAAGTTAATTAGATTTATCTAACAAAAACAGATTTGTTCTGAATCTCTCTTTTTTTTCTAACAACCCCAAACTCGCAATTAGCTTGCCTCTGGCTGTGAAAAGGCAGTATTGGTGCTGTTCAATTCATTCTCCTGAATCATCCAAGAGGTTGAAACAAGCTTATCACACACACACACACACACACACACACACACACACACACACACACACACACACACACACACACACACACACACACACACACACACACACACACACACACACACACACACACACACACACACACACTATGAATCTGTGCTTGTACCATACAGCTTATATTTACTGATGTTTATTCCTAGGGATGGATGAAAGTGTCAGCTTCAGACCTCTCTACCCAAGGTAATCTGTCTAGGGTTTATATGAATGGTCAAAGTGGATTTTCTTGAAAATTCAAACTCAGCATGAGAATGTTGTTAGTTCTATTCTGTGACCCCAAAAAAGACATATTCAACACATTTTCCATGTTTTTGTCATTGTCCCAGCTTGTTTTCTACTTCCTATCATAACGCATCATTCAAGTGTGGTGAAACTCATGGCCGTGTCTAGCTCATTCTAGTGCTAAATCTGTATGTCTCCCATGTCCTGCTGCTGTGTGAAACTAGCTAACACATCCCCTGCGGCTGCCATCACCATCACAGAGCCGATTATCCGCCGCACCGATGAGGTAAATTATGTTAGAGTCCAGGGAATCTTTTTTAATCATTTTTAGGCACAGCAGCGCACCCTGGTGGATCAGTGAGCTCGGCTGCGTTACCAGCCATTACGGAAGTCGTAACACAACTGGGTCAAGTGGGCGGGGCTACATAAGGTGAATAGGGGAGTGAAGTGTGTGACCCCTGCCAGATTGACCACAGTCAAAAGGAAGGAGAGGGATGTTCTCTCACGCATGAAACATGTTTATCAGGAATAAGTCTAGCTGTGCTTCTACACACTGTTACCTTCCCCGCCCTTCCTCCACAAGCATCACCAGCTGACCAAATCCATTTTGCTTTGATAAGAGCTGACTCCACTACATCAGCCTGCACTCACACTGTACTGTTTATAGAGATACAAACATCAATTAACTATATTTATTTTGTCCTCTGTGTCCTCTCATCTGCCCCTTTGTATGAGGAGGTATTCTTTACAACCACCTTTGTGTTTACGTTCGTCTCGCCTGCGCACATTTATTTTTTTCTCCTCCCATCTTTATTTTCATTATTTTATTCATTTTCTTTATACATTTAACCAACTCTCTGTTTCCCTGTATCATGATATCCACACACTCATTTCGCTATAATTCTGCCCCTTCCCCCCCGTCTCTCTCTGTCATTCTCTTCTTATCCTGTATCAGCTTTTTGACGGAGTCAAGGAACTTGCTGAATTGACGGATACAGAACTTGACATGCTGATAGCAGAACCAGGTTTCTTCCCTGGAGGTGTGTGTCTTTGTGTTTCTGTCTTGCAACTTCTTTCATTTCTGAATGATAAACTTTGAATGTGTATTTTTAGTGTGTTTATGTTTAATCTAATGATTTATTTTAGGGCCATATGATTTCCGCAAAACAGAGAAAATGGACGGAATCATGGAATTTGATCATAAAAATAAAAATGTAAAACATGGAATTTGCAGAATTTTCCATAAATTGGCTGAAATGGATAAAAAATAGGCCAAATGATCAAAAGTAGACCTAATTATTGTAGTAACCTAAATAATTTTATAATTATAAAATAGATCTAGAGAAACTATTCCGTTTTCGATTGGGGTGTTTTGAGAGGGGGGGGTCTGTCTTGTGTAGAACGATCCTAACCCCTAAATAAAAATAAAAATAGACAAAACAGAATTTGGAAAAAAAGAAAACGGATTTTGGGCACGGTAGCTCACCCGGTAGAGCGCGTACCACAAATGCTTAGTCCTTTGCGTGGCGGACCCGGGTTTGAATCCGACCTGTGGTCCTTTGCCACCTGTCATCCCCTCTCTCTCCCCCCACCTTTCCTGTCTGCTTACTGTCCTATCCAATAAAGGCAAAATGCTAAATAATAATAATAATAATAATAAAATATTTCATATGGGCCTACATGCAGTAGGTCTTGTCCACACTAAATGGGAGCTCCTGCATTGTCTTCTGTTGTGTGACTGTCTTGAAACGTGTCAGCACCGGTCAACCTGGCCAAACTCATTGTGGCACTGTTATAATTGGGTAATAAAAGCAATTGTCATTCATGCCTTTTCAGCCAGGGGTCACCTGAAACGTTTATTTTCTGGGGACCCCATTTCATATCAGGGGAGCTTGGACTGCCTCCTCTCCTTAGCAAAAAAGACAGCGCCATCAGCATAAGGAAAATATGTCAATAGTGTGTGTTGAGTGGGGCACAGGTGATTCACTTTAAATTCCCTTTCTTCATTAAAACAGCAGTAAATCAATAATTGAAATAATTATTTCTTAATAGATCTGCTTTGCCAATAAAAATCCATTTAAAATCTTATCGCCGTTAGCAAGCTTTCTACACACCAGATCATTCTCTCAGGGCAAATGAGATGTTTGTCTGAACTTCTGTATCTGTGTGTCCATGTGTTGTTTATATGTTTTGACACTTTGGGTGTGTGTCCATACACTATTTACACACGTGTGTGTGTGTGTGTGTGTGTGTGTGTGTGTGTGTGTGTGTGTGTGTGTGTGTGTGTGTGTGTGTGTGTGTGTGTGTGTGTGTGTGTGTGTGTGTGTGTGTGTAACAGATGAGGACGAGCAGGTGGGAGAGAGGCAGCCGGATGCCCAGTGAGTGTTGTGTTTGTGCATATTAGCATTAGTTCTTTACATTTCATTTCACAGTGTGTGCAGCAAAGACAGGAAAATATGCAAACATGGATAACATCATGGCCTCTATCTTCCCAAAAGCGCTAATTTTGCGTTTGCGCTCGTTTAACGCCGTGCGCAATGCAAATTGGGGGCGGACACAAGCGCATTCCTGTGATAATTGTACTGGGCATTGGCTGCCCCATGCCAAAGCAGGCGTTTCAGCGCTAAAATGTGGGATTGATGGCGTTACCCTATCGTCAGCAGCGTGCAATTACTTTGCGCTAAGAGCTTTGAAAAGGACCTCTTATGCGCAAATACCTCTGCGCTGGGTGCGCTGCACGGAGATTACGGCTGCGCTCTCAGCACAGAGAGGTATTTGCGGAGTGGAAAGTGGAATTCCTTTTGGATATGTCATTACGCACAGCCTTGTCATGCCACGACATCAAATTATGCTACTAAAATTGAGTATTAGCAGATAATTCAGTGAGGCAATCAACTATAACTCACTGAGAAACTTTTATCACATCGCAAAGAGGGAAATTAATTGAGAAGAACACTTGTGGGACAATGGACATAGGCTATTTACCTTCATAACCCGAAGGGTCATTGGCACCACAGACGATCTGTCAATAAGTTCCCTCTGTCCTTGCACGAGTGAGTACACTCTATTACGCATGGAGAGAATTACAGCATATTGCATGCCTCGCGCAAACAACCATTGCGAGACGGGAATCTGATTAGTTTTGATTGACGTAATGCCCAGCCTTGCCTGGCCACGCCTGTGAATAATTCTGGTAGTTAAGACTGCCAAAATCCTGTTTGCGCAGGCATTTTGGGGCGCAGATGATTTTTGGCAGAATTGGCACGGCTCTAATTTGCGACAGGTGCCGTGAACGTGCCCGCCGAGAATTGCATCCCCAACATATTTCGGGGCTGTTTTAACTTAGAAATCAGGGAGGTCGCGTCTACCAGACAATTATATAACTTTGAATCAGTTACATTTCTGTATAAATCATTACAAGTAGCTCCCGTGAGGTGGGGATGTTTTTTTTGCTGCTCGGCGGTGGAGCAAAACTCGGCAGAACACCTGGCGTACGGCGCAAGGCGGAACGCTATCTTCCGTGCCTTAAGGCATGCGCAAACAGTGCGCAAAGCGCTATTTAGAGATAGCGCCTGTCGGAAGATAGAGGCCCATAATTTGTCACATTGACCAAATAATAATATCTTGTCATCACTCATTGCTCCCCTCTGTCCCCAGAAATGTAGTTGATATAGGTAACATCTCACTTTGCCATTGACGTACTGTAGTGTTGAGGTCAAGACCACCTAAACCAAGACTGAGTCAAGACCAAGACGGAGCTGATGGGGGCGAGACCAAGACTGGGACCAGTCCAATGCCAGACCATTTTCAAGACCATGACTCTAATTATAGCTTCACTTTTACACCAGCGGTTTCCAACCTTTTCCAACTCAGGGCCTACTTGAAAATCTCAATTTAAGAAATACGGAGGACAAATAATGCATTCTGAATTCCTGACCATAAGGTTGGGAACCACTGGAATAAGCAAGTGGTATGACTGATGATTTGGAAGAGATCTCTGAAGCCACTGCTCTGCTCTTCCGTGCCTTGTCTCCTTGTGTTGTCTTCCTTGGCACGTGAGGTGAGTGGTTTCAGTGGGAAAACTTTCAAACTGCAAAGTTATTGGTTGCAATTGAAGGGAGGATGTTTCTTTTTACACCCAATCACAGTACAAAAAAAAGACAATACACAGACAGGTAATGATGTCACTGCAGTTGTGGTCTTGACTGGTCTTGAAATAAAAGCCAGAGTCCGGCTTGTCCAAGACGAGTCAAGACCAAGACCGAGGGAGGGCGAGTCCGAGACGACTGGTGTCGAGTACTGCAACACTACATGGACGGCCCAGTAGCCAAACAAAGGAACCTTCCACCCAGCTGTGACAACACACTTTGTGTTGTGCAACAGAGAAACAGGTTTGGTGAAGGTAACAATAATCTGTGTATAATTATGTGTTACCAGGCCAGACCAGGAGCCTATGGAAGTTACCCCGGCAACTGTTGCCAAGGAGATGACCCCCCCGCCATTTGCCCAGGAGGCGGCTGTGGTTCAGGAGGTAAAGCATGTCGTCCACCAATCAGAAAGTCAGTGGTTCGATCCCTGGCGCATCCAGTCTGCATGTCGAGGTGTCCTTGGGCAAGACACCGAACCCCAAATTACTCCCGATGGCCGTGCCAGCACCCTGCGTGGCAGTTTGCTGCCCTCGGTGTATGAATGTGTGTGTGAATGGGTGACCATCCGGTTTGTTCGATACAACAAAAGTCAGTAAGCCGTAGGCCTGAAAACGCAAAAAATGTAAAGTGGCAATTTTTGTCAAAACTGACGACACAGCTCCACTTCATGCATGGAAGACAATAGTCCGAGCATTCACTAGCCTATCAATATAGCCTTAATGGCATAAAGTGAATGCATTGACATTCAACAAACTATCATGACATCAGAGTCTGTTAACGAGTTGCTAAAAATACATAATGGGCAATAACTGCCCCCTATTTACATTAAATTATCTAATCGTTAACCTCAATTAATTAAACGACCATACAACTCACGGCCAGATGCATTGATTTTCTCAAGTCCCAAGTGCTGCAAAGAAGAAAAAAAATCATAGGGCTTTACTGGGTTTATATTCTGTAATGCAACCAATCTGCAACAGTTTATTACCATTACTGACTTCTGTATCACTCTATGATGTGGATAATTCACAGAATACAGGAAGCTAGGCGTTTTACCTTAAAAAAAAAGCGAAAATTGATTACTTGGTAAATAAAAAACTGAACAGTCGACTCACTACGGGTTAAAATGGACTTTTAATTGTCTGTATTCTATGTGTTCTGTGTATTTCGGATCACAAACAAAAAAATGTTGCAAAGTGGATCTACTATTACTTTATTTAATTGCCATTATTGTGATGGTTCTAAACAGAAGTTTCCGTTTTATTCTGGCTCACTTGACGCTGCTCACAGTTGGTGTTGACATTTGCGGCTCCAGTCTGCACATGAATCGTTATCACAAACACTGTGTATAAATGCGGAATAGGCCAGAATGCAACAACAGTTTTCCATTTTATGCAGGGACTGTGTTGTGGTCTAAACGTGGCCTAAGTTTACATTCCACAATGTGACTCGTGAACTTCTCATTGCCTATTGAAAACACTCTGGTTTGTGTGTGTGTGTGTGCGTGTGTGTGTGTGTCTGTGTGTCCGTGCATGCGTGCATGTGTGTGTCATCTCATAAGTTCCAGCAGGTGTATTCCCGTGAGCATGAGTGTGATGGCATCTTCAACACTCAGAAGTGTTCAAATGTAACGCTGAAGTCCTGTCTCCCTCACCCTGCCACTAGGTGGCTGTTCGTCCTCCCAGGAAGCCCCGCCGCAAGCGTCAGCTGGTCTTTGCAGACGCAGAGACCCAGATATCTGACAACGCCTTTAGAGAGCAGATTCAAAACCCGCTGGCCGAGACACGGAGCATGGTATAGAAACACACGCACGCACGCACGCACGCACGCACACACACACACACACAGACACAGGGTCTCACTCATCTACACATTTTCAATGTTAAATGCACTACATTAAAATAGAATTTAAGAAATAAGAAAGTAGGCAGTGGGCCCTACTAAAAAATTCAAGGCACTAAAACACTTAAAAAGCCTTTATTTTAGATCGGCTTAACCCAACGCGTGTCGATTGCCGACACGCGTGACTCTCCCACACACACAGAGTCACATGGGAAGTTACACACATAGATAGAAAAGCATTATGGACACACATATACACATAGCATATGTGAAGTCAAGTTTATTTGTATAGCCCTAACTCACAAGCATGTCTCAGGGGGCTTTACAGAGAATATGTCTAGCTAAATCTAGCTATAATAATAATAATAATAACAACATGGTTGAACAATCTTATGTCAGAGAGAGACAGAGGGAGGGGAGAGGGGAGAATGGGGGGAGAAGGAGAGAGCAGGGGGAGCGGAGAGGATATATATATATATATATATATATATATATATATATATATATATATGGATTTGAAATTAAACAATCAAGATGTGCTTTCATTGCAGAATTCCATCTTTAATTTGAGGGTATTTACATCTAAATCAGATGAACAGTGTAAGAATTACATTACATGTTAAGGGACCAAAATTACATTTTAAGAGACCAAAAGTAATTGGACAAACTAACATAATCATCCAATCGTCCAATGAGTTCTGAAGCATTTGGTGGAATATGAGCAGATAATATTGCCAGAAACATGGCAGAATTCATCCTGCTGCTGTTGTCTGTAGTCACATCATCAATAAATGCAAGGGAATCAATTCTATGATCATGATCACGGTCAGTTCCATTTGCGTTGACAGCCATACATGCGTGGGCATGTACTGTATAATACATATATAATGTATGTATGTATGTATGTATGTATATAATGTATGTATAATACATACTGCATGGGCATGTACTGTATAGCTGTCAATGGAACTGCTTCTCTTGTATTTATTGATGATGCAACTGCTGACGACAGCAGCAGAATAAATTCTGAAGTGTTTCGGACAATATTATCTGCTCATTTACAGTCAAATGCTTCAGAACCCATTGGAAGATTGCATGATTATGTTACTTTGTCCAATTACTTTTGGTCTCTTAAAAAGGGGGTGGGGGGGCACATGTAGAAACTGTTGTAATTCCTATACTGTTCACCTGATTTGGATGTAAATACTCTCAAATTAAAGCTGAAAGTCTGCACGTAAAGCACATCTTCATTTCAAATCCATTGTGGTGGTGTACAGAGCCAAAATGATGACAATTGTGTTATTTATGGACCTGATGTGTGTGCGTGTGTGTGTGTGTGTGTGTGTGTGTGTGTGTGTGTGTGTGTGTGTGTGTACTATGTATATCCTTCAACATTCTCATCCTTACCATTTCTTTAATTTCCTCTGAAGCACAATCAATGCCTCCCTCTCTCTCTCTCTCCCTCCCCCTCTCTCTTTGCATTGTATCCTCTCAAATAAATCAGAAATCTTCTTTGAAAATGTCCCATCAAACTAACTCTTGGATCTTGCTCTCAGTCGCAGGTACTGGTGGACTTGCCCTTTGTGACCAGGCACGCCACTCCTGCTCAGCTCTTCAGCGGCCCCACTGGCTGTTAGTATCCCACTGCTACAGTATGCTTCACCCTGAGCTTTTCAATGCCTGGAGCAAAGGCTTTGAGCATAGTGACAGGGTTCCTGTGCTCAGAGAAAACCTGACCAGTCCTGAAACGTTTTCAAAGTGTAATGAGTACTGAAAAAACTTTCTGTGAATAGCAAATCCAAGTTATAGTAAATTAAAACAACACCTAGGAATATCAGTTTACATCTGAGGGATTTAGCTGCTTATATTTTAGCTTTATCATTAGCAAAACTTGTAGTGCCTCTGTATGTAACTGAGATGCAATGCCATAAAAGCGAACATTTACAGTATAAATGTTGTATCCAGTATTATACTTTAGTCAATTTCACTTTTCCACATCGGCTCTGCTATCGACCATAGAAATATTGACCAAACCTCGTCAGTTTGACAGCCGATTTGCCCTTTGACCCCTCGACAGCTCTCTTCCATGCTGACCTGCAGTTGCTGTGGAAACAGAGCGCCCAGCCGTGCATCATTATGGGGGAAGAGGGGGAAGAGGAAGAGGGGGAAGAGCAGGTGTCGGACCATGAGGTGTGCGTCAGTGTTTGTGTGAGAGGGAGAGGGAGTGTGCCTGTCTTTTGATTCTTTAGTCTTGTCTTAATTAGGTCCCTGAGTGAGTTTATGGAAATATGGTAATAATTACTACTTCAAATTGGCGATTTGACACCCTCTTACTAGAGGGTGACACGGGAGTGGTTTTTCACTCCTGTCCCATTCCACTCCCACAAATATATTCCCGTCCCGCCCCACTCCCGCCAGGGTAAAAAAAATCCTGTCCCATCCCACTCCCATTTTTAGTTTTATTTCTTTTATGTTTTAGTCTCTAGGGAACGCAAGGATTTTGATTTGATGTTCTCCTCCTTTTTAGATTATTTTGTGTTCTGCTGCAGTTTTAATTCACACCATTTGGCCATATTTAAACTGATATATTGTTGTCATGATTCCACTCCCATTGACTTTTTTCCACATCCCGTCCCAATCCCGGGATTAATAGTGAAATTACTCCCACTCCCCCGGGAATCCCAGGGGACTCCCGAAACAGGCAGACAGGGTGGACAAGATACCATTCAACTTTGACTCGTTTACTCACCAATTTGGCTCTCTTCCAAATAATCCAGCCACATAACTATGTCCATTCATTAAATTAAATACCACGGGAACATGAATGGTTTGTAAAAGTGCCATTTAACAATACTATATAACAGAAGTAATCCCAGCATCGTCAACACAGCCACTCATTGGCTCTGGACATACTGCTGTAGTATTCAAACATGAGCCGCTCTGCGAGCGAGTGAGTGAGTGACTACTCCTGTTACTAAGATTAAGACTCGTCATTTTATAGATCTCATTTCAATCATATGGAATGGTTCCTTCACTCACTGTATTCTCTCTCTCTCTCTCTCTCTCTCTCTCTCTCTCTCTCTCTCTCTCTCTCTCTCTCTCTCTCAGATCCCCAGGGTTGACTCACCAGCGCTGCATCCCGCAGAGGGCTCATGTAGGATTTTCCCTCTCTATTTTTGTGTTTAATGATACTCTTAGCACTAGTGTAGTAGCCTGACTCTGCCAGATGGTGGCGATATTACTAGTGTTGTCTTAACTCATTGAGTGCCAGCCACTTTTGGAGAACGGACGCTCCCAATGCCAGAGTTTCAGAGCGTTTTCAGTGATTTCTCAAGGCCCACAGAATATTGTGTGATATTACTATGTAAACAGCGAACACGCACAAAGAACGATGAGACTCTATTGTATCAGCAGCAAAAAAAAGTTTATTGATATCATTTTCCGTTCTTTAGTTATCAGCCGGAGAAGATAGGTCAAAAACAGCAAAAGCAGGCGTTTCCATCTAGAAGCTGAGATATTGAGCCTTTTGTGAAATTAAGCATTTCAAGCAAATCACTGACTCTGAAGCTAATATTTTCTGACCTGAAACATCTGAACAGTAATTTCCTTCAATAACAGCACCCCCACCCCCCTCTACTGCAAACTCCTCCTCCGTGGGTGTGTCTCTGGTGGCTCTGTTCGCTCTGAGTGCTGCTTGTGTCAGGCGAGTCTCTGCTGCCTGGATGGCGGCCGCTCGTCGGGGGAGTCTGGATCGGGCTTGCTCGTTTCTGGGGTTTCGGTTGTGAGCTGGGATGAAGCTGCGTCCGATTCTGGGCTTTCTGGGCTTTCTGCTGCGCGTTTCAAAGTGTGCTGCACCCAGAGTCTATTTTCGGAGCCCCCCACCGTTGTGCGCCGGCTCCCAGCGCGACAGCGAAAAGCCAAACCATTCTCATGAGAATGGTTTCATCATGGCTTTTTCTGCTGTTTTTACTCAACTTTCTCTAATCTGGAGAGCACTGTCGCCACCTAATGGGTCGGTAAAATAGGTTATACACATTCAACATGCCCCAAAATTTTACAGGAGATATATTAGGCTTTGATCCACGTCCCACCGTCAAAAAACGCAATTGACGACAATCGTCGTCATTGGCACTCTACGTTACTAAACGAATTGACGACGATTGTCGTCATTGGCACTCAATGAGTTAATAGAAGAATTTCAGTACAGCTTTTTGGCAGCAGTGTTTTTAGCCAGAGAATTTTAATATTACAACTTAGGCTTAGGTTTTGTGTTCACTGGCCATTTGAAATGTGACAAAGCCATTAATTACTGTGTGTGTGTGTGTGTGTGTGTGTGTGTGTGTGTGTGTGTGTGTGTGTGTGTGTGTGTGTGTGTGTGTGTGTGTGTGTGTGTGTGTGTGTGTGTGTGTGTGTGTGTGTGTGTGTGTGTGTGTGTGAACAGCTGGCTCAGATGATACTAGCCTGGATAAGTCCAAAGGGGACAAATCCCGCCTGGCGCGCTCCATCAGCCCTGTTGACAAACAGTGAGTCTCAAACAGATAGACAGACAGATAGACGGATAAAGAGAGAGATCATTTAGTGTGTGTACATACATCTCTGTGTGTGTGTGTGTGTGTGTGTGTGTGTGTGTGTGTGTGTGTGTGTGTGTGTGTGTGTGTGTGTGTGTGTGTGTGTGTGTGTGTGTGTGTGTGTGTGTGTGTGCGCGTGCGCGTGCGTGCGTGCGTGTGTGTGTGTAGGACTCCCCAGGAGGGTGGCCAGGTGCTACTGGAGCCAATAATGGAGGAGGACATTGAGCCGCCTGAGGCTCAGACTGAATCAGAGAGAGCTGCTCCCAGCCTGATGACGTATGACACACAGAAATATACACACACAGGGACATCAGCAAGCTAACACACACACACACACACACACACACACACACACACACACACACACACACACACACACACACACACACACACACACACACACACACACACACACACACACACACACACTGGGGTTGGCATATTGTCACAGTTTGACCCTACAATACCACACAACATCATGGACCTTTGTACAAAAACGATGCTTACACAGCTTTCCATGTCAACTCTGTGATGTATTGAAAGCACAGTTGATGTGAGAAAAGCGCTGGTTAGCGACACACTGCATACACACACTTTAAAAGAGACACACTGCATACACACACTGCATACACACACTGCATACACACTGCATACACACACTGCATACACACTGCATACACACACTTTAAAGACACACTGCATACACACACTTTAAAAGAGATTTGGCTGTGGCCTATTCTGACCCTGAATGGTAAAAGCTAGGCTGATGTCAAAGATGTATGTAATATATACATATATATAATATCATGTGTATATACAGTACAGGCCGTGTCTTGTTGCTTCACCATTATGCTACAGAATTTAGAGTGGACATTATTCCCACCAGGCTGTGTAAGGTTGAGAATACATGTGTTGCTTCAAGGCTTCAAGCAGACATCAAACATCGTAAGCATGCAGGTCAACCTGTGATGCTTGAAGTTTGAGGGATTGAGGGATTTTCATCAGCAATTTAGCAACTACTGGACTGGGTTAGATAGACTAGAAATATGGCGCGCTCCTGTCTAGCACGCTGCTCGTGCTTGAGCGGGCGGCACTCATTTCTACCTACTGTGCCTCGTTGGTTCGCCCTTCGAGGTCTATTTGAACTATTTGCAATTAACTGGCGAGTTGTAGCATCGGGGTGCAGCAGGAACAGAAACCTGAACCTCTGATTTCAAATCATGAAATTTAACTGGTGATGAAATAAATAAATATCTGAATGAGAGAAATCCTCATGGAATAGAAATTCACTCAGCCGAGCAGGAGATCAGCCCATATCGCCAGGTCAGACAGGCAGGTTACAGCACAAATGACATGAGCCTATTTCACTTCCCACCCAATTCACCCATTTTGCATCTAAAAGGCAGGAAGTAAAACAGGTGCAAGCATAACACTAATGAGGGTTTCCAACTTCCAATTCGGTGATCTAGTGCTGGGGCCCTAATCAATGTCTTGCTTGCACCTGTTTTACCTCCTCCCTTTTAGACACAAAATTGTTTTAATTGTGTGGGAAGTGAAATAGGCTATTTGGTGAATTGGTTGCTCAAAGGCAGATGGCTGAGGGGGAACTATGCTTTACATGCTATTATAATTACTATTACAAATGATATATTGTATTCGTATAGTCTAAATGAAACATTAAAGGAACACTCCGCCCATTTTCAACCAGCTTTGTATCATTAGAACATCAGTAGTATATCAGAAAACTGTAAACTGTTTTGAAGTCTGTCATTTAATTTGACAGTTATTGAGTGTTAAAGTGTGGACCAGTGACATCACTGGTCCACACTAACTCAAATTAATAACTCATTAACTCAAATCAACTCTCAATAACTGTCAAACTAGATGACGGTTTTGAAGTCATTCATCTAGTTTGACAGTTATTGAGAGTTGATTTGAGTTAATGAGTTATTAATTTGAGTTAGTGTGGACCAATGATGTCACTGGTCCACATTTTAACACTCAATAACTGTCAAATTAAATGACAGACTTCAAAACAGTTTACAGTTTTCTGATATACTACTGATGTTCTAATGATACAAAGCTGGTTGAAAATGGGCAGAGTGTTCCTTTAAGGTTCAGATGGGTCGCTGTGCGTGGAAACGGCTGTAATGACCGCAGCGCGATTCCTTTCATTGTAGCATTTTCTGAGTTCTTCACTGACACATTTCATGCTGCCAAATAAAACTAATTGGACTTGCGACATTATATTTAATATTTCAAGGTCAGAGAAGTGTCCCTTTTGAACGTATTTCGCCTCACAATGATGTGAAATCAGGGGGCGAGGTCTCTCAAAGGAGAATAATTAGGGGCGTGATATTTAAATGACGATAGATTACAGCCGCTGGGTTTATCAATGAGTGCTCCTTCTTATGCTGTGATTGGCAGGATACAAATGCTTCATAACACGAGCCCTATCGTAAGAGGCTTCTGAAACTGCCGTGTCTGCCAACATTGATAAATCCGGGCCAGTATGTTTTAGTAATAGTAATAGTAGTAGCAATGGTAGAAGCAGTAGCACTAGTAGTAGGAGTAGTAGTAGGAGTATCCTGTGCTTCAGTGGAGAGGTTTAGTGTTGAAATGCCACCAACAATAAAGGTTTTTTGGGGGAAACAATATACCGTATAACATTTTGGAATTTCATGGCATGAAATCTAAAGCTATTGAATATCCAAATATATCATATCAGCCTTCAAAAGCTCATTGGGGACACCCTGACATTATGGGGCACACAGCAGGTCAAAACAATGAGTATATCAATGACACAGACATGGTCTATCTGAGCTTTGGTTTTAATCCAAATATTACAAAAGTCTAAAGTCATGTTATAGCACATAGTGACAAGCAAGACAACAGTAAAACTGTCAGGTTGTTGTATTGAGTTTGGCGTACCACATAGGAGAGTGATCCCTGTTATCCAAGAGTTGCAACAACACTGTACCGTCCACCACTCACTCACTCCCTGCCTTCTTGTCCAGTTTGATCTTCTCCCACCTCCAGAGGGATGATGAAGTCACCTTTGACACTCTGCTGCCCCCAGAGACCACCAAACGCAAGACTGCAGCTGACCATCTGTACGAACTGCTGGGTGAGCGAATCAGAATTAACTATTATCTGCAGTTAAAAAATAAATAACTGAGTGCTGTTTAAAGAAATTGGTAAATTAGAAAAACGTCATTATATACCCAAATTCTCTTACTTAACACAGCTATCACAGTACTTGTAATTAAGTTAAAATTGTCATAATAAACAACAAAGAAATACCGGTAGTTGAAATGAATGTTTTCCGGAGTTAGGTACTACAGTACAACCAAAATTACAAGACAATCACTGGCACAGTGGTTTGAAAGAAGTATTCACCTCATTTGATTTTCTTGATTTTGTGGTTTATAGTAGTTTACAGTCTAGAGAGTCTGAGCGGGACAAAATGGGGTTTCAAAGAAAAATAATAAATTGTAATTTTTCCATTCATGAAATCACAGAGGGTGCACTCTTTAGTAGGGGTTTTAGTCACATTTCTTCATTGACTTGCATAGTGAAACTGTATTAATCTCTGATGCCCCCCCCCCCCCCCCTCCCCTCCCCCTCAGAGCGGGTGAATGCAAGACGCCTGATGGTACAGCAGGCTGAACCCTACAGTGCCATCAGCATCAGCCTTGGACCACTCAGCAGGACAAGTTGTTAGTGCAGTCATTGGTTTTAAATTGGGGCAAGTTGTTAGTGCAGTCATTGGTTTTAAATTGGGGCAAGTTGTTAGTGCAGTCATTGGTTTTGAATTGGGGCAAGTTGTTAGTGCAGTCATTGGTTTTAAATTGGGGCAAGTTGTTAGTGCAGTCATTGGTTTTAAATTGGGGCAAGTTGTTAGTGCAGTCATTGGTTTTAAATTGGGGCAAGTTGTTAGTGCAGTCAGTCATTGGTTTTAAATTGGGGCAAGTTGTTAGTGCAGTCAGTCATTGGTTTTAAATTGGGGCAAGTTCTTTGTAATGCTACAAAAATATCAAATGTAACAGTCCATTGTAATGATCAAAGAAGACACACTCTGTTATAAAAAAAATTGTGTTGAATATCCTCATCATCCAGCATAAGTATGACTTGATGTCGCTGTGTCTGAATTTAAAAATGATTCACAAAGCCACTAACATCAAAATGCCTGGATGTTGCACTGTTGGAGCATCAGTGGCTTGAGTGTAGTATGTTGAAACCTTCATGTGAGGTTCTACTTAAGTATGAACAGTGTTTACTGCGAACAGTGTATGTATGTAGCTACAGTATGTATGTATGTATGTATGTATGTATGTATGTATGTATGTAGCTACAGTATAATTCAGACATAGCGACTGTCGACTGATCAACCATCAACAGCTTGAGACTGACAGAAATGCATTAAAGGTTCAAGATTCAAGATTTTTATTGTCACTCCGTAGTACAAGTATCACGTGTGAAATTCTTGTGCTGTGGACTCCGTTTACAACATAGTACAAATATAACAGGGCATATGAGTGCAAAAACAACAAAAGACACAAGCAATAAGGCAGTAGAGTGATAAGACAAGTCAGAGACAGTGGCATATTCACTGCACATAGGTGCACATGTCATGTGCATACTTGGACGTACTTAAACATTTTGAATTCGACGTATTTGACGTACAGGTGCAAATAGCATATACCTAATTAAACATACAATTAAACATTAGACATACATAGGTAGACCCTGGAATACAATGAGGCCATTTACACCTGGCACTGACGTGTTTTCTGTGATCAGATTGTAATCGGATATTGCTTGACCACTTGAAAGTACAGGTGTAAACGCCCCCAAGACACATTGAGGACGGATTGCAATCTGATCGGCCAAACCACCTCTGGAGGTGGTCAGGGTCGTGTGCATTGTGTGACCACATTGCACTCAAGTGTAAATACAATACGTCCTCTCAATCCACATACAACAGCAGTCACCACTGTTTTTCTGCTGCTCTACACTATGGAGCTTGCGTGATGCGATCGCAATCGGATCTCAAAGGGGACACAAAAGACATCAATACCAGGTGTAAATGAAATCAGGTTAATGTGGTCAAGCACTATCCGATTGCAATCTGATCACAGAAAACGCATGGTAGTGCCAGGTGTAACTGGTCTCATTGACTGTATTTAAGGGTTGTAACATAGACTGTATAGGTTGTAGCCAATTCAGTGACAGACGTCCACGGACCATTCGCCTTTTTCACAGCAGTCGTTTTGTGTCTCAAAGGCAGGCCAGGAAGTAAACGTTGCAACCAAAACATTAATGAGGACCCTGGCACCTAAATGGATTGGAAGTTGGAAACCCTCATTCATATTTTGCTTGCAGTTGCACCTGCCTGGCTGTGTTACTCCTTGCCCTTTAGACACAAAGACCGGGGCCACCGGGTTCAAACTTGGAAGACGCAGGGAGATTTACATGGGTAGCATGTTAGGTTTAACATGGGTAGGAGGTGGCATCAAGTTTTAACATGGGTAGCATGGAAGAGCCACGTTAAAACCCTTTCGTTTTGATAAGACTAATGAAACGGTATGAACAGTAATTCTTCCATATACAAGACCATTAACAATAACAGATACACCACCTGGAAACAACAGTTATGAAAGCATTTAGCTTTAATTATTCATCAAAAATGTGGCAAAATGTCACCTGTAAAATGTTCTTTTTTTGGCCCTCCTGAAGCATTAATCCATATATGTAAAACACTTTTTTTGATTGATTGAAACGATTTATTTCAAACAGTTAAAACAATACATAAAGTGAAAAAAAACAGTAAACATAAGTCTAATAGACTTACTATAAAAAATACGTAAACTCAAACATAAAAAAGGCGAACTGTTTGAAAAGGGGCAGGAAGAAGCCTAGGCTTATCGAGTCCTGCCCCCAAATCATTCATAAACAAATTCATACATCCCTATATTATATGCATATCCCAACTCTCACGCTGACAACACTGACAAAACTAAATGAATTAGACACAGTTTATGTGCATTTTTTCCCTTTGATGCAATTGGCATCATCAAAGAAAGACCTGAGCAATAGGATATTTGTCTTGTCAAGGTCAAAAAAATGAAAGGAAAAAGATGATTGATTTTTTCTTACTTACACATAAAGCTTTCAAGAACAGGAGTGTTGATATGGCAACGCTGATCAGGTCATAGAGTGGTGTCAACTGAATCTGCATTACGTTTACTACAAGATGCACTCAGACCCAGACCCTGCTTCCTGACTTCCTTAGCCACTCCACACAATCACCATGGAATACAAATGAAGCAAGTTGTCAAGTGATCCACCGGACTACGAACACTCGATACCCACTGGCCATCAGATGACTCCTCATCCAAGCCAGCAACCCCACAGTACCACTCAAAGTCCCTGCTGTTAAGGTTGACCTGAGACGGGTTTCTGGATATCGCTGAACCTTTTGACATTTTAACATCTTAAATTCTGACCATTTTCATGCAAAAAACAAAACAATAATAATCCCTGCCAGGGTAGAAACAACATTTACTGTCATGGGACACTGAAACGGATACCAAAACTATATTTGTTTGCTGGATGAGCAGCTCCTTCAGGCAGGTTGAGATAGTTTCATAGATCGGTTTCCTGTCAGGTTTTCAACGGCGATCCCTGAGGTGTAAAATAGAGGAAGAACCTCGGTCTAATCCTACGTACGGTTTTGGAACATTTCCCACATCAGAGTCCACTCTGTGTGAAACTGGCCAAAAGCCCAAAGAGTCCACTCTGTGTCAAACTGGCCAAAAGCCCAAAGAGTCCACTCTGTGTCAAACTGGCCAAAAGCCCAAAGAGTCCACTCTGTGTCAAACTGGCCAAAAGCCCAAAGAGTCCACTCTGTCAAACTGGCCAAAAGCCCAAAGAGTCCACTCTGTGTCAAACTGGTCAAAAGCCCAAAGAGTCCACTCTGTGTCAAACTGGCCAAAGGCCCAAATGCAGTGAGTGTCTTGTTGTGACCATGTGTCAAGTGTCAGGATGAGTGGATTGGATTGAGCTTGTGCTTGGCACTCGGTGCTGCAGGGCGGAGCGAGGTGGGGAAACCCCACTCCTGCTCAGTTGACTTCCTCCTCATCATCATCATCAGGGCGGAGCTAGGTGGGGAAACCCTACTCCTGCTCAGTTGACTTCCTCCTCATCATCATCACTATGAAAGGCTTCCTCCTGAGAAAGACATGGGAATGTTTTATCGGAGGACATTTGTAAAACTGTTTGTGTTGGATACGACTCTTAAGGTGAATCATCTCGATGTGGTGTAATCAGTGTGTGTGTGTGTGTGTGTGTGTGCTACATACATATCCCCCCTGCTGTGCTGCCCAGATGGAGTAATGGTCCTGCAGGTATCTGGCTCCGAAGCCCAGCAGTCGGCTCATCGGCAGAGTGTCCACCGCCGACAGACGGCTGGTGACGAGGAATATGACCAGTGGTTATTGAAGCCCAACAGTCGGCTCATCATAAAATCTCCACATCAGCAAAAAGTGTGGACTTAAAGTGGGTCTACAATACATCATCATAAAAGCTAGAATTGTGTGTGTGTGTGTGTGTGTGTGTGTGCGTGCGTGCGTGCGTGCGTGTGTGTGTGTGTGTGTCTGAACCACATTGTCCATACTTCTCCAGAACGTTTTTTCAAATTCCCAAACTATTCAAGACCTGAAAATGATCAAATTCATTTTTAACACTTTTCCAGACCTGCGTAGAAAGCATGAAAACAGCTCAACTCATCCTCTGGATTCTGACTAGAACTTAACCAGTGTGGGTTTTTGAACTGAAACTGTTATTTTGTGACAATATTTTGCATCACATTTAATCATTTTTATTCCAACAATCATCAGGATTCAGTGTTTCCACCCGGAATCATATTTTTGAAATACTAGTTGCAGACAGCCACATTTTTAGAGGATTTATTCGACTGCATTACTGAAAATGTTTTACCATGAAAGGGGATAAAAAGCATTTAAGAATGAATCCCCTTCAAATATGAATACAGTGTTGTACATCATTACCTCACAGGTCAAGGCGATCTGGGTCTTGGGTGACCCCTGATCCCCCAGAGCATCGGGGTCAAATGTCCCGAAGCCCATCCTGCTCAGGAAGGTCGATATTAAGCTCTCAAAGATGCTGTAGTTCCTAAACAGCCCAGGCAGAGAGGCGTCTTTCAGCATCTGGTGAAAGAGGAGAGGATTTCTGTCTTTAGTTTTTACATTTGTTGCTCCTTTTCTCATTGACAGGTAGTCAGTGTGAGACTTTGGCGACACCTAGTGGACTATAGCAGTATTACAGTACTAAGTACTTAGCAGTACTAAGTACTTAGCAGTAGAGCATTTATTTTGATTGATTGATTCTAGATTTGTGCAAACAAAATCGACATGACAAGTGGAGTGTTCTAGTGTTTCATGACCATGACACCATCCACAGTCAACAACACGCGGTGCGCTGCAATAAAAGCAGAGGCATTTGTGAACTCTAGACAGGGCCGCCGCACCCTATACGCAGAGTACGCAGACTGCGTAGGGGCACTCAATTAAAATTCATAGAGGTCCAGTTAGAGAAAATGTCCTCAAGCGAAGGTCCGGAACATTGTAACGTACAGTAGCTTGCGTTATGATTCAGTGCCATTGAACTTAGGCTACTTCAATTGCAGTAGCCTAATGGTACAATGTCTGTATGTAGTCAACGACTGACTGTTAAATCAAAATAAACATCAACAATGTTTATTTTGATTTCATATTTAACTGGATTAATTATAAATAACTAGCCTACACTAATAATAAATACATGTTATTTTCTCATTTCAAGTAAAATAATGGCTGCATTTAAAAATAACATACAACAGAGTGCTTTGGGAAAATGCGCATCTTAAAAGTGTTTTAATTTGAGAAAGAAAATCTTCTTTTCTTCCCTTAACTCCACCTTTTCTCTTGAGAGAAGTGAGCTCCCTATCTATCTATCTATCTATCTGTCTCAGTGTCTGTCTCTATCTATCTATCTGCCTGTCTGCCTGTCTGTCTGTCTGTCTGTCGATCGTTCGCAATACAAACGTCACATGCCGTTGGGCAGTGTGTGAGTGTGCCCTCAGTCTTGAGTGTGTTTGCTCGTGTGGCGCTTTCACAGACAGGTTAGGATCGCATCGCACTTCACATGAGACATACTGCCTGGTTTTGAACTGCCCGTGAGAACAATGAATGAACATCTAAGAGTCTGCCTGCTCCGGATTAAAACGAAATCTTTGTTTTTGCGGTCTACTCGTTTCTTTTGAGCACGCCATGTGAATTGACTTCTCTCTCATATCTCCGTGTCACTGACAATCTCTCGCCTGCAGCACTGGAACCGACTGGAACAGGCAGAATCGAATCGGATATTTGATTGGCTGAGTAGCATCACGTGTGATGATTTACAGCGCATGCATTGGTCTATGCGCTTCCTGGCAGATTAAACCAGTACCGTAAAGGGTAGAAAAGCACGTGCCGGTTAAAAAAGAAAAGCTTGGTGAAATGTAACAATTCTCAGTGATTTGTAGGTTATAGGGCTCGGTCCGGATAGGATGGCGTCTGGGTCCGGATGCGGACCGGAGTCCGGACTTTGGGGAACGCGATCATGTGACTGAGGGCACCCAAAAAAAAAAAAAATTTGGTGCTCAGTCAGACCACTCACTGAACAGCAGGCCAGGCGCCGCCTACTGGTTTACTAGTGGTTTTATTACTTTATTCAGGGTTAAAGTGGGTGCATCTCATTGTAAAATTGGACTCGGCCCAAATTGGGCTTCAAACGGCCCAAATCTGGCTTCAAACGGCCCAAATTGGGCTTCAAACGGCCCAAATTGGGCTTCAAACAGCCCAATTTTTTCGCCGCCGCCCTTCGGACGCCGGCACGCACGTCGGCCCGTATCGGCCTGGCCTGCTTGGTATCTAATGCCCGGCCTGAATTATGATCCCAGTCCGCCCCTGCTTGCATGTACAGTTTAACAATCGCTTGTTTGCTGACATGTACAGTAATTCTAACAATTGTTTGTTTGCCACATGTAATGTAATGTGAGATACACTAGTATCATTCATAATTAATGATTTTGCAGTCTTTCGTTTGACAGTTATTGAAAGTTTTGCGGGGGGGGGGGGGGGGGGGGGGCATCAAAAAACAATTACGCTTAGGGCACCCAAATGGCCAGCAGCGGCCCTGACTCTAGACATAGTGTAATATGGGCATGTTGTGCAAACGCTGGTGCCGTGTGAAGGCCTGTGGAAACAACTTGACCAAGGTATTATTACCATGTCTCATGAATTCCACAAGCAGTTCCTATGCATAATGCAAAATCTTAGGGGACAGTACTAGATACAGATAGTATCAGATACAATACTCATTTGCAACAGTATTAATACTAAAACACTTACGTGCTTTCTCTTAATGACATATCAAACATACTACAGATTTTCCCCTCCCTATCATTGGTGGGTATCTGTTGCTTCAACAAGATAAATGGTTCTGATACATGTAGGCTGATGATTAGAGCAGGGGTCATCTGCTGTGTAAAGTTTTTAATGAGTTTTATCGGTCCTAGATTATGGAGAAGAGTGTGTCTGTCTGTCCATCTGTCTTCCTTTATTTTTATGACTCTTGATGTGAAGGAGAAAAGCTTTTGCACACCTAAACTCAACAGGTGCGTCGGAGAAGGGCAAAACCCGACACAATACCAAAATAAACTCCCGCACACTGTCTCCATATGCAAAAAAAAGGATTTAATCAGAGTAATAATGTTTCGGTCGTGAGACCTTCATCAGATTCTCTTACAGAAGAGGAGGAGGGACCCAGTTAAATAGGCTGACAAACCTACTGTGGACCAATCGGGTCGCACTGCACCCTGACATCATAATTGAACACAATTTTTTTCACCTTACAGACATTGTCACCTAAGGGCTTGAATGATGAGTTCCTCCTCCAAGTGATGTTATAGCCCAATGATTTTGATGTATGTGTTTTAAAACTTTTTTGTAGCAACCATTTTGATCATGGTATACTTTTGCTACCATAATAGCCTATTTTAAAATACTGTTTCCTCTCTCCTCTTGTAGGGACCGATCCTAGGAGGATTTATCCCTATATGCCCATGCACCAGAATCCTATTTATCTCCAGAATCCTATTTATCTCGTGAAATTCTGTCTTTTTCATGTGTAAATGTGTGTTCCTTATTCCGATGTCATCCTTCCTATATTGTGTATAATTAAGCAATATCACACGAGAGGTCGTGCATTGTTGGCTAATATTGGCACTGCTGTGATTCGGTCGCAGGCACGAGGCCGCAGGCCGAGTGCCGAAGATACAACAGTTCTATTAAACAAAGCTGATTAAAAAAATGACAAAAAGCTGAGAAAATAGATGATTTCTGTATTTATTCCTCCGCCAACAAAAATAGTCCCCCCAGCTTTCCCTTTGCAGAAAATGTAGCCTAATCAGCCTAATTAACTGCAGGCTGTCTACCCTACTACTGTCTACTCTACAGCTGTGAAGCACTTTGTTGATTAGGGCAGCTGTGAAGCGGAGTGATCTACACACAGTGAAGCGCCAGTGCATTATCGTGAAATATAGGCACTCGTAGGATCCCTCTTGTCCAATCAAATTGCTCGGCCGGAACTACCTGTTGTATAACTATACCATGGTCTGGGTGAATACTCGATTCTGATTGGCTGCAAGGTGTCCATTAAAAAGTGATATTGTACAGTGATAATGGACACCTAGCTAAATGGTCTGTTCACCGTTCATATCAATGCGCCATAGTTTCATCAGTGTTATCAGGAGAGCAGTTTGAGCTCTATACCCCCGTTAAGGGTTAATATGACAATTTTGGACGTTGAGAAAAAAATTGACTCGTCAAAGTAAGTATTTAAATCACCCCTGTGTGCTCAGTTTATCAAAAATAACTCTTATTTACAATTTTGATTTTCGTTTCGGACATTTCTAACCTCGCGTCACCAGGCTCTTCTCGGTGACAAAGGAGATTTCCCTCGGCTCGTGCATGAGCGGGGGCCTTTGAGAGAGAGAGAGAGAGAGAGAGAGAGCTGCATTTCACCACATACAGCACACGCAGTGCTATGGCCCCGCTGCACTGTTTCACTTCCTGAACCTGAAAACTCTTGATCACCCTGTGATAAAGAGGAGATTTCCCTCGGCTCGTGCACGAGCGGGGACGAGCCCGGCCTTTGACACAGAGAGAGAGAGAGAGAGAGAGAGAGAGAGAGAGAGAGAGAGAGTTCTCTCTGCATGTCACCACATACAGCCCCCGCTGCTCTGTGTTACTTCCTGAAACTCTTCGCTCTTAAATGTTAATATACTTGGCCAATACGTATCTATCATACAAAATAAAGCAAGCTGCCAAACGGTAATGTCTTCATTTAATGTAGAACGCAAAACATCGTTAAACCCGCATTCCTGTGATAAAGTTAACGTTTGAGTCGGCTTTAAAACGGAGGGTGGTGGAATAGTGGGAGGGACTATTTTATTTCGTGGAAGACTGATTTACAGTATGAATAACAGACATTTAGCCATTTAGATTGCTTTATTTATTACACATGGAAATATAAATGACTGGTCTTATTGTTTTGTTGGCAAGTGACCATGGTATAAGCGGGTTAATGCACTTCGAGGTGTACATTATCACTTTTTAAGGGACTTCGCGGAGGCAACCATCCTCGGCTTCGCCTCGGACGGTTCACGCCTCTCGCGTCGTCCCTTAAAAAGTGATAATGTACACCTCGTCGTACATTAACCCTTACTTATCACCTACTGTAGCCTATGTATATTGTATTATGAAGGGTGTATTTTTTTCACTATTTCTTTCACTGTTTTGGGTATTGCTGTGCATTATCAGACCTCTGACCCATACCTGCCATTCTCTATCTAGGTAATTGTGTTCAATTATGATGTCAGGGTGCAGTGCGACCCGATTGGTCCACAGTAGGTTTGTCAGCCTATTTAACTGGGTCCCTCCTCCTCTTCTGTAAGAGAATCTGATGAAGGTCTCACGACCGAAACGTTATTACTCTGATTAAACCCTTTTTTTGCATATGGAGACAGTGTGCGGGAGTTTATTTTGGTAATGACTCTTGATGTGTCATCACCCCACCACCCGCCCCGCCCCCACCCCCACCCCCAACCCCCCCCCCCCCCCACCACCACCCCCCCCCGGTATAAAAAATGGTAATGAGTATCGATATTTTCCTGGGTGTCGTTAGAAATTCTAGTATCGTGACAACCCTACTTTTTACCTCCTCATTGAACTTGTCTCCCTTCTCCCTCAGCAGCAGGCCGATTAGCTTCTCCACGTCGTCTAGAAAACACAGAGAGCAGAATGGATCAACATCATCTAGAACAGTGGTTCTCAACTGGTTTAGCCTCATGACCCTCATTTTTCCATAGTCATCAAGTCGCTACACAATTTTCAGAATTTAGCCTAATTTTGTAGCGTCATTTAGCCCCCTTTGCTAGCATGGCATGTTGGTACCAAGGGATGTATTAGGGCTTCTAGTTTCATATGGTACCAGACTGTGGTTAATGAATGTTTATCAAACAGCGAAGTTTGTGTTCAGCAAGATAATCTTCACAAACGAGGACCACTTTTATGACTTCTGAAACGTCAAAGTAAATTTTATTGTCAATCACTACCATATGTACAAGACATACAGAGCATCAAAATTCCGTATCTCATGATCCACGGTGCACTCCATATACAGATACATGACATAAAATACGAAGATAAAATAGATAACAAAAACTAGAACGACCGCAACGCGGACTTATGCCTCCGCCATTAGTTCATTCTTGAGTCCAAGTGGATGTTGGAGCCAAATTGGAAGAAATTGCATCAAGGCGTTTCTTTGCAGAATTGGATATTTGAGCCAAATGTGAAGAAATTTAGTCAAGGTGTTACTGAGATATGGCGTTACCGAGCTTGAAAATGGCATTTGTTAGGTCATTGTGACCTTGACCTTTGACCTTTGATAACCAAAATGGAATCAGTTCATCCTTGAGCCTAAGTGAATGTTTAAGGCGAATCTGATGAAATTCCGTCCAGGCGTTCCTCAGATATCGCGTTAACAAGCTTGAAAATGGCGTTTGAGAGGTCACAGTGACCTTGACCTTTGACCACCAAAATCTAATCAGATCATCCTTGAGCCTAATTGAATGTTTAAGGTGAATGTGATGAAATTCCGTCCAGGCGTTCCTCAGATATCGCGTTAACAAGCTTGAAAATGGCGTTGGAGAGGTCACAGTGACCTTGACCTTTGACCACCAAAATCTAATCAGATCATCCTTGAGCCTAAGTGAATGTTTAAGGCGAATCTGATGAAATTCCGTCCAGGTGTTCCTCAGATATCGCGTCAACAAGCTTGAAAATGGTGTTCGAGAGGTCACAGTGACCTTGACCTTTGACCTTTGACCACCAAAATCTAATCAGATCATCCTTGAGTCTAAGTGAATGTTTAAGGCGAATCTGATGAAATTCCGTCCAGGCGTTCCTCAGATATCGCGTTAACAAGCTTGAAAATGGCGTTCGAGAGGTCACAGTGACCTTGACCTTTGACCTTTGACCACCAAAATGTAATCAGATCATCCTTGAGCCTAAGTGAATGTTTAAGGCGAATCTGATGAAATTCCGTCCAGGCGTTCCTCAGATATCGCGTTAACAAGCTTGAAAATGGCGTTCGAGAGGTCACAGTGACCTTGACCTTTGACCACCAAAATCTAATCAGATCATCCTTGAGCCTAAGTGAATGTTTAAGGCGAATCTGATGAAATTGCGTCCAGGCGTTCCTCAGATATCGCGTTAACAAGCTTGAAAATGGTGTTCGAGAGGTCACAGTGACCTTGACCTTTGACCTTTGACCACCAAAATGTAATCAGATCATCCTTGAGCCTAAGTGAATGTTTAAGGCGAATCTGATGAAATTCCGTCCAGGCGTTCCTCAGATATCGCGTTAACAAGCTTGAAAATGGCGTTCGAGAGGTCACAGTGACCTTGACCTTTGACCTTTGACCACCAAAATCTAATCAGATCATCCTTGAGCCTAAGTGAATGTTTAAGGCGAATCTGATGAAATTCCGTCAAGGCGTTCCTCAGATATCGCGTTAACAAGCTTGAAAATGGCGTTCGAGAGGTCACAGTGACCTTGACCTTTGACCTTTGACCACCAAAATCTAATCAGATCATCCTTGAGCCTAAGTGAATGTTTAAGGCGAATCTGATGAAATTCCGTCAAGGCCTTCCTCAGATATCGCGTTAACAAACATCCGTACGGACGTACGTACGGACGGCCGGCCGTACGTACGGACGGACAACCCGGATCCATAATGCCTTCGGCCTGGCTTCGCCGGCGGAGGCATAAAAACATACAATAAAATACTACCGTAGGGGTCATAATAAGGTCACTGTAATCACTGTAATAAAAGTCAGATAGTGCAAATAGTGATGGCAGAAAAGTGCAATAAAATGAACAAAGCGACATAGTAATTTTGAATAAAGTGACTGGTGCTGAGTGTGGATATGGGTTCAAGTCCAGACTGGGGGCAGAGGGAAGAGAGGGGAGAGCGTTTAACAGCCTGACAGCCTGGTGGACAAAGCTGTTAGCTAGTCTGGTGGTGCGGGCCCGGAGGCTCCGATATCTTCTCCCAGACGGAAGCAGGCACGCACACACGCAGTGCTATGGCCCCGCTGCACTGTTTCACTTCCTGAACCTGAAAACTCTTGATCACCCTGTGATAAAGAGGAGATTTCCCTCGGCTCGTGCACGAGCGGGGACGAGCCCGGCCTTTGACACAGAGAGAGAGAGAGAGAGAGAGAGAGAGAGAGAGAGAGAGTTCTCTCTGCATGTCACCACATACAGCCCCCGCTGCTCTGTGTTACTTCCTGAAACTCTTCGCTCTTAAATGTTAATATACTTGGCCAATACGTATCTATCATACAAAATAAAGCAAGCTGCCAAACGGTAATGTCTTCATTTAATGTAGAACGCAAAACATCGTTAAACCCGCATTCCTGTGATAAAGTTAACGTTTGAGTCGGCTTTAAAACGGAGGGTGGTGGAATAGTGGGAGGGACTATTTTATTTCGTGGAAGACTGATTTACAGTATGAATAACAGACATTTAGCCATTTAGATTGCTTTATTTATTACACATGGAAATATAAATGACTGGTCTTATTGTTTTGTTGGCAAGTGACCATGGTATAAGCGGGTTAATGCACTTCGAGGTGTACATTATCACTTTTTAAGGGACTTCGCGGAGGCAACCATCCTCGGCTTCGCCTCGGACGGTTCACGCCTCTCGCGTCGTCCCTTAAAAAGTGATAATGTACACCTCGTCGTACATTAACCCTTACTTATCACCTACTGTAGCCTATGTATATTGTATTATGAAGGGTGTATTTTTTTCACTATTTCTTTCACTGTTTTGGGTATTGCTGTGCATTATCAGACCTCTGACCCATACCTGCCATTCTCTATCTAGGTAATTGTGTTCAATTATGATGTCAGGGTGCAGTGCGACCCGATTGGTCCACAGTAGGTTTGTCAGCCTATTTAACTGGGTCCCTCCTCCTCTTCTGTAAGAAGATGAAATTGCGTCCAGGCGTTCCTCAGATATCGCGTTAACAAGCTTGAAAATGGTGTTCGAGAGGTCACAGTGACCTTGACCTTTGACCTTTGACCACCAAAATCTAATCAGATCATCCTTGAGTCTAAGTGAATGTTTAAGGCGAATCTGATGAAATTCCGTCCAGGCGTTCCTCAGATATCGCGTTAACAAGCTTGAAAATGGCGTTCGAGAGGTCACAGTGACCTTGACCTTTGACCTTTGACCACCAAAATGTAATCAGATCATCCTTGAGCCTAAGTGAATGTTTAAGGCGAATCTGATGAAATTCCGTCCAGGCGTTCCTCAGATATCGCGTTAACAAGCTTGAAAATGGCGTTCGAGAGGTCACAGTGACCTTGACCTTTGACCTTTGACCACCAAAATCTAATCAGATCATCCTTGAGCCTAAGTGAATGTTTAAGGCGAATCTGATGAAATTCCGTCAAGGCGTTCCTCAGATATCGCGTTAACAAGCTTGAAAATGGCGTTCGAGAGGTCACAGTGACCTTGACCTTTGACCTTTGACCACCAAAATCTAATCAGATCATCCTTGAGCCTAAGTGAATGTTTAAGGCGAATCTGATGAAATTCCGTCAAGGCCTTCCTCAGATATCGCGTTAACAAACATCCGTACGGACGTACGTACGGACGGCCGGCCGTACGTACGGACGGACAACCCGGATCCATAATGCCTTCGGCCTGGCTTCGCCGGCGGAGGCATAAAAACATACAATAAAATACTACCGTAGGGGTCATAATAAGGTCACTGTAATCACTGTAATAAAAGTCAGATAGTGCAAATAGTGATGGCAGAAAAGTGCAATAAAATGAACAAAGCGACATAGTAATTTTGAATAAAGTGACTGGTGCTGAGTGTGGATATGGGTTCAAGTCCAGACTGGGGGCAGAGGGAAGAGAGGGGAGAGCGTTTAACAGCCTGACAGCCTGGTGGACAAAGCTGTTAGCTAGTCTGGTGGTGCGGGCCCGGAGGCTCCGATATCTTCTCCCAGACGGAAGCAGGCAGAAAAGTCCATGAGAGGGATGGGTGGGGTCGCACACAATGTTAGTGGCTTTGCGTTATGCAAGAGCGTATCTATGTAGTCAGAGATAAGTCTAGTGTGCCTGCAGCCAGGTGACAGTCAGTCCCTCCACTGAAACACACCACCCTGCAGCCAGGTGACAGTCAGTCCCTCCACTGAAACAGACACACCACCCTGCAGCCAGGTGACAGTCAGTCCCTCCACTGAAACACATACACACCGCCCTGCAGCCAGGTGACAGTCAGTCCCTCCACTGAAACACACACACCACCCTGCAGCCAGGTGACAGTCAGTCCCTCCACTGAAACACACACACCACCCTGCAGCCAGGTAACAGTCAGTCCCTCCACTGAAACACACACACCACCCTGCAGCCAGGTGACAGTCAGTCCCTCCACTGAAACACACACACCACCCTGCAGCCAGGTGACAGTCAGTCCCTCCACTGAAACACACACACCACCCTGCAGCCAGGTGACAGTCAGTCCCTCCATTGAAACACACACACCCCCCTGCAGCCAGGTGACAGTCAGTCCCTCCATTGAAACACACACACCACCCTGCAGCCAGGTAACAGTCAGTCCCTCCACTGAAACACACACACCACCCTGCAGCCAGGTGACAGTCAGTCCCTCCATTGAAACACACACACCACCCTGCAGCCAGGTGACAGTCAGTCCCTCCACTGAAACACACACACCACCCTGCAGCCAGGTGACAGTCAGTCCCTCCACTGAAACACATACACACCGCCCTGCAGCCAGGTGACAGTCAGTCCCTCCACTGAAACACACACACCACCCTGCAGCCAGGTGACAGTCAGTCCTCCACTGAAACACACACACCACCCTGCAGCCAGGTAACAGTCAGTCCCTCCACTGAAACACACACACCACCCTGCAGCCAGGTGACAGTCAGTCCCTCCACTGAAACACACACACCACCCTGCAGCCAGGTGACAGTCAGTCCCTCCACTGAAACACACACACCACCCTGCAGCCAGGTGACAGTCAGTCCCTCCACTGAAACACACACACCACCCTGCAGCCAGGTGACAGTCAGTCCCTCCATTGAAACACACACACCACCCTGCAGCCAGGTGACAGTCAGTCCCTCCATTGAAACACACACACCACCCTGCAGCCAGGTAACAGTCAGTCCCTCCACTGAAACACACACACCACCCTGCAGCCAGGTGACAGTCAGTCCCTCCACTCAAACACACACACCACCCTGCAGCCAGGTGACAGTCAGTCCCTCCACTGAAACACACACACCACCCTGCAGCCAGGTGACAGTCAGACGCTCCACTGAAACACACACACCACCCTGCAGCCAGGTGACAGTCAGACCCTCCACTGAAACACACACACCACCCTGTAGCCAGGTGACAGTCAGTCCCTCCACTGAAACACACACACACCACCCTGCAGCCAGGTGACAGTCAGACCCTCCACTGAAACACACACACCACCCTGCAGCCAGGTGACAGTCAGTCCCTCCACTGAAACACACACACCACCCTGCAGCCAGGTGACAGTCAGTCCCTCCACTGAAACACACACACACCACCCTGCAGCCAGGTAACAGTCAGTCCCTGCACTCAAACACACACACCACCCTGCAGCCAGGTGACAGTCAGACCCTCCATTGAAAGACACACACCGCCCTGCAGCCAGGTGACAGTCAGTCCCTCCACTGAAACACACACACCACCCTGCAGCCAGGTGACAGTCAGTCCCTCCACTGAAACACACACGCCGCCCGGGGGAACAGCTGTCCGGGGTTGGAAGGCACTAATAGCGCCGAGCCAACTTGGCCAGCAGGGGGAACGATGCAGCAGCATTCTAACTAGTACAATTTCATATTGTCGGTTAATGCGAGTCGGCTGTCGGCCACCCCTAGATGCAATCAAATGAAAGTGAAAGTGAAAGGACACACGGAGAGAATGTCTTTGCTCTGTTGCTGCTCAAAGGTCAAAGACAGAAACCCATAACCTACCTTCTACTCCATCTGCTTCTATATCTGAAGGAGTGGGCGGGGGGACATCATCCACTATGCGTCAGCCACCTTCTCCAAATTCTCGCCGTCGCTGCCTCCATCTGGAAAAAACACCAAACCAACCACAGAGCATTTGAACACACACACTTCCAAACACAAAGATCAATGACCAATCCCCCAGGCTGCACATAATGATTATTTTAATTATTGATTAATCTATCAGTTAATTAATTAGTCATTTGTCTATAAAATGTCACAAATAATGACAAATGCCTATCACAAGTTACCAGAGCCTAAACTGATGCCATGTCCACACGGAGACGGAAGCGATCTTTTTTTTTTCCGTTTAAGAAAAGTTTTCCATAAACACGGAATCATTTCAAGAAATGTGTGTATCCGCACATGAAACCACTGAATACCACTGAAACCGCTGTAGAATATATGCCAGGCCGGTAAGTGGCGCTGTAACGCTGCCACAAAGTACACCAAAAACAGAGAATAAGACAATCTCGTCAATAATGGCATTCAACCACTAGGGGCGCACAGTCTATAATGTGTATCTCACTGTAGCGAGCAGCCCTTGGCTTTGCGGGGAGGTTTGCCATGTCGATGAATAAATGGAGAGCTGTTCAGCAGGGCTGATGGTCTCCCTGTAGCCTATAGAACGTTAACTATCAGTGATGTTCCTGATATCATCCACTTCCATGATCTTTAGACATATTGTAGCGAACCAGAGTTACACATAATGTGGTGAGCAATAGAAGTGTCTCGATTGCAGATAGGAACTGATGTGTGGGAGTGTTACTGGGGAGGAACACTATGCTTGTGGGAGACTTCCGGTCAGACAGAGCATGCGGGTGGCAGTCTCCGGATACCGCCTAAGGAGAAGCAGCTAGCTAGCTATGGGCGTAGCAACCGCCAAGAGTTGTGATATGACTAACTGCGAATAAAGAACCCTGTACCAGCAAGAAGCCTCTGATTCCATAAATACCAGGAACGCTACATTGGCGTCAGAAGTTAAGCGGTGAATATTGCCTCCGTAATCGGCGAGATGGTGAACAAGTTCCTGAGGAAAGAGTGGAGAAGAATCAAACGAGAGGCGGGAAGAGAAGGAGCCGGGGCAGACAGCCAGGCGTCCGAAGAGGAGGAAGACTGGGCAGACGCAGCCGCTACTGCAGAGATCCAAGCGGAGCAGACAGTAGGAAGCCAAGTGCTAGTGGGAGTGAAGGCCGAGCCAGACGACATTGTCGCCGTAGCCATGGAGGCTATTCCGCGGCCCAGCGAGGCTAGCCTGCGGGCCAGTGACGGGGAAGTGGCACGGATCGAGGCAGCGAGGGACGGCGCCCGCCGAAGCAAGAAGGAAATGACTCTGCCGAAATACAACGGTAAAGGCGAGTGGGAGCCATATTGCACAATGTTTAACGTGGCAGCGGACATGAATGGCTGGTCAAGGGAAGAGAGAGCCAGCCATCTGGTGATGTCCCTCGAAGGCGAAGCTATAACGTGCGTGGCGGCGATGGCCGACACAAAAGACTTAGATGTGGTGATGGCGGCCCTGCGGAGGCGGTTCGGCCAATGCAAAGAAGAAGGCATCGTGGTTGCGGAGCTGTGTAACAGGCGTAGACGACCGGGGGAGTCGCTGCAGGCACTGGCAACAGACATTGAGATCCTCAGCCGGCGCGTATACAGCCGGCTGCCGCCAGAGTCGCTGGGCGAGTTAGCCAGAAATTACTTTATCCAGGCAATCGTGCCGCGAAGTCTAAGCGATCAGGTAATGCTGAAACGGCCAAAGACACTGGAGGAGGCGCTGGAGTTGGCGCTTGAAAGAGAGACAGTGGAGGGCTGGGCCCGTAGTGAGAATGGTGGCGGAGAGCCCGTTACAAGAAGAAGCGTGGAAGATGGCGTTGGCGGAGCAAGGCAACATGGTGAAAGAACTGTCCGAGTCGGTGCAGCAGCTAAAAGAACAACTGCTCCGAAGCGCGACTCTGCAGCCCGCCCCCGCTCGGCAGCCCACCCCACGGAACGGTGGCTGGGGCAGAGGGAGCATGATCTGCTGGGGCTGTGGACGCCCCGGACATCGGGAAGCAGAGTGCCGCCGGAGAACGTGGAACCAGGGAAACGGCACGGGGCCCGTCTAGATGGGGCGAGACGGGTCTCCGATGTCACATTCCCCGTAGCCACGTCATCGCGGGAGGGAGCCCACCGACATCAACGGGGAGGTGGGGCTCCGCCTCCCCCCGAAGTAGACGACATCGCCGGAGCTGTCAGCATGCAGAACGGGCCGCGCACGATGAACGGCTGCCATGTTCCAGTCTACCTACAGGGGAGATACTGTGTCGCCCTGGTGGACACGGGGTGTACGGCAATGCTGGTGAACGTCAACATGATGCCCGAGGGAACGCTTCTGGAGCAGCCAGTGGCACAGCTGCTGAGGACAGTATCCGGTGAGTTGATGCCGATGAGGGGAAGGGGGTCCGTGATGATAACAGTGGGGGGACAGACAGTGAACTTTCCCGTATGGGTGGTAGAGATGGCGGGGCCCTGTATCTTGGGAGAGGACTACTTGACGCTAAACCAATGCACAGTAGACCTAGGGAAGAGCACACTGACGTTCTCAGGGGGGCCAGTAGTCCAGATGGGTCACCCTCCCACCGCTCTAGGGGAGCGACCTAACGTCAATAACATCACTGTATACCGCGTCACAGTTGAGCACGAGCCCCACCCAGCAAACCAAGCCCCTCCCCCAACCCAGACCCCTGCCCCGCACCAAACCCCTCCCCCAACCCAGACCCCTGCCCCGCACCGAACCCCTCCCCAAAACCACGCCCCTGGCCCACCTCCGAACACTTTCCCTCAGCCACCGCTACAGGCGGAGGGGGAGACCGAGAGGTTAGAGATGCTGAGAGGATTGCACCAATGCCAGAGTGAGGGTTTAGAACCCCAACAGAGCGAAGAACTGTGGCGAGTACTAGAGGATTATAAAGACATTTTCGCGATGTCCGATGATGAGCTAGGCTGTACCCACCTGGTGCAACGTCAAATAGACACTGAGGGGGCGCGGCCCATCAGGTCGCATCCCCGTCGAGTCCCAGCAGCGCGGAGGGACATAGCGAACGAAGCTGTAGAGAACATGCTGCGGGCGGGGATCATTGAGCCGTCAGAGAGCCCGTGGGCGTCGGGGGTAGTGTTGGTGAAGAAGAAAAATAGCTCAAAGATGCGATTCTGCGTAGACTACAGGGGGCTGAACAAAGTGACTAAAAAAGACGCGTACCCGCTGCCCATCATCGAGGAGCTGTTAGATGCGGTGGGGGAGTCATCCTGGTTCTCATCCCTAGACCTCTGCAGCGGGTACTGGCAGGTGCCCCTCTGCGACGATGCCAAGCCAAAGACCGCCTTCCGCACCGAGATGGGGCTGTGGCAGTTTCGAGTACTCAGTTTCGGTCTGTGCAACGCACCAGCAACGTTCGAGAGATTAATGGAGAAACTGCTGGGAGACATTCCCCAAACCGAATGCGTCGTGTACTTAGATGACATCTTGACACACGGGGGCTCGTTTCAGGCAGCCGTGGGGGCGTTACGGAAGGTCCTGCAGAAGATAGCAGAGGCGGGTCTGAAGTTACACCCAGATAAGTGCCACTTCCTGAAGAGGAGGGTGGAGTTATTAGGGCATGGCATCGGCGCGGGGGGTATTCGCACCCTGGAAGAGAAGACACGGGCGCTCGTAGAGTGGCCCACCCCCAGAGACAAGGGAGAACTCGAGAGCTTCGTAGGGTTAGCCTCATACTATAGGAAATTCGTAAAAGGGTTTTCTAAAATCGCAGAGCCACTGTTCCGGCTAAAGGAAAAGAACACAGACTTCCACTGGACGACAGAATGCCACCGAGCCTTCGAATCCCTCAAGAAAGCGCTGACCGAGTCTCCGGTGCTTAGAGCACCAGACCCCACACTGCCGTTCCTACTGGACACTGATGCCAGCAATGGGGGTATGGGGGCCGTGCTGTCCCAGACGGGGCCGGACGGGGAGCGGGTGGTGGCGTACTTCAGCAAAACGTTTGACAAAACAGAACGAAACTACTGCGTCACCCGCCGGGAGCTCCTCGCCGTCGTAGAAGCATTACGGCACTTCCGCTACTACCTCCTGGGACAGCCTCGGTTCACGATACGGACCGATCACTCGGCGCTGCAGTGGCTGTGGTCCTTCCGGGAGCCGGAGGGACAGGTGTGCCGCTGGTTAGAAAGGATGGCAGACTACAACTTCACCATAGAGCACAGGGCAGGGGCGCGCCACGTCAGCGCAGATGCCCTGTCACGACGGCCCTGCGCAGAGAGAGGGTGTGTGTACTGCGAGAAGAGAGAAGGAAGGGAGAGAGAGCTCCAAGAGGAAGCGAGGATATGCCCTAACCATACGGGGGACGGACCAGTGTGCAAGGTGCTGCAGGTGGCAGAAGCGGCAGATTGGAGGGCCCATCAAGAGAACGACATGGAGCTGTTGCCAGTACTGCAATGGGTAGAAGAGGGCCAGAAGCCGCCGTGGGAAGAGGTGGCCGGGGTCACCGATGCAACCAAGGTGCTGTGGTCAGAGTTCGAAACCCTGAGATTGAGCAACGGGGTGCTGATGAAGTCCTGGAAGGAGCCAGCGACGGGAGAGAGCAAGTGGCGGAAAGTAGTGCCGACGACATTGAGAGAGGCGGTGTGCAGGAGCGGCCATGGAACTGCAGGGGCCGGACATTTTGGGGTAAACAAAACCCCCCTGCCTTAGGCAGGGTTTTTATTGGGGGAGGATGAGGAGAGACGTGCAGGACTTTTGTCGACGTTGCGACCTCTGCGCAGCGTACAAGGGTCCGTTAGACCAGTCTCGCGCCCCGCTCCAGCAGCTAGCAGCAGGAGCTCCCATGGAGAGGGTGGCGGTGGACGTGATGGGACCGTTTCCGTGCACAGACAATGGAAATCGATACGTCCTGGCCGCCATGGACTATTTCACAAAATGGCCAGAAGCATACGCACTGCCCGACCAGGAGGCGGGAACGGTGGTCGACGCACTGGTGGTGGGCATGTTCAGTAGGTTCGGAGCACCGGAGACCCTCCACAGTGACCAAGGGAGGAACTTTGAGTGACGAGTGTTCGCCACCATGTGCGAGAAACTGAACATAAAAAAGACGCGGACCACAGCACTACACCCCCAGAGCGATGGCCTGGTGGAGACATTCAATCGGACACTGAAAAAGCAGTTGGCCATCCTCACCGAGGAGCACCAGAAAGACTGGGACATGCACCTGCCTCTCATCCTCATGGCCTACAGATCTGCCGCCCAAGAGTCCACCTCCTGCACACCCGCTCTGCTCATGTTAGGCCGAGAACTGCGGACACCAGCGGAAATGGCGTTCGGCAAACCACCGGACGCACTGGATGCGCCCCCGGGGCGAGAGTACGCCAGGAGGCTGCAAGATCGGTTAGAGTCCGCTCATAACTTCGCTCGAGGCCAGCTGGAGAAAGCGGGCATGAGACAAAAAAGGAACTATGACGTGAGGGCGAAGGGAAACCACTTCCGGGGGGGGGGGGGGAGTTGGTCTGGGTGTACGTGCCCCGGAGGAAGAAAGGGCGATGCCCTAAACTGGACTGTCACTGGACAGGCCCATGCAGGGTCCTGGAGAGAATGGGGGAGGTGGTGTACCGAGTGCAGATGCCACTTGGTGGCAGGAAGGTACTCCACCGGGACAGGTTGGCCCCGTACCGGGGGGGGTGCACCCTTCCCCCAGATCTCAGTCGCCCAGCGGTCTCACCTAGACGTGCTGGGAGAAGGAATCTGTTTCCACAGAGAGGGGCGTCCGGCTATGACCGGACAGCCACCACCCAGGGACTTGAAGTCTCAGAGACACTGCAGGTGGGGTAAGCCCCACAGGCAGAATGACAGGGAGTAACACGGCCACGGAGAGAGCTACGGGCTCCAGGACATTTTGGAGACTTTGAGTTATATATATAAAAAAAAAAAAGGAGGATGGTGGTGGTTGGAAATGACTGTAAAAGAAAAGAAAAGATAATGTACATGGCATGAGATGGTGGTGGGATGAAATGTGTTGAAAAAAAGTGTGTTAAGAAAAAAGAAGAGTGGTGGATGTGTTTTGGTACAGGGGGATATGTGTGGGTTATGGTGCCAGCATGAGGATAACTAAATGGTTGCAATCAATCACCTATTTCTCAGCCTATTTATTTATCCAAAATCCGAGTGATCAGCACTTGCAGCATGTGGACAATCTGCGCTGATTAACAAACTGTTTATTCGTGGAGGTGGGACTACGAGGAGATGAATTGCGGGGGAATCCTGCAATTGTCTGCAATGTGTTTCGGGGTTCTTCTTACACAGATTGTAGACGGTTACTGTGATGTCCGATCCAAGACTTGACGCCAATGTTTTAAATATAAAACAAGTTTCTGCCATAATCCTATAGGCTATATTCGTGTCTCGTATAGCCTAACAGGAGCACTGGGTAAACAAACGTTATAGGGTGACACTTGAGGAATTCCTCAATGATTCTTCGAGATTAAGGTTTGAATTAAATTAGCTTTCGTTTTTATTAAAACTGTCCTGACTCCATGGATGTATATGTATACCGGTATAAAAAGAACAAGGGGTCCATGTTTTGAAACGGTAGGCTATTTTGCTCCAACGTACAGCAGATAACTTCAGCAAACAGGTAGCGTACACAGGGCGGTATTTTTTGTTGTTGAAAATGTAGCATAAATTGTTGTGTACATAGCAGAATAACTGAACATGCCCATTCATGGTAACGGTCATATTTCGATGTCAGCTTGAGGTTCCCGTGTAGACGTCTAAATCATCCCCAAATCACCCTGTGATCTGTGGCCATGTCCTGAACGTCACTGAAACACGTCATCACAATGTTATCATGACGTAATTTTGCTTGCTGGGGAGAGAGAGCGAGGGGAGAGAGAGAGCCTTCCAAACACCAATCATGGTCAACCAAATTATTAATGTAACCCAGGGTTAAATTAGGGGTTAGCTATAGTTTTTTACATTTTATTTTAAGTAAAAGCTAATTTTTCAAGCTCTTTTATTTTATTATGAACCACCATGTGACTGTCAACCTACCTACTGCAATACCATATACCTACCTGTTTACTTACCATACCAGTTGACCTGCCAAATGCTTACCTGTTGTGTACCTGTATGTATGTATGTATGTATGTATGTATGTATGTATGTATGTATGTATGTGTGTTGTTTTATTTATTTTATTACTTACCTGCTATATTTACCTGCTGTGTGATTATTGTATTTTTATTTTATTGAATTGAACGTTGAAGTGAATTTTTAGCCATTGGGTGGCTACGCCACCATTTTCCACCACTGTGGACTACCAAAAGTGGGACAGTACACCCAAGGACTGCCAAAGGGTTTGCCAATGTACCTTGCTAGCCAGCCTGGTTGGAAGGCATGTCAAGACATGTCACCAGGAGTTCATTAATGCAGTTCTCACGGAGCGGGACTGTGATTGGAGGGATGTGGCCGCAAAGGTGGGCACAACAGAGACTGCGGTAAAACGGGCATAGGGGATTGGTGGAGTGGCGCAGGGAGAGGGCGGAGCTACGGAGTTTTCGGGAGAGGAGAAAGTTTTGGAGTCAGTCTGATCTGGGAGTGAAAGGAGAGACATTGCGTGAATTTACTGCAGAAGTTTAGAGAAGTATTAGTTAGCTGGCGTTGCTCCTGCCTAGCGTGTGGAAGTTTGGCACTGGTAGGTGGTATGGAGGTGGCCTCAAGCTACTAAGGACTTTTAAGAACTTTGCTGGAAGAAGAGCGGTCTGTCCACCGTTCACGGATAGTGAAGAGCGGAGCCGTTCTCCACTGATTAGCTCAGTCAGTGGGTATGTCGTGTTAACTGGCTCTCGCCAGATCAGTGAGTCCACATTAGTTAACCGGCACGAGAGACCAGCGTCAGCACTGTGTTTGACAGAAGCGCAGAGAAAAGCGGACACCGGTGGATTTCTCCCGTTTCTCAGCCCAGCTCCACAGAAGGACTGCGCCCGATATCCACATCTCTCTCTCTGGCCACGGGAGTTTCACTCACCTGTCCCCCGTCTGATTCATTTGCCCGCAGCCCGCCACCACCTGTTCAGGTACAGTCCGTGTGTATTTTTTTGGCTCTGAAAAGAGTGAAGAGGCTATTCTGCCAGCCACAAGGAACTCACACCAAAAGCGCAGTACTGCAACGGGGTGGGATAAGTAATTTTGTGTGCTTTGCGGGGACTGTGTATATTGGCCAGTTGCAGCTAAGTGTGTGTGTGTGTGCGTGGTGTATGCAAGGTGGGCCCACATAATTGTTTATTTTACAACTGGGGTTATTGATAGTCATTATAAGTAATCAAACATTACAGTACATGCTGTTTGATGATTTATTTTGTTTATTGCATTTTTCCATTGCATATTTCTTTTAGTATTGACATTTCATCTGTGAGGTGATTTTGTAATATTGAAGGCCTGATTTCTGAAAGCAGGACAGTAAATTCACAGGTACCAATACACCTTACAGTACAGGACTGGTGTATTGTTTATTTGTTTATTACCATTTCTGAGGGTATTCATAGCTGTGAATAGCATTTCTTTTGTGGAGTGTTTCATTTCATTGTTGCTTACATCCTGAAAGAAAAAAGAAACAAAGTATTATTATCACTGTTATTATTTGTTAGGCAATTGTATAATTAAATTCTGGTTTTATATTTTTCTATACTTACCTGGTAGCGTGATATTATTACTTTTCAGTGTATTTCACTTACCTGAGGGTATTTCCTATAAGAGAAAGGGGGAGAAATATAATTAGTATCTATAGTTATTAGGGATTAGAAACACATTGAGGATACATTATACATTAGTCTATAGGATAAGGTATATTAATGGGGCATTGTTTAGTAAGTATTTAGAGTACAGTAGAGGTAATTATAATTTAAAGGGCACTTACCTTGAATTTACAGGTCCCCTCCACTGTCATTATTAAAGGGGCATTTCTAATACAAAGATAAATCAAACAAAAAACCTAAAGGGAAAAAGTCCTATATAGACTCATAGGCAAAGAACTCGGGAAGCACTAAACCTATTAGCTCATAGGGGTACACAAGTGCTACATAAAATGGGGGCTCGTCCGGGATTTCTTTGTATTTAGAAGTAGAAGTAACCCAGAAATAGAAGTAACCCAGCAATAGAAGTACTAGTTATAATTATAGATATTGAAAATGGAGTCGCAAGTCGATTTAGTAGCTGAGCTGCACGAATGGTGTGAAGGAGAGCACTTAGATGAGGCCCATGCACTTATGGTTCTTCTGCCTGAGGAGCTAGAAATAGACAAGGTAGAACACTCACTAGAGACAGTGAAGTGTTTGGGACGTGTGAAGGTCCGAGGACGGATAACCCACAAACAACGAGGCAAGTATAAGTTCTTGTGTGAATGTAAGGAAGTCCTAAAGCCAGAGCTGGTCCCACCGGAGGTAGTTCCGGGTGAGGGCCAAGAACCATGGTCCATCATAATAGTGGTGGGAGAGTGGACGCCGCCTGCACCCACTGATGAGTTCAGGAAAAAATTAGAAGGGTTCATCAGGGCCGAAGGTAAGTCCATGGGAGACCTCCAAGGTTTTTTTCCGGTTGCCGATGCTTCCTCTGACACTACTGATCCGCTCTTGCGCGCGCTGGGTGAGTTATTCAACAAAGCAAGGCCATCCAGTGAGCAGACAAATTATCGCCGCCTACGCCAGTTTTCAGGGAATGTGCCGGTCCCTTTAGGGGAGGAGCCATTCGAGACCTGGTTAGAGCAGGCTAAGTTCATGGTAGAAGAGAGTGACTGCTCCATTAAGGAGAAACGGCGACGTTTGGTAGAAGGCCTAAAAGGGCCTGCCCTAGAAATAGTGAAGGCTGCACGTGCCAGTGACCCAGAGGTGAGTCCTGACCAGTGCATAGAAGCCCTCGAACAGGTGTTTGGAACGGTTGAGTCAGGAGAGGACCTCTATTTTGCATTCCGTTTAATGCAGCAGCAAGCAAAGGAGAAACTCTCTGATTTTGTGAGGCGTTTGGAACGAGCGTTAGCTAAAGTGGTTCAGCGAGGTGGTCTCCCGCCAGGGAACGCAGATAAGGCGCGGTTGGAACAACTGCTACGAGGCGCAGTGGCCTCTGACCTTATGCTAGTGAACCTGCGGTTGAGGGAAAGGAGGGTAGCACCACCTACCTTTCTCCAGTTGTTAAAGGAGGTACGCTCTGAGGAGGAGTATGAGGCCTCAAGAACCAAGCTAAACCCGTCGGTGCGCGCCGTTCAAGCTCAGTCTGATTATGACAGCAAGCGGGCCGAGATACAAAACCTGAGGGCCGAAATAAAAGAAATTAAGGCGATGTGCGTTGCCATGGCAACCACCACACCCCCTCAACCAGAGAGTAGGGAAAGACAGGTGCCAGTTAGTCCTGTCAGCTGTCCCGAGACCCGCGGTGATGCGGAGGTGTCTGCTTTAAAGAAACAGGTCAAACGCTTGCAACAAAAAGTAGACAACCAACAGATTCAACAGGCAGACGTGCCTGTGGCAGTGTTGCCGGTGGAGACGTCCAGAAATGTCCCCCGCCCGCCGCCACGAAGGCCGCCAGCCGACCCAGACGAATATTTTTGCTACCGCTGTGGTGAAAATGGACACTATGCAGGTAAGTGCAAAAACCCTGAGAACCAAAGTAGGGTCATCCAGAAATTGATCCAATCTCTGAAGAAGGCCAGAGGTCCGTACCAGAGGACCAGTCCCGGGGAGGATACCGACCGTGTGACCTGCCATGCCAAGAAGAGCGCCGTGGACACTTGGAGAGGTAGAGACATTCCTCCGGGCCTAATTGGACCTCCCTCTCTAGAGACAGTGAAGATCAATGGCCACCTGTGTGAAGCACTGTTGGACAGTGGCTCCCAGGTAACCATTATATTTGAGAAGTGGTATGACACCTACATGTCTGATGTCCCTATCTACCCGGTAGGTGGACTCGACATATGGGGCCTCAGTGAGTCGAGTTACCCGTATAGAGGTTATGTAGTGGTGGAAATGGAGTTTCCACAGAAAGTAACCAACACCCCGACTACCATATCAGTGATGGCGCTGGTCTGCCCCACTCCGAGAGGCCCAGACCAAACCCCCATCATAATTGGAACTAACGCCAAGGCAAGTCTGCCTAAGCGTTTAGCTAGACTGTATGGGGAAGTAGCGGGTGTGAATGTAGCTAGCACACAGGGAAAGGGACACAGTACCAGTGAAGCCCCAGCAGGCTCCAACACCGGGCAGCGGGAAAGTGAGGATGAGGAGGTTGGGTATGTGAAGTGGCTAGGGCCTGGCACATTAGTGTTGCCGCCTGGGGTCAGCTACCCAGCTCTCTGTCATGTGGAGTTTGAACAGCCAGTGGATAAAGAAATCCTTATGGTAGATGTTGCTCCCAATGATCCTCTCCCGGGTGGTGTGTTGTTGACGCCTATGGTAGTGCCACGCTATGCAGTTGACATCAAAAAGTTCACTGTGCTGCTACAAAACGAGTCTAGGCGAGAAGTGGAAATAGCAGAGGGTACGATCCTTGGTTGCCTATACCCCACCGACATGGTTAAGTCTGTGCCCAAGCCAGAGACGGAACCTACTGAGGGGTTTGACGCTTCCAAACTTGATTTCGGAGATGCCGACATACCTGAGGAGTACAAGGAGAGACTCCGCCGCAAGCTAACTCAGAGGGTAGACGTCTTCTCATTAAGTGAGTGGGACGTAGGGCTAGCGAAGGGTGTAGAGCACAACATCCGTCTAGCGGATGACCGGCCCTTTAGAGAGCGGTCTAGACGTCTAGCCCCAGCGGACATTGACGATGTGAGAAGGCACATACAGGAGTTGTTAGCAGCTGGCATCATTAAGGAGTCGCGCAGTCCATATGCATCACCCATAGTGATTGCACGGAAAAAGAGTGGCAAAGTCCGTATGTGCATTGACTATCGCACTCTGAACAGCCGGACTATACCCGACCAGTACACCACACCCCGAATTGACGACGCTCTAGACTGCTTGTCAGGGAGTCAGTGGTTCTCGGTGTTAGACTTAAGAAGCGGCTACTACCAGATAGCCATGAAGGAAGAGGATAAGGAGAAGACTGCTTTCATCTGCCCGCTGGGGTTTTACCAGTTTGAGCGCATGCCACAGGGCATCACTGGGGCCCCAGCGACATTCCAACGGCTGATGGAAAAGGCAGTAGGAGACATGAACCTGTTACAGGTATTAGTCTACCTTGATGATTTGATCATTTTTGGCCGGACTTTGGAGGAACACGAGGAGAGACTCATGAAGGTGCTAGACCGACTCCAGGAAGTCGGGCTGAAGATCTCGTTGGATAAGTGTCAGTTTTGCCAACCTAAGGTTAAGTATGTTGGACATATTGTTTCAGCAGAAGGTGTGGCTACTGATCCAGCGAAGATCGAGGCTGTCACCACCTGGCCCCAGCCCACTGACCTGAAGAGTTTGAGATCTTTCCTGGGTTTCTGCGGTTATTACCGCCGGTTTGTCGCCAACTACTCCTCCATCGTCCGACCTCTCACGGAACTGACCAAGGGCTACCCTCCCACGCAAAAGGGAAGGAAGCCCAACGCCTGGGAGCGAGGGAAGAAGCACCAGCATGACCCTCCTTATTATGACGAATCTGAACCCTTTGGTGAGCGATGGGATGCAGCCTGCACTCAGGCATTCCACAACATCATCAACTGCCTCACCCATGCTCCGGTATTGGCATTCGCAGACCCCAACAAGCCGTACATCCTGCATGTGGATGCGAGTTTATCTGGGTTGGGAGCTGTGCTCTACCAGGAGTACCCAGAGGGTTTGAGGCCGGTGGCATTCGCCAGCCGGAAGTTGAGTGCGTCTGAGCGGAATTATCCCATCCACCAACTGGAGTTCCTGTCCCTCAAATGGGCGGTCGTGGACAAATTCCACGATTACCTGTATGGGGCCAGATTCACAGTGCGTACGGATAACAATCCGTTGACGTATGTGTTGACCACGGCCAAACTCAATGCCACGGGGCACCGTTGGTTGGCCAATCTGTCCACATACGAATTTGACATCAGTTACAGGCCAGGCAAAAATAACATTGATGCCGACCTGTTGTCAAGACAAGTGGCATGGGAGGAAGACACAGGGGGATGGGAGACCATCCCAAAGTCTGGAGTGCGGTCGATCTGTAAGCGGATACGTACCCGAAGCTCTCCAGTACTGCCACCTAGATATGTCGAACAGCTAGGCGCTCCCCCAGAGTGTGTCCCTGACATTTACGCGTTTCCCACTAGGGTGGATGTGAGCGCGCCCAGTCAATTGTCCCGACCAGAGCTCATTAGTGCACAGGTCGAGGACAAAGTGATAGGACCGGTCTTACAGGCTCTGAAGAGTGGTAAGTGGCCGGAAGACGTAGAGATGAGTGCAGACTTGAGGTTGATGAAGAAGGAAGTTGGGAAGCTGGTGATTAAGGAGGGCCTCCTGCATAGGCACAGCAAGAGACCGACTGGAGAAGAGGTCTCTCAGCTGGTGTTGCCAGCAGAGTATAGGGCCATTGTCCTTAAAGCCATGCACAGCGACCTTGGACATTTAGGCATTGAGAGGACAACTGATTTGTTGAGAACTAGGTTTTATTGGCCTCGTATGGCTTGGGACACTGAGCAGTTCATCAAGAACTGTGGGGAGTGTGTGACTCGTAAGAGCCCTTGCCAACGAGCGGCGCCTTTACACCAGATTGTCAGCAATGGTCCCATGGACCTCGTCTGTATAGACTTTTTGTCTATGGAACCAGATTCTCAGGGAATCTGTAATGTGTTGGTTGTAACTGACCATTTTACGCGGTACGCCCAGGCTTTTCCGGCCAGGAATCAGAAGGCATTGACAGTGGCCAAGATTCTGGTCGATAAGTATTTCATCCATTATGGGTTGCCTGCAAGGATCCATTCGGATCAAGGAAGAGACTTTGAGAGCAAGCTGATCAAAGAGATGCTGAAGATGCTGGGGATACGCAAATCGCGCACCACACCGTACCATCCTCAAGGGGACCCGCAGCCGGAAAGATTTAATCGGACCCTCCTCTCCATGTTAGGTACCCTGAGCCAGGAAAAGAGGCGAAGGTGGAGCCAGCATGTGACCTATCTGGTCCATGCATATAACAGCACCAAGTGTGATGCTACGGGGTATTCTCCGTATTACTTGATGTTCGGGAGAGAAGCTAGGTTGCCGGTTGACGTATGCTTTGGGACATCTCCAGATGGTGAGGACGGTGGGCCCCACAGTAAGTATGTCTCTAAGCTGAAGGATGACCTTCAAAAAGCGTTCAAGCTAGCCTCAGATGAAGCCGATAAGAGTCACCAGAGGAACAAGAAGGCCTATGATAGGAGGGTGGGGTTCCAAACGTTGGAAGCCGGAGATAGGGTCCTTCTTAAAAACCTAGGGTTGAAAGGGAAACATAAGTTGCAGAGCCGATGGAGTTCCATCCCTTATGTGGTCGAGGGGAAGTTACCAAACTTACCTGTGTACCGCATCAAGCCAGAAGATGGACACGGAGCTCTGAAGACCATCCATAGAGACCATCTCCTGCCCATCGGTCAGTTGGTAAGGCTGCCGAGGACAGAGAGAGAACCTGACCCAGTGAGGCCGCAAACCCGATCCAGGACCGGGAGGGGAACCTCACGACCGCTTCCGCTACCCGTCCGCGAACCAGAAGTGAAGGACTTTTTGTCTGATTCTTCCTCAGACATGGATGGTTATGTGCCTCCAGAGCCATACCAGGAGTACCTAGCTGGACTGTTGAGGCAGGGAAGCAGGGTTAGGCAGGACCGAGAGGTCACTATTCCCCCTCCCCAGGAACCAGACCCACTTACAGATGCCGGGAGTGAACCTGATGAGGAGGAGGTAAGTGAACCAGATGAGGGTTCAGACACTGCTCCTGACGTGGATCCTGAGGCACAGGCCGAGATGGTAAGTGAGGAGGAAGAAAGTAGGGATGAAGAGGAGGTAGAAACAGAGCCGGTTGCGCCAGTAGTCAAGCGACGAATCAAACCGATCGTTAAACTTACCTATGACGCGCCAGGCCAGGCAAGGGATGAGCCCATTACCATTGTGCACCGGGGGGTGGGAGTGACCATCCAGGCCGATGATGACGGTGGACCGGGAGTAGCCCATGCCCTTCTCCAATATTGGTGTAAAAAACCACCCAAACCACCCAAAGTAGTTAAGTGAATGAGGGCATTCACATTTAAGAGGGGGGAGGGTGTAACCCAGCGTTAAATTAGGGGTTAGCTATAGTTTTTTACATTTTATTTTAAGTAAAAGCTAATTTTTCAAGCTCTTTTATTTTATTATGAACCACCATGTGACTGTCAACCTACCTACTGCAATACCATATACCTACCTGTTTACTTACCATACCAGTTGACCTGCCAAATGCTTACCTGTCGTGTACCTGTATGTATGTATGTATGTATGTATGTATGTATGTATGTGTGTTGTTTTATTTATTTTATTACTTACCTGCTATATTTACCTGCTGTGTGATTATTGTATTTTTATTTTATTGAATTGAACGTTGAAGTGAATTTTTAGCCATTGGGTGGCTACGCCACCATTTTCCACCACTGTGGACTACCAAAAGTGGGACAGTACACCCAAGGACTGCCAAAGGGTTTGCCAATGTACCTTGCTAGCCAGCCTGGTTGGAAGGCATGTCAAGACATGTCACCAGGAGTTCATTAATGCAGTTCTCACGGAGCGGGACTGTGATTGGAGGGATGTGGCCGCAAAGGTGGGCACAACAGAGACTGCGGTAAAACGGGCATAGGGGATTGGTGGAGTGGCGCAGGGAGAGGGCGGAGCTACGGAGTTTTCGGGAGAGGAGAAAGTTTTGGAGTCAGTCTGATCTGGGAGTGAAAGGAGAGACATTGCGTGAATTTACTGCAGAAGTTTAGAGAAGTATTAGTTAGCTGGCGTTGCTCCTGCCTAGCGTGTGGAAGTTTGGCACTGGTAGGTGGTATGGAGGTGGCCTCAAGCTACTAAGGACTTTTAAGAACTTTGCTGGAAGAAGAGCGGTCTGTCCACCGTTCACGGATAGTGAAGAGCGGAGCCGTTCTCCACTGATTAGCTCAGTCAGTGGGTATGTCGTGTTAACTGGCTCTCGCCAGATCAGTGAGTCCACATTAGTTAACCGGCACGAGAGACCAGCGTCAGCACTGTGTTTGACAGAAGCGCAGAGAAAAGCGGACACCGGTGGATTTCTCCCGTTTCTCAGTCCAGCTCCACAGAAGGACTGCGCCCGATATCCACATCTCTCTCTCTGGCCACGGGAGTTTCACTCACCTGTCCCCCGTCTGATTCATTTGCCCGCAGCCCGCCACCACCTGTTCAGGTACAGTCCGTGTGTATTTTTTTGGCTCTGAAAAGAGTGAAGAGGCTATTCTGCCAGCCACAAGGAACTCACACCAAAAGCGCAGTACTGCAACGGGGTGGGATAAGTAATTTTGTGTGCTTTGCGGGGACTGTGTATATTGGCCAGTTGCAGCTAAGTGTGTGTGTGTGTGCGTGGTGTATGCAAGGTGGGCCCACATAATTGTTTATTTTACAACTGGGGTTATTGATAGTCATTATAAGTAATCAAACATTACAGTACATGCTGTTTGATGATTTATTTTGTTTATTGCATTTTTCCATTGCATATTTCTTTTAGTATTGACATTTCATCTGTGAGGTGATTTTGTAATATTGAAGGCCTGATTTCTGAAAGCAGGACAGTAAATTCACAGGTACCAATACACCTTACAGTACAGGACTGGTGTATTGTTTATTTGTTTATTACCATTTCTGAGGGTATTCATAGCTGTGAATAGCATTTCTTTTGTGGAGTGTTTCATTTCATTGTTGCTTACATCCTGAAAGAAAAAAGAAACAAAGTATTATTATCACTGTTATTATTTGTTAGGCAATTGTATAATTAAATTCTGGTTTTATATTTTTCTATACTTACCTGGTAGCGTGATATTATTACTTTTCAGTGTATTTCACTTACCTGAGGGTATTTCCTATAAGAGAAAGGGGGAGAAATATAATTAGTATCTATAGTTATTAGGGATTAGAAACACATTGAGGATACATTATACATTAGTCTATAGGATAAGGTATATTAATGGGGCATTGTTTAGTAAGTATTTAGAGTACAGTAGAGGTAATTATAATTTAAAGGGCACTTACCTTGAATTTACAGGTCCCCTCCACTGTCATTATTAAAGGGGCATTTCTAATACAAAGATAAATCAAACAAAAAACCTAAAGGGAAAAAGTCCTATATAGACTCATAGGCAAAGAACTCGGGAAGCACTAAACCTATTAGCTCATAGGGGTACACAAGTGCTACATAAAATGGGGGCTCGTCCGGGATTTCTTTGTATTTAGAAGTAGAAGTAACCCAGAAATAGAAGTAACCCAGCAATAGAAGTACTAGTTATAATTATAGATATTGAAAATGGAGTCGCAAGTCGATTTAGTAGCTGAGCTGCACGAATGGTGTGAAGGAGAGCACTTAGATGAGGCCCATGCACTTATGGTTCTTCTGCCTGAGGAGCTAGAAATAGACAAGGTAGAACACTCACTAGAGACAGTGAAGTGTTTGGGACGTGTGAAGGTCCGAGGACGGATAACCCACAAACAACGAGGCAAGTATAAGTTCTTGTGTGAATGTAAGGAAGTCCTAAAGCCAGAGCTGGTCCCACCGGAGGTAGTTCCGGGTGAGGGCCAAGAACCATGGTCCATCATAATAGTGGTGGGAGAGTGGACGCCGCCTGCACCCACTGATGAGTTCAGGAAAAAATTAGAAGGGTTCATCCGGGCCGAAGGTAAGTCCATGGGAGACCTCCAAGGTTTTTTTCCGGTTGCCGATGCTTCCTCTGACACTACTGATCCGCTCTTGCGCGCGCTGGGTGAGTTATTCAACAAAGCAAGGCCATCCAGTGAGCAGACAAATTATCGCCGCCTACGCCAGTTTTCAGGGAATGTGCCGGTCCCTTTAGGGGAGGAGCCATTCGAGACCTGGTTAGAGCAGGCTAAGTTCATGGTAGAAGAGAGTGACTGCTCCATTAAGGAGAAACGGCGACGTTTGGTAGAAGGCCTAAAAGGGCCTGCCCTAGAAATAGTGAAGGCTGCACGTGCCAGTGACCCAGAGGTGAGTCCTGACCAGTGCATAGAAGCCCTCGAACAGGTGTTTGGAACGGTTGAGTCAGGAGAGGACCTCTATTTTGCATTCCGTTTAATGCAGCAGCAAGCAAAGGAGAAACTCTCTGATTTTGTGAGGCGTTTGGAACGAGCGTTAGCTAAAGTGGTTCAGCGAGGTGGTCTCCCGCCAGGGAACGCAGATAAGGCGCGGTTGGAACAACTGCTACGAGGCGCAGTGGCCTCTGACCTTATGCTAGTGAACCTGCGGTTGAGGGAAAGGAGGGTAGCACCACCTACCTTTCTCCAGTTGTTAAAGGAGGTACGCTCTGAGGAGGAGTATGAGGCCTCAAGAACCAAGCTAAACCCGTCGGTGCGCGCCGTTCAAGCTCAGTCTGATTATGACAGCAAGCGGGCCGAGATACAAAACCTGAGGGCCGAAATAAAAGAAATTAAGGCGATGTGCGTTGCCATGGCAACCACCACACCCCCTCAACCAGAGAGTAGGGAAAGACAGGTGCCAGTTAGTCCTGTCAGCTGTCCCGAGACCCGCGGTGATGCGGAGGTGTCTACTTTAAAGAAACAGGTCAAACGCTTGCAACAAAAAGTAGACAACCAACAGATTCAACAGGCAGACGTGCCTGTGGCAGTGTTGCCGGTGGAGACGTCCAGAAATGTCCCCCGCCCGCCGCCACGAAGGCCGCCAGCCGACCCAGACGAATATTTTTGCTACCGCTGTGGTGAAAATGGACACTATGCAGGTAAGTGCAAAAACCCTGAGAACCAAAGTAGGGTCATCCAGAAATTGATCCAATCTCTGAAGAAGGCCAGAGGTCCGTACCAGAGGACCAGTCCCGGGGAGGATACCGACCGTGTGACCTGCCATGCCAAGAAGAGCGCCGTGGACACTTGGAGAGGTAGAGACATTCCTCCGGGCCTAATTGGACCTCCCTCTCTAGAGACAGTGAAGATCAATGGCCACCTGTGTGAAGCACTGTTGGACAGTGGCTCCCAGGTAACCATTATATTTGAGAAGTGGTATGACACCTACATGTCTGATGTCCCTATCTACCCGGTAGGTGGACTCGACATATGGGGCCTCAGTGAGTCGAGTTACCCGTATAGAGGTTATGTAGTGGTGGAAATGGAGTTTCCACAGAAAGTAACCAACACCCCGACTACCATATCAGTGATGGCGCTGGTCTGCCCCACTCCGAGAGGCCCAGACCAAACCCCCATCATAATTGGAACTAACGCCAAGGCAAGTCTGCCTAAGCGTTTAGCTAGACTGTATGGGGAAGTAGCGGGTGTGAATGTAGCTAGCACACAGGGAAAGGGACACAGTACCAGTGAAGCCCCAGCAGGCTCCAACACCGGGCAGCGGGAAAGTGAGGATGAGGAGGTTGGGTATGTGAAGTGGCTAGGGCCTGGCACATTAGTGTTGCCGCCTGGGGTCAGCTACCCAGCTCTCTGTCATGTGGAGTTTGAACAGCCAGTGGATAAAGAAATCCTTATGGTAGATGTTGCTCCCAATGATCCTCTCCCGGGTGGTGTGTTGTTGACGCCTATGGTAGTGCCACGCTATGCAGTTGACATCAAAAAGTTCACTGTGCTGCTACAAAACGAGTCTAGGCGAGAAGTGGAAATAGCAGAGGGTACGATCCTTGGTTGCCTATACCCCACCGACATGGTTAAGTCTGTGCCCAAGCCAGAGACGGAACCTACTGAGGGGTTTGACGCTTCCAAACTTGATTTCGGAGATGCCGACATACCTGAGGAGTACAAGGAGAGACTCCGCCGCAAGCTAACTCAGAGGGTAGACGTCTTCTCATTAAGTGAGTGGGACGTAGGGCTAGCGAAGGGTGTAGAGCACAACATCCGTCTAGCGGATGACCGGCCCTTTAGAGAGCGGTCTAGACGTCTAGCCCCAGCGGACATTGACGATGTGAGAAGGCACATACAGGAGTTGTTAGCAGCTGGCATCATTAAGGAGTCGCGCAGTCCATATGCATCACCCATAGTGATTGCACGGAAAAAGAGTGGCAAAGTCCGTATGTGCATTGACTATCGCACTCTGAACAGCCGGACTATACCCGACCAGTACACCACACCCCGAATTGACGACGCTCTAGACTGCTTGTCAGGGAGTCAGTGGTTCTCGGTGTTAGACTTAAGAAGCGGCTACTACCAGATAGCCATGAAGGAAGAGGATAAGGAGAAGACTGCTTTCATCTGCCCGCTGGGGTTTTACCAGTTTGAGCGCATGCCACAGGGCATCACTGGGGCCCCAGCGACATTCCAACGGCTGATGGAAAAGGCAGTAGGAGACATGAACCTGTTACAGGTATTAGTCTACCTTGATGATTTGATCATTTTTGGCCGGACTTTGGAGGAACACGAGGAGAGACTCATGAAGGTGCTAGACCGACTCCAGGAAGTCGGGCTGAAGATCTCGTTGGATAAGTGTCAGTTTTGCCAACCTAAGGTTAAGTATGTTGGACATATTGTTTCAGCAGAAGGTGTGGCTACTGATCCAGCGAAGATCGAGGCTGTCACCACCTGGCCCCAGCCCACTGACCTGAAGAGTTTGAGATCTTTCCTGGGTTTCTGCGGTTATTACCGCCGGTTTGTCGCCAACTACTCCTCCATCGTCCGACCTCTCACGGAACTGACCAAGGGCTACCCTCCCACGCAAAAGGGAAGGAAGCCCAACGCCTGGGAGCGAGGGAAGAAGCACCAGCATGACCCTCCTTATTATGACGAATCTGAACCCTTTGGTGAGCGATGGGATGCAGCCTGCACTCAGGCATTCCACAACATCATCAACTGCCTCACCCATGCTCCGGTATTGGCATTCGCAGACCCCAACAAGCCGTACATCCTGCATGTGGATGCGAGTTTATCTGGGTTGGGAGCTGTGCTCTACCAGGAGTACCCAGAGGGTTTGAGGCCGGTGGCATTCGCCAGCCGGAAGTTGAGTGCGTCTGAGCGGAATTATCCCATCCACCAACTGGAGTTCCTGTCCCTCAAATGGGCGGTCGTGGACAAATTCCACGATTACCTGTATGGGGCCAGATTCACAGTGCGTACGGATAACAATCCGTTGACGTATGTGTTGACCACGGCCAAACTCAATGCCACGGGGCACCGTTGGTTGGCCAATCTGTCCACATACGAATTTGACATCAGTTACAGGCCAGGCAAAAATAACATTGATGCCGACCTGTTGTCAAGACAAGTGGCATGGGAGGAAGACACAGGGGGATGGGAGACCATCCCAAAGTCTGGAGTGCGGTCGATCTGTAAGCGGATACGTACCCGAAGCTCTCCAGTACTGCCACCTAGATATGTCGAACAGCTAGGCGCTCCCCCAGAGTGTGTCCCTGACATTTACGCGTTTCCCACTAGGGTGGATGTGAGCGCGCCCAGTCAATTGTCCCGACCAGAGCTCATTAGTGCACAGGTCGAGGACAAAGTGATAGGACCGGTCTTACAGGCTCTGAAGAGTGGTAAGTGGCCGGAAGACGTAGAGATGAGTGCAGACTTGAGGTTGATGAAGAAGGAAGTTGGGAAGCTGGTGATTAAGGAGGGCCTCCTGCATAGGCACAGCAAGAGACCGACTGGAGAAGAGGTCTCTCAGCTGGTGTTGCCAGCAGAGTATAGGGCCATTGTCCTTAAAGCCATGCACAGCGACCTTGGACATTTAGGCATTGAGAGGACAACTGATTTGTTGAGAACTAGGTTTTATTGGCCTCGTATGGCTTGGGACACTGAGCAGTTCATCAAGAACTGTGGGGAGTGTGTGACTCGTAAGAGCCCTTGCCAACGAGCGGCGCCTTTACACCAGATTGTCAGCAATGGTCCCATGGACCTCGTCTGTATAGACTTTTTGTCTATGGAACCAGATTCTCAGGGAATCTGTAATGTGTTGGTTGTAACTGACCATTTTACGCGGTACGCCCAGGCTTTTCCGGCCAGGAATCAGAAGGCATTGACAGTGGCCAAGATTCTGGTCGATAAGTATTTCATCCATTATGGGTTGCCTGCAAGGATCCATTCGGATCAAGGAAGAGACTTTGAGAGCAAGCTGATCAAAGAGATGCTGAAGATGCTGGGGATACGCAAATCGCGCACCACACCGTACCATCCTCAAGGGGACCCGCAGCCGGAAAGATTTAATCGGACCCTCCTCTCCATGTTAGGTACCCTGAGCCAGGAAAAGAGGCGAAGGTGGAGCCAGCATGTGACCTATCTGGTCCATGCATATAACAGCACCAAGTGTGATGCTACGGGGTATTCTCCGTATTACTTGATGTTCGGGAGAGAAGCTAGGTTGCCGGTTGACGTATGCTTTGGGACATCTCCAGATGGTGAGGACGGTGGGCCCCACAGTAAGTATGTCTCTAAGCTGAAGGATGACCTTCAAAAAGCGTTCAAGCTAGCCTCAGATGAAGCCGATAAGAGTCACCAGAGGAACAAGAAGGCCTATGATAGGAGGGTGGGGTTCCAAACGTTGGAAGCCGGAGATAGGGTCCTTCTTAAAAACCTAGGGTTGAAAGGGAAACATAAGTTGCAGAGCCGATGGAGTTCCATCCCTTATGTGGTCGAGGGGAAGTTACCAAACTTACCTGTGTACCGCATCAAGCCAGAAGATGGACACGGAGCTCTGAAGACCATCCATAGAGACCATCTCCTGCCCATCGGTCAGTTGGTAAGGCTGCCGAGGACAGAGAGAGAACCTGACCCAGTGAGGCCGCAAACCCGATCCAGGACCGGGAGGGGAACCTCACGACCGCTTCCGCTACCCGTCCGCGAACCAGAAGTGAAGGACTTTTTGTCTGATTCTTCCTCAGACATGGATGGTTATGTGCCTCCAGAGCCATACCAGGAGTACCTAGCTGGACTGTTGAGGCAGGGAAGCAGGGTTAGGCAGGACCCCTCCCCAGGAACCAGACCCACTTACAGATGCCGGGAGTGAACCTGATGAGGAGGAGGTAAGTGAACCAGATGAGGGTTCAGACACTGCTCCTGACGTGGATCCTGAGGCACAGGCCGAGATGGTAAGTGAGGAGGAAGAAAGTAGGGATGAAGAGGAGGTAGAAACAGAGCCGGTTGCGCCAGTAGTCAAGCGACGAATCAAACCGATCGTTAAACTTACCTATGACGCGCCAGGCCAGGCAAGGGATGAGCCCATTACCATTGTGCACCGGGGGGTGGGAGTGACCATCCAGGCCGATGATGACGGTGGACCGGGAGTAGCCCATGCCCTTCTCCAATATTGGTGTAAAAAACCACCCAAACCGCCCAAAGTAGTTAAGTGAATGAGGGCATTCACATTTAAGAGGGGGGAGGGTGTAACCCAGGGTTAAATTAGGGGTTAGCTATAGTTTTTTACATTTTATTTTAAGTAAAAGCTAATTTTTCAAGCTCTTTTATTTTATTATGAACCACCATGTGACTGTCAACCTACCTACTGCAATACCATATACCTACCTGTTTACTTACCATACCAGTTGACCTGCCAAATGCTTACCTGTCGTGTACCTGTATGTATGTATGTATGTATGTATGTATGTATGTATGTATGTGTGTTGTTTTATTTATTTTATTACTTACCTGCTATATTTACCTGCTGTGTGATTATTGTATTTTTATTTTATTGAATTGAACGTTGAAGTGAATTTTTAGCCATTGGGTGGCTACGCCACCATTTTCCACCACTGTGGACTACCAAAAGTGGGACAGTACACCCAAGGACTGCCAAAGGGTTTGCCAATGTACCTTGCTAGCCAGCCTGGTTGGAAGGCATGTCAAGACATGTCACCAGGAGTTCATTAATGCAGTTCTCACGGAGCGGGACTGTGATTGGAGGGATGTGGCCGCAAAGGTGGGCACAACAGAGACTGCGGTAAAACGGGCATAGGGGATTGGTGGAGTGGCGCAGGGAGAGGGCGGAGCTACAGAGTTTTCGGGAGAGGAGAAAGTTTTGGAGTCAGTCTGATCTGGGAGTGAAAGGAGAGACATTGCGTGAATTTACTGTGGGCCACATCTAAGGAGTAGGTGACGTCACAACGCTGCGACGCTGTGTGATACCGGTGTTTTCAGCTCTGCCTATTACGACTTATTTTGCCAATTCCTCGCCTACCTTTTGCTATCTTATCTTTTATCTGCCTGCGATATCACATCGCTACTTAATAACTCTTCTCTCTCAATCCGCGGACATCTGAAACAACCGTTCTATCGCCAAACGTTAGCCTAGCCGCCTGCTAGGCTAACGTAAACAAGAGCTGCTAGCCACCAGCTAACAGCTAACGTTAAACTGTTTACAATGCTCTCGCTCTCCCCCTCGGATAATCACCATGCTACGGGACTATCCAATACGACTACGCTTAGTGGATCCGTGGAATCACGCTCATTTCCTTCGGATGATGAAGTTATTTTCAAGCTGCTGCCTGATACTACTTCAACACCAGCTCCCTCAGTATCCCGGGTCCTCATCGCACAACAACTAGCCACAACATCCGAGCGACTGGACCGGCGTCAACCTAGGCTACCAGCCTCTGCTCCTAATGGCCTCAGGTCCCCGGACTGGCCCGCACTGCCCCGGCGTCAACCTAGGCTACCAGCCTCTGCTCCCAAGGCCCCAGGTCCCCGGGCACCGCAACGGCGTGAGCTGCTTCTGGCCGCAGCACTACGACACGTTCCGGACATGGCTAACGCCAGCCATCTCCCTCCCGAATCGGGTAAGATCGATCCAATTCTTACTATCCACTCTCTCTTAGATATGATTAATCTATTAGAAAACCGTGTTTCCCAACTAGAGAACGATAAACGCCAGTCACCTAATGATAGTCTTGTTACACTTAACCAGACTGGCTTCCCTGATCATTTACAATGTACCTCAGTAGCTGATGTGTATTGTGAATTAAGCGAGGATGCTAGCTGCGGTCCAGCTGGTACCCCCGTTAATGCTACTCCGCAGCACGAGCAGAACAACCCGGCCAATGTCTCGTTGGCCCCACAGTCTGTGGATGATGGGTTTACAGTTGTCTCACACTGCCGTGGCGTTAAACGTGCACAGCCCGCCGCTGTGCAGCCCGTTTCCCAACAAACCACTTCGGTTGAGATCCGAAATAGATTCACGCCGCTTGCTAACTCTCCTGTTCAGCATGCTGTGTCGTCCACTCCGCCCGACAATATTAAACCCTCTATTCTATTGATTGGAGACTCTATAACCCGCAATATCAAGCTTAACACACCAGCCGAGATAGTTTGTCTGCCCGGGGCCAGAGTACCCGACATTGAAGCTACTCTTAGGGTGCTAACAAATAGCCATAAACAGACAATTACCCAGGCTACCCATGATAACATCATACTACACGTTGGCACCAACAATGCCAGGTTTAAACAATCGGAGATCACAAAGCACAGCATAACTAGGACCTGTGCTTTTGCTAGCAAGATGAGTCGGCATCCATTAATTGTCTCTGGTCCCCTCCCTGTCACACTTAACTCTGACATTTTTAGCAGGCTGTTTTGGCTCAACAACTGGTTGGCCAAACACTGTGCTGATAAGGGCTACCTATTCTTAGATAACTGGCCCTCTTTTAGAAGCATGACTGGCATGCTTAAGATGGATGGCATCCACCCTACCCCATTGGGTGCTAGCACCTTATCAAAAAACCTGGATAGTTGCCTACGGCAAACCCAGACTATTATCCTTGAATGACAGTTTCACCCACAACATGCAGGGCCACAGGCTGCTAGACAGCCTGTTAGTTCTACTTGTGCGGTTATGGAGTCTGCTAGTTCAATTAACTTAGTCTATCCAATACAGACTGTGCTCCGTCCGCGCCGCACTATTACTAGTAACCGACCCATAAACGCTCTGCAATATCCTAACCCAAATCTTATTGTTATTAATCCGACTATTACCACCGCCGCTCCGTCTCCGTATTATACCACGATCTCTCAAATTAGCACAGTTTCTCTTCGTCGCTCCGTCCCCTCACGCCGCTCTCGTCCACCCCTCAAAACGTCAAACACCAACCTCATTGAGATTAAATCTACTCTTGGTATCGAATGCTCTAAATTAACTAATATTGATGATAAATCTATTCGATTTGGATTCATTAATATCAGATCAATCACCAATAAAGCCCTCCTCGTCAATGACTTAATCATTGAACATAATATTGACGTTATGGGATTATGCGAAACCTGGCTAAAACCGGACGTTGTTCTTCCACTCATTGAAGCCTCCCCCCCTAACTTTGACAATTCGCATGTTGCCAGAATGTCAAGAAATGGTGGGGGCGTTGGCCTAATTTATAACTCAAATCTAGGTCTTCTACAGGATCAAAAGTATAAGCTCCTATCTTGTGAGATACTTACTATGAGACACTCTAATATAGCTGGCCTCGGAGCCTTCTACCTAGTTATGCTCTACCGCCCACCTGGGCCCTATTCATCTTTTCTGGATGAATTTTCCAATTTTCTCTCTGACCTCGTAACCCGCACGGATAATATCCTTATCATTGGCGATTTCAATATTCATGTTAACCGTAAAGCTGACCCACTCTGCAAAGCCTTTCTATCTTTAGTCGACACCCTTGGCTTTGCTCAGTTGGTTCATGAACAAACGCATTCTAACGGCAACACGCTTGATCTCGTCCTTGCTCGTGGGATTAACGTCTCAGATCTGTCAGTCATGATTTACCCTCCAGCACTGTCAGATCATTATCTCATTCAATTTAAAATAGACCTGCCCCTCCGGCAATCAAACCTAGCTGATACCTATACCGCCCGGCGTATCGATAGTTCTACTCCCACTGAACTCGCTGATTTGTTATCGGGGCCGCTTTCCTCTCTCCCAGAGCGGATCGACTCCATTAATGAATTCACAAATCAATTTAATTCAATCCTACTCGCCTCGCTTGATTCTATCGCACCTCTACGTACTAAAATCCGTCGCCCTAAAAAACCCTCGCCTTGGTATACTGACGATACACGCGCACAAAAACTAATATGCAGAAAACTAGAACGTAAATGGCGATCATCCAAGCTTGAAGTCTATCGACTAGCTTGGAGTGATAGCCTATTAAAATACAAATGTATGCTCTCCGCTGCAAGAGCCTCCTACCTATCAGATCTTATTAACACTAATAAAAATAATCCTAAATTTTTATTTGACACGGTCGCAAATCTTACTCGCAAACCATCCCCCAATACAAACTCTCCATTTACAGCTAATGATTTCCTTGACTTCTTTAACCGTAAAATTATCTGTATTAGAGATGAAATTAGCAACTCTCTATTACTCACAAAGGGTGCTAACCCCTTTCCTAGCCCTGTCCTTAGAACCTTAGACGAGAGTACTATACTCTCGAATTTTGAGACTATCTCCCTAAATGCACTTTCAAAAATTGTACTTTCATCTAAATCCACAACCTGTTTATTCGACCCTCTCCCTGCAAAGTTGATTAAGGAACTCCTTCCAATACTAGGCCCCCCCTTACTTAACATTATCAATAGCTCCCTCTCCTCTGGCACTGTCCCTGCCTCCTTCAAATCTGCTGTGATCAAACCTCTACTTAAAAAGCCAAACCTTGATTCTGAGGTTCTTAACAACTTCAGGCCAATCTCAAATCTCCCCTTCCTCTCTAAAGTTCTTGAAAAAGTAGTCTCAACACAATTAACTGACTACCTCTCGCATAATAAACTTCTCGATCCCTTTCAATCTGGTTTTAGATCACTCCATAGTACTGAAACTGCTCTTACAAAAGTAACCAATGACCTTCTCCTCGCGTCCGACTCTAATTTCTCCTCTCTTCTCATTTTATTAGACTTAAGCGCAGCCTTCGATACAATCGATCATAAGATCCTCCTAGACCGCTTATCTAACTACGTAGGTATCCGGGGCACTGCCCTATCCTGGCTAAAGTCATATTTGTCTGATAGGACACATTGTGTCTCATATAAAAATATCATGTCCACTTTCTCCTCAGTGAAGTTTGGTGTACCGCAGGGATCAGTCCTGGGTCCCTTACTCTTTGGAGTTTACTTACTGCCTCCTGGCGAAATTTTCCGTAGATATGGCATTGACTTTCACTGTTATGCCGATGATACCCAAATTTATATACCAATTAGACCAGACGATCGCTCTAAACTCGCTAATCTTGAATCCTGCTTAATCGCTGTTACAGACTGGATGTCAAATAATTTCTTACGACTAAACGCCAACAAAACTGAACTACTAGTTGTTGGCCCAAAAACCCAACTTCCATTTCTCACTGATCTTAGTCTGAACATTGAGAACTGCGTAATTACTCCAAACTCAAAGGTGAAAAACCTAGGTGTTACCTTTGATCCTACTCTGTCATTCGATGCTCACATTAAGGATATCACTAAAATAGCTTTCTTTCATCTCCGCAATATTTCAAAGATCCGTCCCTTGCTAAATGCAACGGATGCCGAAACCTTAATACACGCCTTTGTTTCATCTAGACTCGACTACTGTAACGTCTTATTCTCTGGCCTTCCACTTTGTAGCACAAATAAATTACAACTCGTGCAAAACGCCGCTGCTAGAATTCTAACTAGAACTAAGAAGTTTGATCATATAACTCCGGTCTTAATCTCCCTCCACTGGCTCCCAATTCAGGCCAGATCAGACTTTAAGGTGCTTCTGTTAACCTATAAATCCCTGCATGGGCTCGCACCTCCGTACTTATCTGAGCTAATCATTCCCTATGTTCCCACGCGTACTCTCCGCTCACAGGACGGTAATTATCTTACCGTCCCTAAAATTAAGAAAAAATCAGCAGGTAGCAGAGCATTCTCTTACCGTGCTCCACATCTCTGGAACCAGCTTCCTCTGTCAGTTAGGGAAGCTGGCTCCATTGAAATCTTCAAAACTAGACTCAAAACCCATTTATTCTCCCAATCATTTGGCTGTGCTTGATAGTTGTGCTTGATGATGTCATTCTTTAGAAATATTTATTAGCTCTTGAGTACATACAATCCTGAATTGCTGAGCGGGCTGTCTCAAGCCAGCAATATCATTATAAACTTAGACTTGACCTAATTTAATAATATGGCATCAGCCGATCCAGTAGCTCAGATATAAAATCAAATAGCTGGTGAATAAACTTAGTCCTGAACTGCTGAGCGGGCTGTCTCAAGCCAGCAGTATCAGTATAAACATAGACTTGACCTAATTTAATAATATGGCATCAGCCGATCCAGTAGCTCAGATATAAAATCAAATAGCTGGTGAATAAACTTAGTCCTGAACTGCTGAGCGGGCTATCTCAAGCCAGCAGTATCAGTATAAACTTAGACTTGACCTAATTTAATAATATGGCATCAGCCGATCCAGTAGCTCAGATATAAAATCAAATAGCTGGTGAATAAACTTAGTCCTGAACTGCTGAGCGGGCTGTCTCAAGCCAGCAGTATCAGTATAAACATAGACTTGACCTAATTTAATAATATGGCATCAGCCGATCCAGTAGCTCAGATATAAAATCAAATAGCTGGTGAATAAACTTAGTCCTGAACTGCTGAGCGGGCTATCACAAGCCAGCAGTATCAGTCTAAACTTAGACCTAGACTACCTAGACCTGAATTAGCAGTATAGTATTAGTCATCCTAAAAAATCCTAATAAATTTTGTTTTGACCTAATTTTATTGTTGTCTATAGAGTTAGTTCCACCTCTGCGCAGATTCCCCCGCTCTCTTCTCTCTCTCCCCCTCAGGTGTCCTTCATTGGCCTGACGTACACCCCCGCCGCTGCAGCCCTAGGTCCGGCCGTCATCGCCCTAGCCACCTGTCGTCACCCTAGGCCATCTACCCGCTACTCCATCTACTGTCTGACACCCCGGGCTCTTCACCACCACCGACCCCTATCCTCATCATCCTGGTCACCTGCCTGCCTAAGGGAAGGGGGGGACCCCCCCCCCCCCCCCCCCAGCCTCAACAACGCGGACTCTTGGATTCCTCAGATCATCCTCATGGAACTCCCAATCTTGTTACCCTTTTGTCACCTAGCTAATTAACTAGTATTCTCTAAACCTACGAATCACTTAAAGACTGCATTTTCTATTTCTTTTTGGACTCTACTTTTTAGATTTTCAACTCCCTTCCCTGATCTTAGGATAATTTAAAAATTACATTTCTATATCCTTTCTGTTGGACTCTTTTTACATTTTCAATTTTCTGTTCTCTTGTACATTTTATTTCCATATTAAACCATTCACAGAGTTTCATTATCGGAAACTCTGTGCATGGTTTAGCCCGGCATCTCTCGGCCTGTCTCGGAGGGGAGTCCCCAGATGGGGGTCCGCTGCTGTGGCCTGGTGGGTGGGCCCGTCCCCCGCGTGGCCTGCTCTCACGCTCTCAGTCACTATGCTGGTGGCTGGGGGCTGGGGGGGCGGGTCGCGTGGGGGCTGGGTCCGCCTGGGCCGCAGCAATTGGCCCCTAGCACAACGACCTCACAAGGTTCCTCCTCAGCCAAGTCACTGGGGCAATCCATGCGGCGATCCATATGGTGGAAAGGTTTTCTTGCGTTCACTGGGGGTGAGGGGGTGCCGCTGTGTCCCGGCCTGGCCTTCCCTCCCACGCCATATGTGGGCGGGGGCCGGGTCGGGGGGCATCGGTGCTCTTCATCACTGGTCGAGGGCTGCCGGTTGGTTTAGAACAGCTTAGGTAGGCGATAGATTAGCTACAGCCTAAGGCTGACCTGTTAGTGTTCAGGCTAAAATCAGACTAGAGCAGGGTAGGATAGGCCAGATTAGGCTGTAGATTAGCTAGATACTATGTCCCAGTTAGCTCTGGTTAATGCTTAGAGTAGTCAGTTGTCTGATCTTCTCCCCCCCCCCTCTCTTTCCCCCTTTCCCCGCTTCTTCCCTTCTTCCCCCTTCTTGTTCTCCTCTCTTTCCATGCTCTTTCCTCCCCCACATCCCACCGCCCCCCCCTCCCTTCTCCTGCTCTCTCCTCATTCTCCCCCCCCTCTGCTCCTTCTCCTCTTCTCCCCTATTTTCCTGAATCCCTGCCACTTCCTGCTCTCCCTTCTCTCACATTCCCCCTGCTCTCCTTCCCCTGCACCTCTACTCTCTGTCCTCCCCCCTCTCTCACATTCCCCCTGCTCTCCTTCCCCTGCACCCTCCCACCTCTCCTTCTCTGTTCTCTCCTCCTCCACATTTCCCATTTTCTCCCCACCCTCGCCCTAATCCGGGCCCGTATCCTACTCCCTCCCTCCACCCTAGACCCTACCTCTACTCTACCTCCCCTGTACCCTCCCATCTCTCCTTCTCTGTTCTCTCCTCCTCTCTGTCCTCTCCCCTCTCTCACATTCCCACTGCTCTCCTTCCCCTGCGCCCTCCCACCTCTCCTTCTCTGTTCTCTCCTCCTCTCTGCCCTCTCCTCCCTCTCACATTCCCCCTGCTCTCCCTCCCCTGCACCCTCTCCTTCTCTGTTCTCTCCTCCTCCACATTTCCCATTTCTCCCCACCCTCGCCCTAATCCGGGCCCGTATCCTACTCCCTCCCCTCCCCCAACCCTAGACCCTACCCCTACCCTGGCTCTCCCTCCCCTGCACCCTCATCTCTCCTCCCCTGTTCTCTCCTCCTCCACATTTCCTATTTCCCCCCCACCTCCCCCCTCTCCTCCCTCCCTCCCTCCACCCTAGACCCTACCTCTACTCTACCTCCCCTGTACCCTTCCACCTCTCCTTCTCTGTTTCTCTCCTCCTCTCTGTCCTCTCCCCTCTCTCACATTCCCACTGCTCTCCTTCCCCTGCGCCCTCCCACCTCTCCACATTTCCTATTTTCTCCCCACCTCCCCCCTCTCCCTCCCTCCTCCACTCTCCTGCTTTCTTCAAATGTTCAAATGTTATCTTTATTCTGTATATTCTTGTTACTGTGTGTTAGCTAGAATCAGCTAGACATACTTTCTGTGAAGCCCTCTGAGACATGCTTGTGAATTAGGGCTATATAAATAAACTTGACTTGACTTGACTTGACTACTGCAGAAGTTTAGAGAAGTATTAGTTAGCTGGCGTTGCTCCTGCCTAGCGTGTGGAAGTTTGGCACTGGTAGGTGGTATGGAGGTGGCCTCAAGCTACTAAGGACTTTTAAGAACTTTGCTGGAAGAAGAGCGGTCTGTCCACCGTTCACGGATAGTGAAGAGCGGAGCCGTTCTCCACTGATTAGCTCAGTCAGTGGGTATGTCGTGTTAACTGGCTCTCGCCAGATCAGTGAGTCCACATTAGTTAACCGGCACGAGAGACCAGCGTCAGCACTGTGTTTGACAGAAGCGCAGAGAAAAGCGGACACCGGTGGATTTCTCCCGTTTCTCAGCCCAGCTCCACAGAAGGACTGCGCCCGATATCCACATCTCTCTCTCTGGCCACGGGAGTTTCACTCACCTGTCCCCCGTCTGATTCATTTGCCCGCAGCCCGCCACCACCTGTTCAGGTACAGTCCGTGTGTATTTTTTTGGCTCTGAAAAGAGTGAAGAGGCTATTCTGCCAGCCACAAGGAACTCACACCAAAAGCGCAGTACTGCAACGGGGTGGGATAAGTAATTTTGTGTGCTTTGCGGGGACTGTGTATATTGGCCAGTTGCAGCTAAGTGTGTGTGTGTGTGCGTGGTGTATGCAAGGTGGGCCCACATAATTGTTTATTTTACAACTGGGGTTATTGATAGTCATTATAAGTAATCAAACATTACAGTACATGCTGTTTGATGATTTATTTTCTTTATTGCATTTTTCCATTGCATATTTCTTTTAGTATTGACATTTCATCTGTGAGGTGATTTTGTAATATTGAAGGCCTGATTTCTGAAAGCAGGACAGTAAATTCACAGGTACCAATACACCTTACAGTACAGGACTGGTGTATTGTTTATTTGTTTATTACCATTTCTGAGGGTATTCATAGCTGTGAATAGCATTTCTTTTGTGGAGTGTTTCATTTCATTGTTGCTTACATCCTGAAAGAAAAAAGAAACAAAGTATTATTATCACTGTTATTATTTGTTAGGCAATTGTATAATTAAATTCTGGTTTTATATTTTTCTATACTTACCTGGTAGCGTGATATTATTACTTTTCAGTGTATTTCACTTACCTGAGGGTATTTCCTATAAGAGAAAGGGGGAGAAATATAATTAGTATCTATAGTTATTAGTAGGGGTGTCACGATACACTCAGTTCACGATACGATACGTATCACGATACTGGGTTCACGATAACGATACGATACGATACGATTTTAACAATATTTTTTTAAACTTGAATAATAACAATATATGACTGGAAAAGTAGTATTTTATTTGAAATGCACAGATACAAAACATGCTGTTGTGGGAAATTGTTATTACAATAACAACTAGAAAAAACATGAGATTGGAGATAAGGCTTATCTTGAAATAGAATGAGTTACACCGTCACTTAGATTTACTTTGAACTAAAATGTTTATCAGTAGTATAAATTCTCATTATGCATCTTCAGTTTTTCTTCAAACTCAAGCAACAAGACTTTTCTTAGTCTATTTTTTATGCATCTTCAGTTTTCCTGTCAAGTAAACAGTTTTGCCAGAAACTCAATTGAATGGTTTCTCTCCTGTATAACTTCTCATGTGTCTCTTCAGAGACTTGTTCAACTGAACTACTTTCCACACATTGAACTTCAACAAACAAAGACGTTTCTTAGTCTATTTTTGAAAAAAAAAAAAAAAAAAAATTTTTTTTTTTTTTTTTTTTTTTTTGCGATATGAGATTTCATCTCAACGATACATATCGTGACGTTTTACTATCGCGAAATTTCGTGGGACGATATATTGTGACACCCCTAGTTATTAGGGATTAGAAACACATTGAGGATACATTATACTTTAGTCTATAGGATAAGGTATATTAATGGGGCATTGTTTAGTAAGTATTTAGAGTACAGTAGAGGTAATTATAATTTAAAGGGCACTTACCTTGAATTTACAGGTCCCCTCCACTGTCATTATTAAAGGGGCATTTCTAATACAAAGATAAATCAAACAAAAAACCTAAAGGGAAAAAGTCCTATATAGACTCATAGGCAAAGAACTCGGGAAGCACTAAACCTATTAGCTCATAGGGGTACACAAGTGCTACATAAAATGGGGGCTCGTCCGGGATTTCTTTGTATTTAGAAGTAGAAGTAACCCAGAAATAGAAGTAACCCAGCAATAGAAGTACTAGTTATAATTATAGATATTGAAAATGGAGTCGCAAGTCGATTTAGTAGCTGAGCTGCACGAATGGTGTGAAGGAGAGCACTTAGATGAGGCCCATGCACTTATGGTTCTTCTGCCTGAGGAGCTAGAAATAGACAAGGTAGAACACTCACTAGAGACAGTGAAGTGTTTGGGACGTGTGAAGGTCCGAGGACGGATAACCCACAAACAACGAGGCAAGTATAAGTTCTTGTGTGAATGTAAGGAAGTCCTAAAGCCAGAGCTGGTCCCACCGGAGGTAGTTCCGGGTGAGGGCCAAGAACCATGGTCCATCATAATAGTGGTGGGAGAGTGGACGCCGCCTGCACCCACTGATGAGTTCAGGAAAAAATTAGAAGGGTTCATCAGGGCCGAAGGTAAGTCCATGGGAGACCTCCAAGGTTTTTTTCCGGTTGCCGATGCTTCCTCTGACACTACTGATCCGCTCTTGCGCGCGCTGGGTGAGTTATTCAACAAAGCAAGGCCATCCAGTGAGCAGACAAATTATCGCCGCCTACGCCAGTTTTCAGGGAATGTGCCGGTCCCTTTAGGGGAGGAGCCATTCGAGACCTGGTTAGAGCAGGCTAAGTTCATGGTAGAAGAGAGTGACTGCTCCATTAAGGAGAAACGGCGACGTTTGGTAGAAGGCCTAAAAGGGCCTGCCCTAGAAATAGTGAAGGCTGCACGTGCCAGTGACCCAGAGGTGAGTCCTGACCAGTGCATAGAAGCCCTCGAACAGGTGTTTGGAACGGTTGAGTCAGGAGAGGACCTCTATTTTGCATTCCGTTTAATGCAGCAGCAAGCAAAGGAGAAACTCTCTGATTTTGTGAGGCGTTTGGAACGAGCGTTAGCTAAAGTGGTTCAGCGAGGTGGTCTCCCGCCAGGGAACGCAGATAAGGCGCGGTTGGAACAACTGCTACGAGGCGCAGTGGCCTCTGACCTTATGCTAGTGAACCTGCGGTTGAGGGAAAGGAGGGTAGCACCACCTACCTTTCTCCAGTTGTTAAAGGAGGTACGCTCTGAGGAGGAGTATGAGGCCTCAAGAACCAAGCTAAACCCGTCGGTGCGCGCCGTTCAAGCTCAGTCTGATTATGACAGCAAGCGGGCCGAGATACAAAACCTGAGGGCCGAAATAAAAGAAATTAAGGCGATGTGCGTTGCCATGGCAACCACCACACCCCCTCAACCAGAGAGTAGGGAAAGACAGGTGCCAGTTAGTCCTGTCAGCTGTCCCGAGACCCGCGGTGATGCGGAGGTGTCTGCTTTAAAGAAACAGGTCAAACGCTTGCAACAAAAAGTAGACAACCAACAGATTCAACAGGCAGACGTGCCTGTGGCAGTGTTGCCGGTGGAGACGTCCAGAAATGTCCCCCGCCCGCCGCCACGAAGGCCGCCAGCCGACCCAGACGAATATTTTTGCTACCGCTGTGGTGAAAATGGACACTATGCAGGTAAGTGCAAAAACCCTGAGAACCAAAGTAGGGTCATCCAGAAATTGATCCAATCTCTGAAGAAGGCCAGAGGTCCGTACCAGAGGACCAGTCCCGGGGAGGATACCGACCGTGTGACCTGCCATGCCAAGAAGAGCGCCGTGGACACTTGGAGAGGTAGAGACATTCCTCCGGGCCTAATTGGACCTCCCTCTCTAGAGACAGTGAAGATCAATGGCCACCTGTGTGAAGCACTGTTGGACAGTGGCTCCCAGGTAACCATTATATTTGAGAAGTGGTATGACACCTACATGTCTGATGTCCCTATCTACCCGGTAGGTGGACTCGACATATGGGGCCTCAGTGAGTCGAGTTACCCGTATAGAGGTTATGTAGTGGTGGAAATGGAGTTTCCACAGAAAGTAACCAACACCCCGACTACCATATCAGTGATGGCGCTGGTCTGCCCCACTCCGAGAGGCCCAGACCAAACCCCCATCATAATTGGAACTAACGCCAAGGCAAGTCTGCCTAAGCGTTTAGCTAGACTGTATGGGGAAGTAGCGGGTGTGAATGTAGCTAGCACACAGGGAAAGGGACACAGTACCAGTGAAGCCCCAGCAGGCTCCAACACCGGGCAGCGGGAAAGTGAGGATGAGGAGGTTGGGTATGTGAAGTGGCTAGGGCCTGGCACATTAGTGTTGCCGCCTGGGGTCAGCTACCCAGCTCTCTGTCATGTGGAGTTTGAACAGCCAGTGGATAAAGAAATCCTTATGGTAGATGTTGCTCCCAATGATCCTCTCCCGGGTGGTGTGTTGTTGACGCCTATGGTAGTGCCACGCTATGCAGTTGACATCAAAAAGTTCACTGTGCTGCTACAAAACGAGTCTAGGCGAGAAGTGGAAATAGCAGAGGGTACGATCCTTGGTTGCCTATACCCCACCAACGTGGTTAAGTCTGTGCCCAAGCCAGAGACGGAACCTACTGAGGGGTTTGACGCTTCCAAACTTGATTTCGGAGATGCCGACATACCTGAGGAGTACAAGGAGAGACTCCGCCGCAAGCTAACTCAGAGGGTAGACGTCTTCTCATTAAGTGAGTGGGACGTAGGGCTAGCGAAGGGTGTAGAGCACAACATCCGTCTAGCGGATGACCGGCCCTTTAGAGAGCGGTCTAGACGTCTAGCCCCAGCGGACATTGACGATGTGAGAAGGCACATACAGGAGTTGTTAGCAGCTGGCATCATTAAGGAGTCGCGCAGTCCATATGCATCACCCATAGTGATTGCACGGAAAAAGAGTGGCAAAGTCCGTATGTGCATTGACTATCGCACTCTGAACAGCCGGACTATACCCGACCAGTACACCACACCCCGAATTGACGACGCTCTAGACTGCTTGTCAGGGAGTCAGTGGTTCTCGGTGTTAGACTTAAGAAGCGGCTACTACCAGATAGCCATGAAGGAAGAGGATAAGGAGAAGACTGCTTTCATCTGCCCGCTGGGGTTTTACCAGTTTGAGCGCATGCCACAGGGCATCACTGGGGCCCCAGCGACATTCCAACGGCTGATGGAAAAGGCAGTAGGAGACATGAACCTGTTACAGGTATTAGTCTACCTTGATGATTTGATCATTTTTGGCCGGACTTTGGAGGAACACGAGGAGAGACTCATGAAGGTGCTAGACCGACTCCAGGAAGTCGGGCTGAAGATCTCGTTGGATAAGTGTCAGTTTTGCCAACCTAAGGTTAAGTATGTTGGACATATTGTTTCAGCAGAAGGTGTGGCTACTGATCCAGCGAAGATCGAGGCTGTCACCACCTGGCCCCAGCCCACTGACCTGAAGAGTTTGAGATCTTTCCTGGGTTTCTGCGGTTATTACCGCCGGTTTGTCGCCAACTACTCCTCCATCGTCCGACCTCTCACGGAACTGACCAAGGGCTACCCTCCCACGCAAAAGGGAAGGAAGCCCAACGCCTGGGAGCGAGGGAAGAAGCACCAGCATGACCCTCCTTATTATGACGAATCTGAACCCTTTGGTGAGCGATGGGATGCAGCCTGCACTCAGGCATTCCACAACATCATCAACTGCCTCACCCATGCTCCGGTATTGGCATTCGCAGACCCCAACAAGCCGTACATCCTGCATGTGGATGCGAGTTTATCTGGGTTGGGAGCTGTGCTCTACCAGGAGTACCCAGAGGGTTTGAGGCCGGTGGCATTCGCCAGCCGGAAGTTGAGTGCGTCTGAGCGGAATTATCCCATCCACCAACTGGAGTTCCTGTCCCTCAAATGGGCGGTCGTGGACAAATTCCACGATTACCTGTATGGGGCCAGATTCACAGTGCGTACGGATAACAATCCGTTGACGTATGTGTTGACCACGGCCAAACTCAATGCCACGGGGCACCGTTGGTTGGCCAATCTGTCCACATACGAATTTGACATCAGTTACAGGCCAGGCAAAAATAACATTGATGCCGACCTGTTGTCAAGACAAGTGGCATGGGAGGAAGACACAGGGGGATGGGAGACCATCCCAAAGTCTGGAGTGCGGTCGATCTGTAAGCGGATACGTACCCGAAGCTCTCCAGTACTGCCACCTAGATATGTCGAACAGCTAGGCGCTCCCCCAGAGTGTGTCCCTGACATTTACGCGTTTCCCACTAGGGTGGATGTGAGCGCGCCCAGTCAATTGTCCCGACCAGAGCTCATTAGTGCACAGGTCGAGGACAAAGTGATAGGACCGGTCTTACAGGCTCTGAAGAGTGGTAAGTGGCCGGAAGACGTAGAGATGAGTGCAGACTTGAGGTTGATGAAGAAGGAAGTTGGGAAGCTGGTGATTAAGGAGGGCCTCCTGCATAGGCACAGCAAGAGACCGACTGGAGAAGAGGTCTCTCAGCTGGTGTTGCCAGCAGAGTATAGGGCCATTGTCCTTAAAGCCATGCACAGCGACCTTGGACATTTAGGCATTGAGAGGACAACTGATTTGTTGAGAACTAGGTTTTATTGGCCTCGTATGGCTTGGGACACTGAGCAGTTCATCAAGAACTGTGGGGAGTGTGTGACTCGTAAGAGCCCTTGCCAACGAGCGGCGCCTTTACACCAGATTGTCAGCAATGGTCCCATGGACCTCGTCTGTATAGACTTTTTGTCTATGGAACCAGATTCTCAGGGAATCTGTAATGTGTTGGTTGTAACTGACCATTTTACGCGGTACGCCCAGGCTTTTCCGGCCAGGAATCAGAAGGCATTGACAGTGGCCAAGATTCTGGTCGATAAGTATTTCATCCATTATGGGTTGCCTGCAAGGATCCATTCGGATCAAGGAAGAGACTTTGAGAGCAAGCTGATCAAAGAGATGCTGAAGATGCTGGGGATACGCAAATCGCGCACCACACGTACCATCCTCAAGGGGACCCGCAGCCGGAAAGATTTAATCGGACCCTCCTCTCCATGTTAGGTACCCTGAGCCAGGAAAAGAGGCGAAGGTGGAGCCAGCATGTGACCTATCTGGTCCATGCATATAACAGCACCAAGTGTGATGCTACGGGGTATTCTCCGTATTACTTGATGTTCAGGAGAGAAGCTAGGTTGCCGGTTGACGTATGCTTTGGGACATCTCCAGATGGTGAGGACGGTGGGCCCCACAGTAAGTATGTCTCTAAGCTGAAGGATGACCTTCAAAAAGCGTTCAAGCTAGCCTCAGATGAAGCCGATAAGAGTCACCAGAGGAACAAGAAGGCCTATGATAGGAGGGTGGGGTTCCAAACGTTGGAAGCCGGAGATAGGGTCCTTCTTAAAAACCTAGGGTTGAAAGGGAAACATAAGTTGCAGAGCCGATGGAGTTCCATCCCTTATGTGGTCGAGGGGAAGTTACCAAACTTACCTGTGTACCGCATCAAGCCAGAAGATGGACACGGAGCTCTGAAGACCATCCATAGAGACCATCTCCTGCCCATCGGTCAGTTGGTAAGGCTGCCGAGGACAGAGAGAGAACCTGACCCAGTGAGGCCGCAAACCCGATCCAGGACCGGGAGGGGAACCTCACGACCGCTTCCGCTACCCGTCCGCGAACCAGAAGTGAAGGACTTTTTGTCTGATTCTTCCTCAGACATGGATGGTTATGTGCCTCCAGAGCCATACCAGGAGTACCTAGCTGGACTGTTGAGGCAGGGAAGCAGGGTTAGGCAGGACCGAGAGGTCACTATTCCCCCTCCCCAGGAACCAGACCCACTTACAGATGCCGGGAGTGAACCTGATGAGGAGGAGGTAAGTGAACCAGATGAGGGTTCAGACACTGCTCCTGACGTGGATCCTGAGGCACAGGCCGAGATGGTAAGTGAGGAGGAAGAAAGTAGGGATGAAGAGGAGGTAGAAACAGAGCCGGTTGCGCCAGTAGTCAAGCGACGAATCAAACCGATCGTTAAACTTACCTATGACGCGCCAGGCCAGGCAAGGGATGAGCCCATTACCATTGTGCACCGGGGGGTGGGAGTGACCATCCAGGCCGATGATGACGGTGGACCGGGAGTAGCCCATGCCCTTCTCCAATATTGGTGTAAAAAACCACCCAAACCGCCCAAAGTAGTTAAGTGAATGAGGGCATTCACATTTAAGAGGGGGGAGGGTGTAACCCAGGGTTAAATTAGGGGTTAGCTATAGTTTTTTACATTTTATTTTAAGTAAAAGCTAATTTTTCAAGCTCTTTTATTTTATTATGAACCACCATGTGACTGTCAACCTACCTACTGCAATACCATATACCTACCTGTTTACTTACCATACCAGTTGACCTGCCAAATGCTTACCTGTCGTGTACCTGTATGTATGTATGTATGTATGTATGTATGTGTGTTGTTTTATTTATTTTATTACTTACCTGCTATATTTACCTGCTGTGTGATTATTGTATTTTTATTTTATTGAATTGAACGTTGAAGTGAATTTTTAGCCATTGGGTGGCTACGCCACCATTTTCCACCACTGTGGACTACCAAAAGTGGGACAGTACACCCAAGGACTGCCAAAGGGTTTGCCAATGTACCTTGCTAGCCAGCCTGGTTGGAAGGCATGTCAAGACATGTCACCAGGAGTTCATTAATGCAGTTCTCACGGAGCGGGACTGTGATTGGAGGGATGTGGCCGCAAAGGTGGGCACAACAGAGACTGCGGTAAAACGGGCATAGGGGATTGGTGGAGTGGCGCAGGGAGAGGGCGGAGCTACGGAGTTTTCGGGAGAGGAGAAAGTTTTGGAGTCAGTCTGATCTGGGAGTGAAAGGAGAGACATTGCGTGAATTTACTGCAGAAGTTTAGAGAAGTATTAGTTAGCTGGCGTTGCTCCTGCCTAGCGTGTGGAAGTTTGGCACTGGTAGGTGGTATGGAGGTGGCCTCAAGCTACTAAGGACTTTTAAGAACTTTGCTGGAAGAAGAGCGGTCTGTCCACCGTTCACGGATAGTGAAGAGCGGAGCCGTTCTCCACTGATTAGCTCAGTCAGTGGGTATGTCGTGTTAACTGGCTCTCGCCAGATCAGTGAGTCCACATTAGTTAACCGGCACGAGAGACCAGCGTCAGCACTGTGTTTGACAGAAGCGCAGAGAAAAGCGGACACCGGTGGATTTCTCCCGTTTCTCAGCCCAGCTCCACAGAAGGACTGCGCCCGATATCCACATCTCTCTCTCTGGCCACGGGAGTTTCACTCACCTGTCCCCCGTCTGATTCATTTGCCCGCAGCCCGCCACCACCTGTTCAGGTACAGTCCGTGTGTATTTTTTTGGCTCTGAAAAGAGTGAAGAGGCTATTCTGCCAGCCACAAGGAACTCACACCAAAAGCGCAGTACTGCAACGGGGTGGGATAAGTAATTTTGTGTGCTTTGCGGGGACTGTGTATATTGGCCAGTTGCAGCTAAGTGTGTGTGTGTGTGCGTGGTGTATGCAAGGTGGGCCCACATAATTGTTTATTTTACAACTGGGGTTATTGATAGTCATTATAAGTAATCAAACATTACAGTACATGCTGTTTGATGATTTATTTTCTTTATTGCATTTTTCCATTGCATATTTCTTTTAGTATTGACATTTCATCTGTGAGGTGATTTTGTAATATTGAAGGCCTGATTTCTGAAAGCAGGACAGTAAATTCACAGGTACCAATACACCTTACAGTACAGGACTGGTGTATTGTTTATTTGTTTATTACCATTTCTGAGGGTATTCATAGCTGTGAATAGCATTTCTTTTGTGGAGTGTTTCATTTCATTGTTGCTTACATCCTGAAAGAAAAAAGAAACAAAGTATTATTATCACTGTTATTATTTGTTAGGCAATTGTATAATTAAATTCTGGTTTTATATTTTTCTATACTTACCTGGTAGCGTGATATTATTACTTTTCAGTGTATTTCACTTACCTGAGGGTATTTCCTATAAGAGAAAGGGGGAGAAATATAATTAGTATCTATAGTTATTAGGGATTAGAAACACATTGAGGATACATTATACATTAGTCTATAGGATAAGGTATATTAATGGGGCATTGTTTAGTAAGTATTTAGAGTACAGTAGAGGTAATTATAATTTAAAGGGCACTTACCTTGAATTTACAGGTCCCCTCCACTGTCATTATTAAAGGGGCATTTCTAATACAAAGATAAATCAAACAAAAAACCTAAAGGGAAAAAGTCCTATATAGACTCATAGGCAAAGAACTCGGGAAGCACTAAACCTATTAGCTCATAGGGGTACACAAGTGCTACATTAAGCAATACAAATAAACCTATTTGGAAGGAAAGAAGAAGCCAAAAGAAATATGTGGTCACTGTTCCACAGGTGAGGTCGAGACGGAGATGCACTTCCTCCTACAATGTAAAAGAAATTGAAGAAGTAAGGAACATTTACTTTAACAAGATCAGACTTCAAAGAGCTTAGCGAGCCCTCCAAAAAAAGAAAAAATCCTAGATAAGGAGACAGGGCTTAGGCTATCTGTCAAATTTGAGTTGAGAGAGAGAGAGCGAGAGAGAGAGAGAGATCTGAGGTCAGGTTGTTGTTGAAGGTTGAAGTCACTTTCCATCCAGGTGTGCAGATTAGGTGGAAGAACAGCTTATAGGGTCTCATCTCATTTATCAATAATACTGCCTAGAATCCACTAAAACTATGAATAACTTGTCCAGTGACGGTTTACTACGTGATCCAGTCTGTGTTTCACAATAGTGTAGTCTTGCAAAGGTATTCCACACGAAAGTAGTGTTGTAAAATAATAAAAATTACATAGTTATAAAGTAAAAAAGACAAATAGGCCAATAAAGGTCAATTCTGACCCTTGCTCAGGCATGTCCAAAGTCCGGCCCGGGGGCCAATTGCAGCCCGCAGACCGATTTTAAGTGGCCCTTGGCTTGTCTCTCAAAATATAGCCTACTACTGTATATGTGGCCCTCCACACAGTATTGATTAATCAAGCAAGTTCAATTCAAAACATTTCCATTCACCTAATAGAGCTGAACAGTCACGTGACACCTCTTGCCCCGGAAGTAAGTTTCCCCTTAATTTTCTCCATATACATTTTTAAAAATCCTTATATAACTAATTTTAAGGCTGGAACAAAGCCAACCCGTGATTTACTGAATCATGTGTGACCATAAAACATTTCACTTGGAGCAAAAACAAAAAATAAATAGGGGGGTGGGGGGGAATATTTTTTTTTCATTGTTTTTACTCATACCATTGCAGCTATGTAAAAATCTCTTACAAAAGCATAGCGTGAGCGCCCGGCCTCGCAGACGCAGCTCGGCCTCGCCCACTCAACTGGCATGCGCAGTTGCGCAATTGTGGGTCACCACCTCACCAACTCAATTATATTAAGCCCTTTTCCCACATGTGCTTTGTACCGCAAAATGACCGGAACGTGGTCTAATGCCTGCATGTGTGAAAGTCGTCGTGCCGGTATAAGCGCGACCCCGTCGTCGGCGAGATTTCACCAGTTTCGAGCCAGTCAGAAGAGCGGTATGCGCTATAGCGGATACAAGTGAGAAACGGATCCAGTCATTTTCCGCGACACCGGTCCTTCTCTCATGTGGGCGAGGTGTACACACGTTGCTTAACGTTCACTTCCAGCGTGCATCATCTAATCATTCGCGCACATCAAATCAAACTACTTCCACATTTCGCTTCATGCATTTGCTTTCTCTACATAATACAAGCGTTGGGCTGGGCAGCTTGCAAGCCTCTGCCATTCTCGCTGTGTCTGTCCTGTGTGGCTGCTCCCCTCTCTCGAGCAGAGGGGAGGGGGGAAATCGGCTGTTTATTTTACGCTGGCTTGACGCTGCTCTTGAGTCAAACGAGTGTGATTTTATTGTGTGGCAAGTTTTGCCGACCCCCCAAATAAGCTCCCCCCTCCCCCCAACATACCGGCTATTTGACGACTAGATTCCCACATGCGCGGGCTAAGGTGTGAAGGGAAATTCAGGGAAATGTCCGATATTGACTTACAGGTAATTTTCCGGTATGCATGTGGGAAAACGGCTTAAAGCCTCGCCCACTCAACTGGCATGCGCAGTTGTGCAATTGTGGGTCACCACCTCACCAACTTTTACTCAATTATATTAGTAAGATAAGGGTGTAGAGGATAGAGAGCTACATGTCCCGTATAAACAGCAAACTGAACACACAAGTTCAAAGCAGCTGTATGGGCCTGCCTGATAAATGCAAGGTTGTGGCATCATATCAGGTAATTTAAATATTCATATAATTGCAATTGCCATTATTGTATATGAATATATTATAGTATCTTCCCAATCAAAGCCACCATGAAGTCATTCAGTTTGATTTATTTGATAATCATTAAAAAAATACACAGGACACTGCAGTAAGAAGACATTTCATTCAGAAATTGCATGATCACAAGGATGGCACATAAAGTCACAATGTTACAACATAAAGTAGATAGTTTAAGTTCTCATTTCTCATTGGCTGAGTCACATCTGAAGCGTAGAACGTCTCATACTAATACTTGAACTATATCACCAGATTCTGACTGCATATCTGTATCAAGATAAAACTGCACATTTTAGTGTTTTATTTTTATTGTGCACAGCCCAAGGCACACCTGTGCAATGCATCCTGTTTAATCAGCATCTTGATATGGCACACCTGTCAGGTGGATGATTATCTTGGCAAAGGAGAAGTACATAACATTTTAAGTATTATAAAATAATCGCATTATCAATGGTTAAAAATAAGATTCTGAAAAATAAAAAACTTGGCAGTGGGATTTATGACATCACAGATGATGTCACAGTGGGATTTATGACATCACAGTGGGACAATCACAGTGGGACAGAGAAACAAACAGAGCCCCAGCTCCCATTTATATACTGATGTTATGATATCTTGACAAACCCTGTTTGGACTCATTGTTAGCAGTAAGAGGCTAGCAACAGCCCAGCAGCCCCACAGCAGTCTGTGTTGCCACAGAGAAAAATAGCTCTGTGATCTTCTGATTGGGAAATACTCTGTTAGCAGCAAGAGGCCTAGCAACAGAGCTCGCCATTTCAATCAACAGGAAAGGACCAGCGACGATGGAAATGGGTTCATGGATGATGTAAGTGTAAAATGTGCCAGTCACAATCCAGCTAACTCTAAAATCTGCAACAGGTTTTAGCTTAAGGATCTGATGCCCTGGTAGCAAGTTTGACTCAATTTTAAGCTTGCTTTGTGGAAAAGAAAATCCCAAACTTATGCTAAGTTGCTAACGAACATAACCAGGTAACTCAAGTTATCCACGTACGAGGAACGAGGCCCTGGGCTTCAGGTCCGCGAAGTGGGGGTGCTGCAGCACCCTCTGCTGTTTTGTAAATGGTAAATGGACTGCATTTATATAGCGCTTTTATCCAAAGTGCTTTACAATGTGCCTACATTCACCCATTCCCACACCGAAGGCAGCCAGCTGCCACACTGGGTGCTGGCACAGCCATCGGGAGCAGTTTGGGGTTCAGTGTCTTGCCCAAGGACATTTCGACATGCGGACTGGAGGAGCCGGGGATCGAACCACCGACCTTCTGGTTAGTGGACGACGTGCTCTACCTCCTGAGCCTTGGAATTGCAATGCCAATAAAAAAAATGTATATACTGTATATATGATAAAAAAAAATATATATATATATATATATATATATGATTCAAATGTGTTTTATACTGCGATATTTAGGGTTTAGTTGAATACTATGAGCAAATCAAAGAGGGTGGAGATGTTATTTTTGATGTTTGGTTTATAATAAGATAATAAAATATAATAATAAGTTCAGTGTTTCTGCCTGTGTTGCTGTCTGTTGCAGTGTAAAATGACCTAAAGGGAGAGCAGGTGGTGACATGAAAGTGAGTGAGAAAAGGAGAAAATACTGAATAATCACAACAGTATAATCCTAATGTTAATTTAAAATGAGATATTCCTCTAAATATGTCTAAAAAAAACATCCAAATGTCCAAAAAATGTCAAAAGAAATTCCGGCGGCGCCAAAAGTCCCTTCCTTGCAGCACCCCCTACTTAAAAAGACTTCCAGTGGCCCTGCTGGGCTCGGTATGTTTGTGTAGGACTTCATAGCTTGGCCTGGGGGGAGCCGCTGGGACAGGGGTACAAATGCTGCCGCAGAAATGCCAAGATCTTCTCCCAAGAGTCTTCCTGAGCGTCTGCATGTGCCTTGGTCTCTCCTCCCCACAGCATCACCACTGCAGCGCGCGCACACACACACACACACACACACACGCACACACACACACACACACGCGCACACACACACACACACACACACACACACACACACACACACACACACACACACACACACACACACACACACACACACACACACACACACACACACACACAGCTATTATTTGAAAGGTCATTCCATCATACAGTCATTCCACAACCCATTTATGTCTAAACACTTTAGTATGTTATGGAAAAGCCCCCACAGATGTGAAAACACATTTGCTGTGGAAACCCTCAAGACCTGTGTCTACACATGACAAAATCATTTCTTTTGATTTAACATCATGCCTTAATTGGTAGCACAAAGTTGACGTTCTTTCAAAAACACAAAAAATCTGAAAAACCTCCATTCACCTTCCATTCATTTTAACTTTACTTTACTTTAACTTCATTCATTCATTTACTGCACGGTGGCTCAGTGGTAGAGCTGTCGCCTCGCAGTCAGAAGGTCCTGAGTTCGATTCTCGCCTGGGACACTGTGGGCGCTGTGGTTGTGTTCCCCCCCATATCTTCAGTGCCTACTGCCCAGGTGGGGTATCTCGTCGTAAGGGCCCTTCTGTCTGTGTGGAGTTTGCATGTTCTCCCCGTGCTCCCCCAGGGGGGCTCCTCCGTATATAACCCCCCCCCCCCCCCCATTAAAAAACATGCAGAAGATCAGATCGTCATCGTCATCTGACCAGTGACGACAACATCCGAAGTCGGTCCCCGGGCGCTGTACGAGAAAGCGACCACTGCTCCTGGCCTGCCCCCCGGAGGAAAGGACAAAGCCAGGATGGGTTAAATGCAGAGGACAAATTTCACCGGCCACCGTCAGCATGTGTGTGTTGTGGCCCTCCGTGCATGTGATTGTAATCGTGTGACAATAAAGACGGGCTTGTCCGTCTGAAATCGTTTTTTTTTTTTTTTTAAACCTGCGCTGTCTGCCTGTCGTCGTCATGATAGCTGTTCAATTGGTTTGACTCCATCGCAGTTGTCATAACAGAATTATGGAATGTTCTTTTCCAATTCTCTGAGCTCAAACTAAACAGTAGTCACCAACAATGGAAGACCATACATTTGTATAAAAATAATAAACAAGCACAATGTTGCCACGCAGAACAGTCAGATTACAAGGATAAAATTAAAAGACTAAATCCTGGGCAGCAGGATGTTATATCACAGCTTTAGCCTGGATAATTATGTTTGTCTCAACCATGAACATGGATGGCTAGTAATAAAAAATAAGCTTCTCTGTCGAACCCAACGCCTCCATGTAAAAGTGGTGAGTGCAAAAACCTGAAGTTAAATTCAATACCTTTTAAGACCTTTTCAATATATTTTAAGACCTCAACGCCACTTTTGTCACATCAGTGATAGGGGTGTAAATCACAGGTTTCATCACGATACGATATAGATTCTTTGGACACCGATATATTTGCTGATATCACACAGTCTGCCACAATACTATTTCGATTCAATTCAGAGGTCTGCGATTGATATAAGATGATATTATGCCCATTTAACACAATCAGCTCAAAATTGAATACCTCATCAAATGGCGATTAAGTCTTTTTAATACTTTTCAAGGGCATTCATTTTCCCTATATTGATTTATCAACTTTTAATACTTTTCAAGACCCCGTGGATGCCCTGAAGAAGAAAAAACGCCACTAGATGGCAGTATGCACACACAGCTACTCCTGTTCCTTCTCTTTTGTCTAAAAGCCAAAAGCCTAAAAGACTGTAGACTAAAACAACCTCTGATGTATGCTATTTCTCTAGACCAGCATAAAGAAAACAGATTAATAATTTGAATTATTATTATTATTATTATTTAATTATTTATTATGAATTAATTCTTTAATTATATATCTTATAAAAAAGAAAGAAAGAGGGGGGGAAATAACGTTAGAAAAGCTGTTACATATCTATTCTGCAGACTGGGGATGGTTAACCTTAAACTGCCAGTTTTTTTTTCACATAACCATCTGGGAATGAGTCACTCAAGAAACTGTTTCAAAGGACAGGCACTTTACCTGGCAGGTGATTGGATGAACCATCTGTCCATCACGTCTATCATGGGCTCGCTAGCTGCATCATACTAGGACACTGATTGGTGGGAACCACTGGTGGTTCGGATTCAAGCCAATAGAGAGCTCCAGGAACGAGTCCGGAAATCATCGATGCTAACAGCCCTGGTTCTTCACAGTTTTCGCCTATGGGAGTTTTGAATGGGTTTTTGGCGCGATGCTTCTAATAATCTCTCTGGGCAACGCTGGCTTAATCAAACGCGACCCAGTGTTTAGTAACATCATCTTCACACATGAAGACCACTTTTATGAGTTTTGAAGCTTTTATGTGCCGTTAAAAGGGTGGCTAGCTAGCAAACGGCTAAATGAGACTACACTGTCGACGCGGATATTATACGTCATCACGAGTGAACGCGGAAATTCTTTCTCTCGCAATCAATGCGTGGACGCCTATGCGACACTGTGTGTAGTTCTGGATTAGCTTAGCACAAGCTTTTTACCTCTAGGGCTCGCAGTTACGCTTCAAAACTCATGAAAGTGGTCCTCATGTGTGAAGATTATCCCGCTGAACCTTGGTTCGCATTTGATTAAACTTGCTTTGCCCACAGACATTATTTGAAGCATCGCACCAAAAACCCATTCAAAAATCCCATAGACAGAAACAGTGAAGAACCAGGAAGTTCGGGACTTCCGCATTCAGCCTACAAAAATACGTCATCCCTGGAGCTCTCTATAGATTGGAGGGTGGCAAGACGGATTTGTCGTGTGATCGTGATCTCTTGCGAATCCAGCTGCATCGCAAGGTCAGGTGATGATGGTCCCAGTCATCATATTTATAAACTCTATTATTCCAATTCAAATAATTAACTTTTTTACTTAGTGCAAGTAAAACAGATATTCCATTACATGGCATCATTAAAAGCAGATTATGCGGTAGCTGGGGTCGGCGCCCGGTGGAGGCTTGTAGGCTCCGATTCGCTTTCAGAATGGACACAGCAATAAAGGTCACAACCTGGGACTATCTGCATGACTTTGAACAGATGGAAGAAGAGTGTAAGAACAGAGCTGAGCATCATGGACCTGAAAGCGCTTGCCAAATGTGTTGTGATCACTATTAATTTTTTTTAGACCAGACATGATTAATCAAGGCTGCCTCTGTGATCATACTAGTTTACCATAAAGACGATCAGACATACATGTGAGAGTGTGCGTGTACCATTCCCGTACCTTTCTGTCGTGCGGGAAGCACTATGAAGTTACTAGCTTTGATGTGGGGTGTGTAGGGCGGCTCAATGAGATGTCCAGCATCGTGGTAAATGAGTGAGGTGAGCAGGTGCTCATTGCCCGCTGCACGCATCATCTTGGCTATCTGAGGGTCAAAGGTCAGAGGTCAGTCTCAGGTCAGTTTGACTCCGTCACAACTCATCATTACACCAAAATGAAGCCTGCCTCTCTGAATCCAAACAGCACAAACAGAACCTGTCTATTATACTGCTTGAACCTGCACAAGCCCAAAAACCCAATCAGCTCCCACTCACAAATAGAACAAAATGCTCAAATTGGATGATTTTATTCTACATTTGACCAAGGAGGTGATGTGGTGATTCTGGTGAAGTGAAACACTACAAAACCATGGCGTAGGCTTGGTTACAATTAAACTGTAAATATATATATATATATATATATATATATATATATATATATATATATATATATTATAAAACGGCTCTCTCAAATCAAGCAATCTGATTGGTTCACAGCCATGGTATAAATACCGTAACCCATGGCCTATGAGATGCAACTCTCTTACTAAAAGGCTTTGGTTACCTCAAATGACAATGTAGAAAAAACAAAATGGCGGAGACAGCTGTCAGATCCTTGTGAATCGATCTTCACTTATAACTTTACTAATACTTTGCAGAAAATTATGTTTTGTACAAGAATAGACGCTGGCTAATGTCTTCTTTGCAAAAAAAAGGCTGTTAACCCCGCATTTCTAAATAAGACGTAACGTTAGTTGGTGTCGGGCTTTGCAGAAAGCTCTCAGCTTCTCAGCAAGCGCCAGGATTGGCCAATGTCAACTTCAGTCTCCAGAACGATCCAATCAAATCACCCGCACGTCTATCTTCTTGCTAGAGGTCCCGCCTTACAGTAGTGTTTCAACTGACTCTATCAGAATGCCATGCCAGTCGGACTTATAGTATTATTATTATTATTATATTATCATACTTGGAAACCGTTTTATAAAAGCAATATAGCACTCGAGCTGCGTGTGTTGTGGCATATATCCCGCTGCTCAGCAGTTATACCGAGTGGGATAACAGCTGATCAGCGGGATATATTTGCCACAACACACTGGCTCTCATGCTATATTGCTTATATATATATATATATATATATATATATATATATATATATCAGAGGAGGTTTTTCCAGTGAGGCAAAGGAGGATGGTCCTCCTCTATTAGATTGGGGATTTTATATAAAAAAAAATATTATCATTTTTTATTTTTTTATTTTTCATTTTTCATTTTTCATTTTTCATTTTTATAATAAAATATCAATCAAATGTGTTTTTTCTTATGTGCAGACGCTCATTTTTCCATTCATTATATTCTTAAAATGCTTCAACAACAGTGACCTGTGTAGGGCACTGATGGAAAGGAGAGCTCCATGCAGACGAGTCACTCTGGCCCTGGTCCCAGCGTGGGGTAGGCAGATAAAAAAACATTCGCCCTGTGGGCGTTTATTTATTTGGTAATTTATCTAATGAAAAAATATGATTGGTTGAAAAACACTTGCAATTCACAGAGAACACGTGAGAGTGATGTGTTTTCCAACCAATCAGATTGAGCTGGAGCGGAGCACGCCCTTAGCCTGGTGAAACCAGGTGAAATCTAATTGGTTGTTGGTTGGATAGATTGCTGACATTGATTGACATTGTATTGTCCACTGGTCTCTCACGCTGAATCAAGTAGGAAGTGAAATCCACTGCCTGTGATGACCTGACAGGAATGATTTACTGAGACAGTAGCAGCAAATTATATTTCCCCCTTATTTCTATTTACTTTTTATCAATCAGTAAGTGTTCACAACCCAGTCGTTGCATTGGATTACGACCCAAAACGAGTTTCGAGTTGCGGGAGCCTTGCGGTGCGCGATACTGGGTCAATGTCAGAAAACTGGAATATTTGCAACGTCTCGGCTGCAGCGGTTCCACTACAGACAGCATGGATATACAAGTAGGTCAATTGATTTCAAGTTATCCGGACCTTCTATTAAATTCGGCGTGGAAATGGTTCACCGAGCAGCGCTACTTTTGTCATATTGAAGTTTCATCCTGTAATTTTTTATAATAAAACCCGCAACCTTAAATTCCCACATTTTTTTACTGAATTTGGCCTGTACATCGATGGCTGACAGCGAGCTCATTTTTAAAGCTTGAGTGGTGATCTTTATACCATATGAAAGTAGAAGAAATAAGGAATCAATTGGGACGAAGCATGTCAACCTAGCATGTCGGGAAGGGGGGGTAAATAACGCTCCAAAGTTGATGAATTGGAATGTAACTAAACGAGTATGTTGATAGTGCAGGGGAAGGGAACATTCTCGTTCCAGATGCAATAAAGTGTAATTTAACGCTATTTGACAACAGTTTCGGCCATAGACTTTGTCAAGTATCATACAAACAGTGCAAGACAGCCATTATAAAGACAGGTGGGGTGATTGAATGGACAACACCTGTCTTGTGAAAGCACACCTGAGTGTGATTACAATGACATCATAGGATCAGTCATGCAGTAATAGGCTACATTTTCAGTACTGGCGCAGATTAATCAAAACATTGATGTCACAGGTAGGCTGTATACCATAATATATCATGAGTCTATGTGAATAAATAGATTTATATAAATAGTAATCACAGCCTAATGCATAGAGATAAATCCTGAAACCTTCTCGCAACAGTTCTAGCCTAAGCCAGTGGTTTTCAAAGTGCGGTCCCAAGCAAAAAGGGGGGATAATCTATTTTCACTATAATTCCATGCCATCCATAAGTAACACAATCTAAGATAGTGTAGAAGTGAGTAACTAGGCTAATTATAACCATAACAGCACAAATAATTGACAAAAATCTCGAAATAAATATACAGTATTTACTCTGAGAAATGAAATAATGAGAAAAGGAACAATTATTGATGGTTAAAACTGAATAATGACATCACAACAGTCTAATCCTAATGCTAATTTAAAATGAGATTTGGGCGTTTTGGGCAAAAAAGAAAAAAAAAACGCACAATTTTTTTTCGTCGGCAACCTTCATGGCCCCTGCACTGACATCAATTGTATACAAAGTCCCCCCCCCCTCGAATTTGTGAGTGCACGATCAAATTGCGCGCGTGTGTGTGTGGTGTGTGTGTGTGTGTGTGTGTGTGTGTTTACTCACGTCTTCGGCAGACTCCACTGTGGCCCAGTTCTGATCATCATCACCACAGACCAGTAACAGTGGACATTTTATCTTCCCCACCTGAGAGCAGAGCAGAGCATTCATCATGAGAACAGATGAATCATGAGAACAGAGTTTTGGGGGTATATTTGATGCCTCGGCGCTGGAGACAGCTGTGGCTGGAGGATTGCAAGTTAAGATTTGTGACATGGTCAATTCATGAGGTAATTATTTAAAGACACCAAGAAAAGACTTATTAAGATAATAGTCCATGGGCCAGACCAGATATCGGTATCACTCAAGGTGGCAAAATCTAGTCACATTTTTTTTAAAGGTACATGTCCATAGATGATATTTTGGTATGATAACCTTTGCTAAGTGGTAGCTTTGTCACAGTTATCAGCACATGAAGTTAACCAGCCCCTACAATAAATTGGTATCTTAGGCGCTGGTGCATATCGTACTTTAGGCTCATTTTCAGGACCTTTACTCATGTTTTATGAAGGCATAACCATGCCTTCATAAAACATGGTCTAATTTTAAAGGGTAGACTCATAGGTTCATTTAAGCACAGTTGTGAGTTTGTCTAATAAACATAGAGGTCACATGGGCTCTTCAAAGTGTCAACAACATTCGTTTTTGCACCATTTCCGCCTAAACTATAATCTTTATTTGAGCATTGTGACATGTAGGAACATCACTGACACAAATAACAAAACCTGAAATACTCACAGGACTGTAACAATTCAGGAAATGTATAATCTTCCCATATTATCCCACCATGAAGGCTGATTGTGGGCCTTAAAGTAGAATATGAACCCGGGCCAGAATTTTCACTAATTGGTACCATCCAAGTTGACAAATTCTAGTTTTGTATTTTGAAAAGGTCTGTACCTTTAGATGATATTTCAACTTGATAAACCTTCCCAAGTGGTATATTAGTCACAGTTAACCCTCAATGACACCAAACGTTGATCCAAAGAAAGAGACAATCGTGTCCCTTTATTTGAACAGAACATGTGATAGAAAAAAATCAAGAATTCTAACTTATCATTTATTTAACCAATGATCTTTATCATCACCACTATCACAAATATAATATTAAACAGTATTCATATTCTGTTTTATTCATCATCATCATTATCATCATAGTCATCCAGGGTCACAGCCTCCTCATGGGAAGACTTTAGCTCTTCAACATTACAATCTTTTTTGTTGAGACAATAGCATGTCTCTCCACAGGTTGCAAATAGCTGCTTGTCCTGAAGCTTTGCCCAGTTCTGTGGTAGCTTTCACTGATCCACGATGAATGTTATCAAGGCAGTTTTGCTGTCTGGATTACTTAAAAGCTTTCTCCACTGTACGACATTGTGTCCTGGGGCAATGTTCTTCCATTGAGTGCTACTACTTGCTGAACCACAACTGCATCTCTCGGCATTCTTGATTGATGTTTTCCAGTACACATCAAACACATCTATTCAGTTACTGAGTAACTGAAAGAGAGAGAAAGAGTAACTCTTTCTCCTTCATGCAATGCTAGGTTCAACACAGAACCAGCAATCTCTCCAAAAGTCTTGCCATCATCTTTCAGCATGAGTGTCTCCAATATCCAACCTCAACTGCTAATGTTGATTTCTCTAACTCGCTAGCGAGTGCAGCGGCTTTGTTGGTTTTCCGCAATGAGACATCTGGATTGAAAGTGACCAAGGCAGTGGACCATGAGCCAGGACATCTTCAATGTGCAGATCTTTACTTTGCGAAGCAATGATCATATGCCCAAAAATATTTCTATCTGCTTTCAAGACCAGCTCCTTGTTTTGTGTTTGGTTTCCTCTATCTCTTTTTGTGATGCCTGAGAATGTCTTCAGATTCTTTTTTTCCCACTTTGTCATGGAACTTGGTTGCTGGTTACTCTTTCTCTATCATATGATTGTTCAATGTGTTATTATTACTACTGTAACTGCTACTGTTGTGGTAGCTAGAATTAGCTAGACATATTTTATGTGAAGTCCTGAGACATGCTTGTGAATTAGGGCTATACAAATACACTTGACTTGACTGACTTGACTTGGTGACACAGCAATTCCTGTGGAAAGGCTGATGATATTAGACTGATCTGGACCTAGAGGGTTTACCCAGCTTTTCTCCGTAAGCTCTACAAAGGCATTCACATCTGCCCTATCCTTCTCTATTCTGGGCTTCTGTAGATCGTGATGACTGAAACAGTCTGTGGACGTGTTGCCTCTCATGTTCCTGAGCTGCCTCAGATACTGACTTCTGTCTGAAGTGACTGCACCAGCTTTCAGGCTGAAACCCTTGGTTCCTCCAGCAGTCTGATTGTCCTTGTTTATGGTCTCCTCAATTGTCTGGTCTACCATAATCTTTCCAATATGGAATAATTTGTCTGCAGGACGTATGCACCGTCATCCAGTGTATGTGATGCCAACAATCTTTGCTACCTGCTGCTCTGCACCAAATGTCCTCGAGTGGCCACCGCCCGGGTGGGGTCGTCAAAAGGGCCTTTCTGTGTGGAGTTTGCATGTTCTCCCCGTGCCCCCTGGGGGTTTCCTTCATATAGGAACCCCTCACCAAAACATGCAATATCCTGGTCACTGAAGTGGTGCCTCCTCTGGTCGTTCAGGGCGCCTGTTCGGAGGGAGGGGAACTCATTGGAATAGCGTGATCATCCCACGTGCTATGTCCTACCGGTGAAGCTTCCCCTGTCAGGTGAAAAGAAGTGACTGGCTACACTGCCCATGTCTCGGAGGAAGCATGGAGCCAGTTTCAGCTCTCCCCAGATCGTGAGAGGGTGGAGCACCAACCAGGATAAATAAATTAAAAATTTGCACTAATGGGGGATAAAAAATTTGGGAAAAAAGTAAGATTTTTTTTTACTGTTTAATATTATATTTGTGATAGTGGTGTTCTGTTCAAATAAAGTGACAAGATTGTCTCTTTTTTTGGATCAATGTTTGGTGTCATTGAGGGTTAACTGTGACTAAGATACCACTTGGGAAGGTTTATCAAGTTGAAATATCATCTAAAGGTACAGACCTTTTCAAAATACAAAACTAGAATTTGTCAACTTGGATGGTACCAATTAGTGAAAATTCTGGCCCGGGCCCATCAAAATCCCACAATCAGCCTTCATAGTGGGATAATATGGGAAGATTATACATTTCCTCAATTGTTACAGTCCTGTGAGTATTTCAGGTTTTCCTTCTTAGACTGCCTTGCATTTTGCACTTATCGTATTTGCACTTATCAGCCTCTAATGCACTTTAAACTACACTGGCACTTTTGAACTGAACTTACTTTGCACTATGTCGTGGTCTATTGTGTCTCCATTTTGTTTTTATGGTTTTATGGTCTTTTATGGTTTTTATGGTCTATTTGTGTCTGCACTTTGTTTTCATGTTTTTATTTCGAGTCTTGTGTGATTTTATGACTGTTTTGTTTTTTGCTCTGCTGCAACCCAAAGTGCCCTTCTGGGACATATGAATAAACTTGAACTTGAACTTGTTATTTGTGTCAGTGATGTTCCTACGTCATATGTCATAATGCTCAAATAAAGACTATAGTTTAGGCGGGAATGGTGGTTAAACGAATGTTGTTGACACTTTGAAGTGACCTCTATGTTTATTAGACAAACTCACAACTGTGCTTAAATGAACATATGAGTCTACCCTTTAAAATTAGACCAACCATGCCTTCATAAAACATGAGTAAAGGTCCTGAAAATGAGCCTAAAGTAGGATATGCACCAGCGCCTAGATACCAATTTATTGTAGGGGGTGGTTAACTTCATGTGCTGATAACTGTGACAAAGCTACCACTTAGCAAAGGTTATCATACCAAATTATCATCTATGGACATGTACCTTTTCAAAAAATGTGACTAGATTTTGCCACCTTGAGTGATACCGATGAGTGAAATTTGGGGCTTTGGCCCATGGACTATAAGGGGACCTATGGGAGGCCACTGTGCGTTTGGCAGTATTTTATGGGGTGCAGACAAAGGGTAAATATTTTAAAGAAATCATTACAGCTACTAATGCAACATTGCACTAATGCACGGCTAAACCACTGCATAAAACTAGCAGTTTACATTCACAACAAAAAGCGAGAGGGGGGGGTGAGGGAAAAAAGGGGTGGGGGGGACACACACATCTGTGTATCTTGTCTGCTGTGCAGTTACTCGTGGATGCTGACAATTCCATCTGATTTTTAAGAGTACTGTACATAGACTACTTACATCCACTTTCTTCTTGGGCTCAGAGGGGATCGGTAGAATCAAGTCACGCCATATCATACGGCCCTGCTCATCCACACGTGCCCTGCGAATATTTCTGAGGAGACAAGCGGTTGTTCCTGTTACTCCTACTCAAGAGCCGTTTCTGTAGTTTCAGTAGGAGTCCTACTGTAAAACACTGTGTACTGTTACTCCTACTGTAAAACACTGTGTAGTGTTACTCCTACTGTAAAACACTGTGTACTGTTACTCCTACTGTAAAACACTGTGTACTGTTACTCCTACTGTAAAACACTGTGTACTGTTACTCCTACTGTTAAACACTGTGTACTGTTACTCCTACTGTAAAACACTGTGTACTGTTACTCCTACTGTAAAGCAATGTGTACTGTTACTCCTACTGTAAAGCACTGTGTACTGTTACTCCTACTGTAAAACACTGTGTACTGTTACTCCTACTGTAAAACACTGTGTACTGTTACTCCTCGTTACTCCTACTGTAAAACACAGTGTACTGTTACTCCTACTGTAAAACACTGTGTACTGTTACTCCTACTGTAAAGCACTGTGTACTGTTACTCCTACTGTAAAACACAGTGTACTGTTACTCCTACTGTAAAAACTGTGTACTGTTACTCCTACTGTAAAACACTGTACTGTTACTCCTACTGTAAACACTGTGTACTGTTACTCCTACTGTAAAATACTGTGTACTGTTACTCCTACTGTAAAACACAGTGTACTGTTACTCCTACTGTAAAACACTGTGTACTGTTACTCCTACTGTAAAACACTGTGTACTGTTACTCCTACTGTTACTCCTACTGTAAAACACTGTGTACTGTTACTCCTACTGTAAAACAGTGTACTGTTACTCCTACTGTAAAACACGGTGTACTGTTACTCCTACTGTAAAACACTGTGTACTGCAGGACACCTACACGTGGACTTCTTGAACTGCACCATAGACAGAGTCGCCGAGTGCAGCGACGTGGCTGCCGCTGATACAAACACAGCAACGGGGCTGGAACAACACAATCATACAGACACAGATTTGAGTGACTAGGTCCTCCTCCGTGGTTGAAGGTGTGTTAGTGGAATCAGCAACTGTAATGTTTAGGCATGTAACGATACTAGGGATGTTCATCAGTTATTGAAAATCGATAATTGATCGTTAAGGAATGGAATCGATCATGTGGAATTTTTATCGATTTTGTTATTTAAAATAATAATAATTGCAGACTAGGTTTGGGTGGAATTCGTTCCTCCTCGCCCCACTCCATTGCAAAGCCGACTAACATGAGGTGGAGCTTCATATAGTCTCTAGTTTTCTGGCTGGGCACGGGCCTTTGTGCCAACAAAACTGTTTTAAACATGGGGAATTCACACCGGCATGCGCCGGGGACAGCAGTGTTGGAGAGGAGACACATTGAAATAAAGAGTTCATTGAGGAGAACACGTTGTCTTTCGTATTTTCTGCCATAGGCATTCATTTAGTAAAAAAAATATATATATATATATATATTATTAATATGATCGATAATCGATAATTGATCGTTAATTTTCCCCGATTTTCGATTGTGGAAATTTTTCAAAATGAACATCCCTAAACGATACACTCAACTCACAATTCGATATGATTTCTAACTTTTTCTTCTTACAAAATCAGATTGCAGACAAATTATGACTGTAAAAGATTCCTTTAAAGACCCCCTAAAGTCACAAATATGTGTTTCTTCTTGTTCCTTCAGTTGTATGTTTGAGCTTCACTTTGTAGAATGATGCCAGTGCAGATTTTAACACTAAAAGGCTCAAGGCTGTATCCACAACTGTTTAATCGTTTATTTGCTTATTATAAGGATCAGGGCCATTAGCTGACGCCTAGCTGACAGGTACAGTAGTCTTCCTGGGGTCCAAGACACAAATACACATTACAAGACAAGACAAGCAATGAAATAAAACACAAAAACACTAACAAGTAAGAATAAGAGAAAATGAAATAAAAAGAATAAAAGCTCAAATCTAAAACCAAGACAAAACAATATAGCATGGTCAGCTAGCCCTCTAGCTAGCCAATGGACTCAAATATACAGTAGTCAGCACATTTCTTTGTAGGCTACTCTACAAAACAAACAATAGAAAGTGGACAAAAAGAGACGTGATAAACCTCAGGATAGTGTGTGTGAGTGTAGGTGGGATCTGAGTTTCCTTTGAAAACATGCCTTTCCTTTGATTGAACCAATATTGCTTGGAAGACAGTTCCATGACACGATAGCCCTGTATATGACAGCTTTTTTCATGTCATTGGATTTTGGCCAGGGTAAAGTCTTCTGTCCACCACTTGCCCCTCTGGTGGGAGTGTGTATGAACATTTGAACTATAAATTATGTTGTTGAAAATAAATTTTGGAGTTTGAGTTTGAATAATTCTATGAAGATATATAAGTATAACTGTCTGCTGAAAGTTGAAAGTTTCTCTGAACTCAGTGACCATTTTCAACAAGCATGATTTGTGATTGTGACATCACAAATACTGGAGCCAATCCCTGTCCAGAATTCAGCAGTTACTCTAAAGACCTTGTTTGTATGCTGTGATTGGCTAGTTATGTTCTAGATAACCCTGATTGGTTTCTTTGGAATTTTTAATGAGGCAGAAGGAAGGGAAGTAATTTTAAGGATTTTAATTTATTTTATATACATCTTAAAACATGACTTTAGGGGGTCTCTATTTATTTCTTAGAAAAACCACAAAATACTGTCATTTTCTTTTCTCGTATCTTTTCTTGATCAAATTAAAGAATCCCTTTTCATTTCTGAGGTAGGGAATAACTGCAAACAAAACTTTGTAATGAATGCATACTGAAAAAAAGCATTATGATTGATTTATCATCTCATCGGTTGAATCTTCACACATGTGAAGAGTCTGACTCTGAGGAAGACACTTTGCGTGTCGAAACGTTAGTCTGCTTGTTTGCACCTATGAAATTGCCTGACTTTGACCGTGTGCCCCAGAAAACTTCTGAGAGGCACCGGTCTGGCATAGTTCATCAGCGGAAGCACGGATATTCCCTCTGTGTTCTTGAATCTTCACAAGTTTGTATGGATTTTTAACTGTCTCGTGATGTATTGTTACATCCCTACTAATGTTGGGTTCAACTGACTGTACGCTCTCATGTTTGAGACCTACTGATACAAGGTCAAACAACAGAACATCTCCAGGATATGTTCAGGTACTTACACTGATGAGTTTGCTGTACGCTGCCATAGTGAGCGTCACAGATGTGCCGAGGGAAAGACCACAAATCCCAACTCGCTCCTTGATCACCAGAGGATGCTCCTGGATAATAGTAAATGCTTTCTGTAGAGGGGTAGATGAAGGTGATGGATAATAGTAAATGCTTTCTGTAGGGGGGCAGATGAAGGTGATATGACAGACAGAGAAGGAAACAAAACATTACATCATGGGATCTGCAGGGTTCCTGAAGCCAAATAAGATCTTGCTACATGGAATTGTATTGGAGTCCTAAAACTATAAATAACTGTTATTAGATAGATCGTGTCAAAAAGGTCTTTAAAGCAGCTACGAGCAAGATTTTCGATTGTTATTAAACAGTATAATTACAATATTGATGCATCACATCTTACCTATAATAGTAGCTGAGACACAGCCGTGTGAATCGGAGATTGCTCCCTTAGATGATTATTAAGTCTGTGTCTGTCTAAACTCGCGTCAACAGGGGGCTCTCTCTCTCTCTCTCTCCTTACCGCCGGACCGGATAAACCCGGAAGTGAAACCCGGAAGTGAAACGCAGCTGCCTGCCTGCCTAGCAACATACCATAAACAATGAGAACGTCATGCATACTCTCGCGAACATCTCTGGTTATATTCTAACAGGTTTTTTGGAAGTTATTTTTGTGGTTATGGCTGAAGTGGCTGCTGCAAACCGTTTCATTTCACTTCCTGATCTTCCCTGGCCACAGAGAGACTAACACTGGCCGATTCACTCGGGGTTCAAGCGAGACTACTCTGCGTTGGTCTCGTCTACTATTAGAGGTAAGATGTGATGCATTGATATTAAATTTAGACTGTTTAATAACAATCGAAAATCTTGCTCGTAGCTGCTTTAAAAGTTATTTAAGAAGACAAAGGCTAGCCTGGTAAACAGGCCACCAGCAAAATAAATGTTTCGGGACATAATAATATCCAACATGTTTTTGTGCTTCCTGATTTCCAACAGGCAAGGAGGCGGAGCAAAGCACAAAGCCTCAGATCGGGCGATAGGGCTGGGGATCGCCACTGATTTCCCGATTCGATACGATTCCAATTTGAAACAATTCAATAGCGATATTTCAGTTACAATTAGGGATGTTCATCAATTATCGAAAATCGATAATCGATCGTTAAGGATTGGAATCGATCCTGTGGCATTTGGATCGATTTTTTAATTATAAAAAAAATAAAAAAAATAATTTTTTTTTTTTTTTTGTGGACTAGGTTTGGGTGGAATTCGTTCCTCCTCGCCCCACTCCATTGCACAGCCGACTAACGTGAGGTGGAGCTTCATATAGTCTCTAGTTTTCTGGCTGGGCATGGGCCTTTGTGCCAACAAAACTGTTTTAAACATGGGAAATTCACACCGGCATGCGCCGGGGACAGCAGTGTTGGAGAGGAGACACATTGAAATAAAGAGTTCATTGAGGAGAACACGTTGTCTTTCGTATTTTCTGCCATAGGCATTCATTTTGTAAAAAAAAAAAATTGAAAAAAAATTGAAAAAATTGAATTTTTTTTCAAAATGAACATCCCTAGTTACAATGCCAATTTTGCTTGGATATGAAACTAATGTTTGTAAATTGTACAAGGAAACCCTCTAACCCGGTGCATTATTAAAAAGATTAACGTTTACAGATCTTTACGAGATCTTGTAGCACTAAGAACCAAAACTACACGAGTCTAACAGGGTTAAAGCTTCAAGCATCCACGGGAAAGGGCATCCCGGCATTATATTAAAGGATCAACATTAGGATTCATGAATCGATATCAGTTCTTTCAAATGAACATCGATTCGATATCGATATATATATATATATTTTTAAACCATCCCTACTGGGCGACCAGAATCTCTCTGCTTTGCTCCTTCCCTGCTATGTATTTTTGGCATTATTTTCCTGTTGCACTGCTCAAAACTCCGAGTGGGGGTTAATCACTATTTCCACAGGATTAAAGTGATCAGAGGTCATGATCACTTATTTTCTTCTTCTTTTTTTACAGATAAAGTTAACTGCAGTGGTGTTTTTTTAACAGATAGAGTTAACTGCAGTGCTGTGTGGATAACACATGGCTCCTCTTGGATCAGAGTCTTCAAGATGCACGGACTGCTTTCCATTGTTACACAAGGTTGCTGTACTTGAAACCAGGATTCTCGCATTCGAAAAAGCTGGAGAATTTCATGACACACTACAAATGTCTCCTATCGGTGAGCTCCTGCAACCTAGCACAGCAACACAACCTAACACAAGTTTGGCACAAAGCCCAAGGATGAAGGCAGAACTATAGTCCAGCTTGGAACACATCTCAGGAAGTCAGCTCATTCGACACCGTGGTGCAGTGGTAAGCGCTGTCGCCTCACAGCTCGAAGGCCCTGGGTTCGATTCCCACCTGGGACGCTGTGAACGCTGAAGAATGCGTGCCCGTCCGCATGAAAAAAAAGGATTAAGCAGCATTTGTTGATAGTTGAAGGAATACGTTTTATTTTTCTTTCTTTTTTTTTTTTTAATAGAAGAGCGGTTAGTTCAAGAGGGGTCCAGGTGTAACCTGAAGGGGTGTGCTTTTAGTCTCCACCAGAAGATAGGCAGACAGGAGGAGGATGCTCATTCCACCATTGTGGCACCAGGGATGAGAAGAGTCACGATGAGGACGAGTGACTTTTGAGCACAGGTAGGGATGGAGGGGCGAGGTGAGGTGGTCTGCCAGGGTGAAGGAGCGGACGGAACGAGGTGAGGTTCATTTTGTTGGCTTCATGTGGTTGAATCTTGTGCGTCAACACGGCCGCCATATTGGGCAGCCGTGTCTCCTAATGCATGTATGTCTATGGAGGCAGGTCTATCCACAATTAAAAATCATCATAAGTTGCTGAATTTTTGACCGATTTTCAAATGCCATACGTGTATTTATGATACAGGACACTTGGTTTTCATACCAAAATACTTTATTCTTGTGTAGATGGTAACAGTAATAACAGTAATATTTCTATATAATATTACAGCACCCCTGATGTTGAGGCAGGTCCTAGCACCGAGGAAAGCAGAGAGGCCAGCCAGCCAAAAAGGGAGAAGATTAACGGTCAGAAGCCTAGAGTTAAGTGGCCAGGTGCAGCGGAAAGTAGGAAGTGGGAAGATATCAATAGTGATTTGGTTAGGATGTTAGAGAAGCTTAAAGGAACTGCTGAGAGTAAGTTGGAGAAAATGGGAGATTGTATTTATGATTATGGTAAGGAAAGGTTTGGCGTCTTTGAGAAAAGGAAGAAACTAGAGGGTGAGGTAGTTAAATCTAGGCGCCAACAAGAGATAGATAGACTTATCCAGGAGAGAAGACAGCTTAAGAGGCAGTGGAGGAAAGCTACAGAGGTTGAGAAGGAAGGCATTGATTGCTTGCAGTCAGATGTGAGGGAGCGGTTGGCAGTTTTAAGAACAGCAGAGAGCATTAGGAAAAATAGGAAAAAGAAAGAGAGAGCTAGAATAAGGTAAAGGTAAAGTAAGGTAAAGTCCCACTGATTGTCACACAATGTGTGAAATTTGTTCTCCGCATTTGACCCATCCCCTGGGGGAGCGGTGAGCGGCAGCGTGCGCTGCGCTCGGGAATCACATGGTGATTTAACCCCCCAATTCCAACCCTTTGATGCTGAGTGTCAAGCAGGGAGGCAATGGGTCCCATTTTTATAGTCTTTGGTATGACTCGGCATTCTATAAGGATCCATTTAGATTTGTGAAGTCATTGTTTAGTAAGGAAAAGAATGGTAGCCTTATGGTACCTAAGCAGAAGCTTGAGGAATATTTGGAGGAGGTTCACAAAGATAGGGAAAGGTTTAGAGAGACGACAGTCCCAGCTGATATTCCACCTATCGGTGAAATAGAGAGCCAGTGTGATGATAGCCCACCAAGGTGGAAAGAAGTTCAAGAAGTAGTGAGACGTGCAAGGGCCTCTTCAGCCCCGGGTCCTAATGGAGTCCCCTACCGGCTGTATAAGAGTGCTCCAGATGTGTTGCAGTTTCTATGGAAGCTGATGAAGGTAGTCTGGAGAAGCAGGTTATTCCTAAGGCGTGGCGTAGAGCAGGGGGAATCTTCATTCCTAAAGAAAGGGACTCTAGAGTTAGAGATAAGTCAGTTTAGACCTATCAGTCTACTTAATGTTGAAGGGAAGGTTTTCTTTAGTGTTTAGTGTTATCTAGAAAAGAATAGGCTAATAGATACGTCGGTGCAAAAGGCTGGAATTCCCGGCTTCTCCGGGTGCTTAGAGCACACCAGCATGATCTGGCACCAAATCCAGTCAGCTAGGCGTGAGAAGAGAGACCTGCATGTAGTATTCTTGGACCTGGCTAATGCTTTCGGGTCAGTGCCGCATAGTCTGTTGTGGGAGGCCTTTGATTTCTTTAGAGTGCTAGGGTATAAAGAGCTTAGTTAAAGCCTACTTCTTAGATATTCAACTCTGCTTTACCACAGCAGAGTACACTACAGCTTGGCAGCAGCTGGAGATAGGCATTATGGCAGGGTGTACAATTTCCCCATTAGCTTTTACCATGGCAATGGAGATCATTATTAGGGCTTCAAAATGGGTAGTGGGTGGAGAAAGGCTGCAGGGAGGGCTGCTGCTCCCTCCAATTAGGGCATACATGGATGACATGACGACTATGACGTCAACCGCTCCATGTACTAGCAGATTGTTGGATAAGTTAAATAGTAATCTGCAGTGGGCTAGAATGAAAGTGAAGCCAAGTAAGTCCAGGAGTATTTCAATCATTAAAGGGAGGGTAGTAGGTAAGAAGTTTGTTATAAATGATGAGGTGGTGCCTACAGTGTTAGAGAAACCAGTCAAGAGTTTGGGAAGATGGTATGATGCAAGTCTCAGTGATAAGGGACAGTTTGAGGAGGTGAGGCAGGAAATACACAGATTTAAGTTCCCCAGAACTTAAATCAGTGGTTGGGCGAGGATGGTGCCTGCCCGTTGTGTTCTAGTGTATGTACACTGAGGCATATACTGTCAGGGTGTAAGGTCAGTCTCTCCCAGGGGCAATACACCTGGCATCACAACCAGGTGTTGAAATGTTTGGCAGCTGCAGTTGAGGAAAAGCGGCTAGAAGTAAATTCTCTAGTTGCTAGCAAAGAGACTAGACAGATCACATTTGTACGTGAGGGAGAAAAGATTAGATTAATTAAGGTCAGGCACAAGTTAGGGCAGCTAAGTGTAGGTGGAGCCTGGGAAATGAGGGTTGACTTGAATGAACAGCTAGTCATCCCAGCATATATAGTTAGCAACCGGCTACGTCTGGACTTGTTACTGTGGTCTGAGGTAGAGAAGAGAGTTTATTTTATCGAACTCACAGTCCCGTGGGAAGATCGAGTTGAGGAGGCTTATGAGCGCAAGAAAGCTAGGTATGCTGAAATGGCAGCAGAGGCAGAGCAGCGAGGTTGGAGGGCTCGAGTGCGGCCTGTAGAGGTGGGCTGCCGTGGTTTTGTGGCAAAGTCCGTTATTGCCTTACTAACTGAGTTGGGCATTCGGGGACGGAGCCTGAAACTTGCGGTTAGCAACATGTCTCAGGCAGCAGAACGAGCAAGTGAATGGCTGTGGATAAGGAGGAAACATGCTAGCTGGGGAGCTCGCTAAGGTCAGACTGATTGTTTGTTGTTGGTCATGATTAACGGTCCGCATCAACAGGGCTGAATCATTGACAGTGGTGGTGTAGTTAGGGATTGTTTGTTGTTGGTCATGATTGACGGTCCGCATCAACAGGGCTGAATCATTGACAGTGGTGGTGTAGTCAGGAATGTCATACCGAACCGACCTGGATAGCTAGGCTTAGATAGTGAGGTAATATGCAGTTGTGCGGTGGTAGTCTCGGCTCCCAGACGTTTGGTGAGCTGCGCCACCAAACGTCTGGGAATTTCACTGTCAGAAACTGTCTGTCCGAGCCCGGCAAGAACCGCCGGCAGCAGACACGCCTACATTTATCATTAGAATTTTATTTGGTAGCGGCAATGCCATTTATCATAGTCCTAACACAGAGCATGAAGCTGATATGCTCCAAACAAAATTTATAGCTGTGGTTTATTTTACAATCGTTTTTCCTACCCGGAAGTGGTCCGCTTGATACTGTGAACTTGTGTGAAGTCATCAGCAGCCAGCAGGCTCTGTAACGTAGCCTCGGGAGTCGGGTTTATCGCTGGAGGAAAGACCTCTAGCCGCCGGGGCCGGATGAAACACGTCCTATTAACAGGTTATGTTTGTTTCTACGTGATTAATATGTTTCTCGGCAAATGCGACGATGTTTTGCGAGACACCGGTTCTGCATGAGATCTGCCCCCAGAAAGCAGGCCCGCCCACAACACTCATGATTGGTTCTCCGATGCAAGGCTTCCAACAGCGCCACCTAACGTTATGCAAAGATTTAAATAGTAATATTCTCAGTCTTACAGGAGTGAAACGGATTAAGACTGAGGGCTGAGTCTAGTGCGGTGGTAGCATGGAGGGGGGTGTTTCCAGGACGCTGGATTACACCGTTAAGCCTTCTTGAGGTGTCGTGGGCCTAACTTAACGAAACGTCGGTGAAGGAAGGTGCCCACTTGAAAACCCCAATGACATGCTTCATACTGCTGTTGGCTAGGGTAGGTAACTGGTGATTTGTGTCTTGTTTATTAGTTTGTTAGCCTGTTAGCTTGTTTTATTCTGGATCGGGCTTCTAAATGTGTTTTTCCTCGGATTTTGGCACAAGGGATAGTAACATCTTGTCCTGTGTATTAATTAATACCCTATATGTAATTAGGTTCTATATAATTTTTGTATTACTGCATGTTACAATGCATCCTCTTACCCTGTAAGAATCTGAAGGTCTTATGACCGAAACGTTATTCTTTTCTGTTAAATAAATGTTTTGCATTTGGAGACAGTGTGCGGGAGTCATTTTCTTTTGATTCAGTTGGGTTTTCCCTCCTCCGACGCACCTGTCATTTAGGTGTGCAGAAGCTTTTGCTCCTTTTATTACTGCATGTAAAATGTTTCATGATTTTGGAAATAAATGAAGACTTAATTAATAAAAAAAAAATATATATATATATATATTTTTTTTTTTATTAATAAAAAAAAGAACTTGATTACAACAAACACTATGTTAAAAGATCAAGTGGGTTTGTGGCAGGCTTCATAGCTTCATAGCGTAAACAGGAGGAGGGGGCGGGGCATTGCTCTGTCTAGCAAGTGGCAAATCAGGGCCATAGTGAGGAAAGTGCAGATCTATATCAGCTGTTGAAGCAAAATGCTGAAGATATTTGAGATATTGCTTGAGGCCTTAAATGGTGAGGTAAAGGTCATTCATCTCCAGCAGTACTGGGTAACAGTTCACACGCCTGGCCCTGGATTCTGTACTCACATAACGTTTCAGAACCATAAAACACCTGATACACCAGACACAGAGTGAAACAGACAATAAGAAGGTGGAAAAGTAAAATGTAAAAAAAAAACAGCACACACCTCAAAATAGCTTAACCCTATTTCTGTCGCGAGCTCATCGGGGGAAAGATACTCCAGCGCCATAGAAACATAACCATGGGACGCCAGCAAGGCAGAACGATACTCCACCAGCCCGCCACCCCCTCCCCACATATCCAACACCCCAGGGAAGGGTCCTGGACCTGAGGCAAGGCAGAAGAGGACACTATAAGCTTACTCTGAACAAATAGAAAATAATTTCATACAAATGGAGTGAGCATGTCTGGTGTCCACTCCAGCAAATTCCTATAAAGTAAACCCATTTGGAAAATTTGCCCTGGAGAACTGATCAAATTCCCTGACTTTCTTAACCTGACACTGCCAGAAGGGGGCGGTATTGTTTTCACAAGACATGATCTCGTCAAGAGTTCTCATGAGAGAATCCAGCTGGCTTGCAAGGTCTTTCTGGGATTTAAAAAAACAAAAAACAGTAGAACGAAGTAGATTTCCTAAAATCAGTGAACTGCCCACTTTCAGAGACTACTATAATAATAATAATAATAATAATAATAATAATAATAATAATAATAATAATAATAATAATAATAATAATAATAATAATAATACGGTAATAATAATGAAATAAAAAAAGTATAAAATTATCAATTTCAGAATTTTCTCCATATTTGCAATTAAATATTTTTTTATACAACAAGCTATCACTTTTCATATTTACTCAACCATATTGTGCTTTGTAAATGGTAAATGGTAAATGGCCTGTATTTATATAGCGCTTTTATCCAAAGCGCTTTACAATCAATAGGTACATTCGCCCATTCACACACCGAAGGCGGCTAGCTGCCACGCAGGGTGCTGGCACACCATCAGGAGCAATTTGGGGTTCAATATCTTGCCCAAGGACACTTCGACATGCAGACTGGAGGAGCCGGGAATCGAACCACCGACCTCTTTCATCCAAAGCGATTAGTGACGACCAGTGTTGGGGTAACTCATTACAAGAGTAACATATTACATGTAATATATTACTTTTAGCAGTAATTCAGTAATATAACTTATTACTTTTGATTTCAGTAATATTATACCAGTTACTTTGTCAAGTAACTCAAGTTACAAATTGAGTTACATTTGATTAAATCAAAGCACATATTTAAAAAAGATACAATCATTTCCTAATCAAACTGTGTGTTTTTATGCAAACAACCACTATTGATGACAGTAACAAAGGGAAAGAATAACATTTAGAATTTTGGATTGTTTACACTGACTTCAAGGCGGTTGAAATTATTTCTCGGGATGGTTCCAGGGCAGCAATGTCATTCTGCTGCTGCTGTTGTTTTGGTAAAAGTGATGCAAAAGTAGTGTAATAAGTAACGAGTTACTCTACACAGAAAGTAATATTGTAAAGTAACGTATTACTTTCAAATGAAAGTAACTAGTAATATGTAGTATATTACATTTTGAAAGTAACTTGCCCAACACTGGTGATGACCCACTCTACCTCCTGAGCTACAGCCGCTTTGTTACACTGGTCAAAAACGTTGGCCCTTTTGATGCTTTGCTGGTCTAACAACTGAAAACCCTGTAGTCTGAAATGTGTCTGAAATTTTAGGTGAAGATGTGAATGTGAGTGGAACCATGTCCTTTCGTATGATGTGGGCGCCAGGCGTACCTGGGGGTATAAAGAGGGTGCCTCTGACTCCTCTCTCTCTGATGTCTATCCTCTGGACGCCTGGTGCCATGTACCATCTCTCTGTGACTACTGAGGCCATGGGAAGTTGCTCCCTGAAGCCCTCCACCACATGTCCTCTGTACACAGAGATGGACACCACCATGGGGCTGCAGACATCCATCTTCCTCAACCTGGGAGGCAAAAAGGCAGAGCAAGGAGGCTCTTTTTAACATGGCAGCCAGTAACCATAGCAACCATCCACAATCCAGATGACTGTTCATCAGTGCTGCCTCCCTCCAGCAGAGTCCTGCACCGGGTCGGGGTTCCACGGGGCTCCGCCGGGTAACCGCAGAAAAACGCGGGTGCGGATAAAAAATACACTTCTGTAAATTACTGGGTCGGGGCGCGGGTAAAAATGAACTAAATGCTAACTAACCATGGCTGTTTTCATAGCAACAGGCAACAACATGTCATGGATACCGTGAAAGTGTAGAGGTTGAACATTGTAAAAGTGGATTTACGTTCCTGCAACAGCGATCATAAAGGCAGTATGGATTATACCGGACATATCGGAAATAGCTGGTAAGTCACTTTGCTTGCTGTAACTATCTGTAGTGTCTGATAACAGAGCTATCCAGCTGATTAGTCAGCTAGCAGCTGCTAAAAGCTAATTAACAAACATCAGCTGACGAGTCTCTGCCAGAAAGACTGCTATTTGCCTCCCGTGTGCCTCCCTAGGGTCACTATAAAATGTTTGCACTGCAGATTAACGGTTATTACATATATGCGGTTCCGGGTCGGGGTGCGGGTCTCATGTCTGCGGGCGGGATGGGTTGCGGTACTGATTGATCATATGTGCGGGTTCGCGGAGCGGGGTCGGTATTGCACGTCGTGGGGCCGGGCGGGGCCGGGTCTTGAAAATCAGACCCACGCAGAACTCTGCCTTGGGCCCCTTCACGTCCTGGGCCCCGGGACTTAGCCCCTGTAAGCCCGTGCATTAAACCAGGGCTGGCTGATGGTAACGCGACGCTGCGCTGATAGAGAGAACGTCACGTTGGCGCAGTGCTGATGGCTGCGCTGATAGAGAGAACGTCACGTTGGCGCAGTGCTGATGGTAACGCGACGCGGCGCTGATGGTGGAGCTCTTAACATTAGAGGGAACAGTTAATGTCTTACCTGAGGCCTGTCCGGCTGCCTGGGACAGGGCGCAGACTCCACACCAAACCCATGCTTTCTTTTCCGCTGTACGTTCCTCCAACACTCGAATCCTCAGAAACTACAAGAGCAATAAAATAACTAATATTTATATTTTGGTAACAAGTACCTACAAAAGACAACAAAAGTAGACTATGTAATGTATGCTTGATTTTGAAGCTGGCTTCACACTAGCGATTAACTTCAAGGTATACTATGCAACTGACATGCCTCCCACTCCTAGTGATTGACAGGACAGACTCATGCCTTGTCTTATGCCTCAGACTTGTCATTGTTTGGATGAGTTTCCACAATGACTGGACGACTGTAACTCGCTTTTCACCTGCCTCAATAAATCATCTCTGGACCGTCTACAACTGATACAGAACGCTGCTGTCAGGCTGTTAACCCGCTCACGTAAATCCTGTCACATCACTCCCATCCTGTTCTCACTGCACTGGCTCCCTGTGGCCTTCAGGTTTCATTTCAAGGTTCTGGTGACCACTTTTAGGGCCTTGCATGGGGAAGCTCCCTCGTATATCACCGACCTCCTCCAGCCCTATATGCTACCAGCCGGTCACTGAGGTCCTCCGACCAGGGGCTCCTGGTCGTACCCCGGAGCAGACTCAAAACAAAAGGTGATCACGCTTTTAAAACTGTAGCTCCCAAGCTTTGGAACGCTCTCCCCCTGGACCTAAGAGCTGTAATGGCTAAAATGTCTAAATGCTTGGTTGATCCATCAATAATGAGTTGCTCGTTTAAAATGTATATAAGGAGGACTTTTATTCCGAAAGTTCCATCTGTGCACAGAGTCTCTCCGACAGTCAAAACGCTTAAGTCAAGAGAGCCCCGAGCCCTCATCTGCACCTTCTCATATAGTGATAGTAGGGTGCCCTCCCCACCCTGATCTCTGCTGTGAAATTCCATTAGCTCCTAGAAGTTCCAACTAGCCCAGTACATTTCCACAGATCCTTCATGAGAGACAATACAACCTTGGTCTGGTCACAAGACAAATTACATGTTATCTATCTTCAGGAATGCTCTGCAGATGGAGAGCAGAATTCACAAAAGACATCTTAGAAGAGAGAGAGAGAGAGCCATAGATCATTATTGAACAGAGTCAATAATGATCAATGACCAATCAATAAGCAATCAATCAATAATTTTGCTCTCACAGAGCCTCTGCCTCCGTGGATATTTTTAAGAAACAACTAAAGACCTTTCTGTTCCGGCAAGCTTTCAGTTAGCCACGTATTACTGATATTGTTTTTCCCCTGTGTTTTTATCATGTATGCATCTTGTTCATCGTTGCTTCTTGTGTTTTTTACCTCAGTTTTATTGTAATTTCGACTCTGTTTCTCTGTGAAGCACTTTGTGACCTCGTGCTGTGAAAGGTGCTATAGAAATAAAGAATGACTTACTTACTTACACATTTCACTTCACATTCAAATCTGAATAGCAGAGGAATGGGGGCGGGGCTAGCACCATTTCTGAGATTGTGACATATACTGCTCGTCTTTGGCCACCAAATATGGGCATTGATTTGTATGAGTTCTAAATCAATGTGAATTGATAAAGGCTACCTACAGCAGCTATGAATGTATCTAAATATGTCCTTTAACCACATCCACCAAATCAGCGCCAGGGATTTGTGTTTGAAACCATCACTTTAGCAATTTGGGCCTGAGCAATGTTTTCTGGGGGCCAAAAAAATCCACAAGCAAAGATTTCAATGAGGTTGAAAAAGATTGTACCTGTTGAAGAGGAAGCAAACCTACCAGTCACTGTGCCTCCATCATCACTGACATAGTGGCCATAGGCCTCCCAGAAATCCTTGTCCTCAGACTGGTGAAGGGAGTGCAGTGTTACCAGAAGTCCTGGAGGCAGATTCTCCACCATCACCTTGAACTTGTCATCCACAAGGGCACGTGTGGGGTGAACAGAGAGAATTGGAGTGACAGTCCCAGACATAGTCGATGATGGTCTGTGGAGAAAATGCAAATGCGGTTTAATTAGTGAATAGAAATGTAGTCATGTACATTAGAGGAGAGGGTTTCAAAGTGGGAGGCGGGCCTCCAAGCAGCTTAAAGTCGAGCTGAACCCAAAAATGACTTTTATTTTCTTTTAGTTCAAATACCTAGGTATGCAGTGCACCTATTTAATAATGTATGCAAAGAAAATCACAACAATCTAATTTCTTTAGTTTTTCACACTTTTTCACAGTAATGTACAGTTTGCTGACGCCACCTAGTACTATCAAATTTCTGCCCCATTTCAACCAATCATATCATGACATGCAGCTGTCAATCAAATCTTCATTTCAGGATAATTTTCTCTTCCAAATGAAGTAGAAAATGGCGCCTGTCATCTGGCAGAATTCCTATCCCATAAACGAACTACTAACTTGGCCAATTGTTAGAAACATGAACAAAAAACAAAAACTATAATCTCTAAGAATGCAAAGAAATGTAACTGGCTCGTTAAAACGCGCATTCCAGGGATATCGTATTTACAGCAGCGATAATGGCGCGCGCATCCGAGAGCTTGGTTGTCAGGGGTCGCACTTCGGAGATTCCAGGCCGACGTGCTGCACTCTCCGCTCGGCAACACGAAGGCAGCCGGCTGCCTGCGGCTTGCTGAGCTCCACTCAGCCGTCAAAAGGCTCTTCCCGAGGGGAGCGCCACAACACACTGAATCCCAATCGATTTGGAGGCGGAACACGCCAGGATTGGCCAAAGCCCAATCCAGTCCCCAGAATTGTCAAATAAAATCATCGACATGATACTATGACCCGCCTCTCATCCTGTCATCTTAGACAAACTATGTTTTCAGTCTGAAACAGACTCATATGCACGTGACGAACGGGTTCAGTTCGACTTTAAGCATTTTTTTTTTACACTGTATATAGTATCAGGCTAGCAGTAGCACAACCATGTAGAGGAAGCAACATTTCAAAATCTGTCCATTTCAAGAAAAATTCCACGCTCAGATACTTTTCTACTGTTCTATATCTCAATGCTACTCACATTAAATAAGCTGTTTAACTTGAATAATAACAATACATGTGTTGTTATTGTTATTATTATTACTATTAATAATTAATAATGATTATCTAGTCATTTTCTTTTGCATAGGAGTAGTACAGGCTTGTCTGTAGCCTACTTCACAAAGCACTGTAAATATAGGAGTAGTACAGGGCAGGCTTGTCTGTAGCCTACTTCACAAAGCACTGTAAATATAGGAGTAGTACAGGCTTGTCTGTAGCCTACTTCACAAAGCACTGTAAATATAGGAGTAGTACAGGCTTGTCTGTAGCCTACTTCACAAAGCACTGTAAATATAGGAGTAGTACAGGCTTGTATGTAGGCTACTTCACAAAGCACTGTAAATGAGTAGTACAGGCTTGTCTGTAGGCTACTTCACAAAGCACTGTAAATATAGGAGTAGTACAGGCTTGTCTGTAGGCTACTTCACAAAGTACTGTAAATATAGGAGTAGTACACTACAGGCTTGTCTGTAGGCTACTTTGACCCTGGTCCCTGCTTCCATAACACAGGGTCCTTTCTCTGGTTTATCTCTCACTATCTCTGTTGTACCACAGTGATCTTGAAAGTTGTCTTATAGCGTATTAATTAGCTAGTTCCAAATACTAACATAATGGACCTGTTTGGATTGTTATCCTTTGAATTAAAAGTGTGAAGCTTCAATAGCTTGTAGGTGAAAAGACATGAACACAAAATAAAATAAACAACAACACTTCAGACTCACAATAGAATAAAAATGGATGTCTGTGTGTTGCCTTTGTTCACTTTCCAACAAATAGGCCTAAATGACCTAAGACTCTTCCAAAGTATATTAAAATGTCAATGGCACATTGAAAATTAAAATTAATTAAAAACTGACACATGTTGGCACCACAGAACTGACAGACAGAAAGTGCCAATTCCATCCACTCCCATCTTATTCTTGGATTTTACCAAAGCATTTGACACCATGGAACACATACAGTAGGTTCTAATACGAGCACTCCAGCTTTTTGGTTGTTGATCAACTTTTAGCTCTATAGCCTAATTGATATAGCCGATTTGACAAAGATATCAACAGCTTAGTTAACATTATGATAGCCAACTCTACTTCCAAATAGTTTCCTAGCAATATATTTTAAAACAAGCAAGCATCTGACTATTAGAGGGAGGTCAAGGTCATATAACACATTATGGACATCATTTCTTTTAGTGATAGTGTATAGGCTAGGTGAGATTATTGCACGTTTTTTTTAAATCAATGCAATATACATACATTACTTTCTGGCATGATATTCACCTCACTTCCAGGCTATAAACCGTAGGCTAGCTGCTTTAATTTTCAACCCAAATGATATTTTCATGATTTAACCATTTTTTTAATGAATCAACAATCAAATAATCACCCAATGCTACGTCTCCCAGGTTAATTTATTTGCTAACAGTAAGTGAGACTACATCAATGAACAGAATGCGTACAGTAAGCCTAGCTATTATTTAGCCTGAAACTCTAAACTCTACTGGCCTACCTGATGCGAGCAGATACAGATGCAGGAGAGTACAAGGTCCGCACAGGAGCCCCGATCAACTGAAAACAACTCCTCAGCCTCATAATAATAATATCGCTGCTGGTCCGCACATGCACCTGTCAACTTCTGCACACTTTAATCGTCAGGCCAGCAAGTTTTCTGGTGGGCTACCCGCGTGACACCATGCAATCACAAATACTCACTAGTAGTTATGTATTACGCGGAAGGCACCGCAGTTGAAGTTGAAGTTGAAAAACAAGAAAAAGCAGGACTGCAGCATAGTGATGACGTCAGAATCTCTGACGTTGCCTTCATGTCCCATGTGAAAAACGGGAATAATATTCCCCGCTTTCAGGAGGTTCTTCAACAAAGTGACCGACTGCGGGTGTCACATAGCTTAGCTAGCCTATTTATTCATGGAATTGTGTTGAAATGTTCTACGTTATTTTGTGATGTCAACCCTCGCAATTTCATGGCATGAGCTGAAATGTTTATCAGTGGCCCGCTCTGTGGCCGGACGTGGAACCTCAGATGTACTTTGCAGTAGGGGCAGGCTGTGGTCACGCATTGCTGCAGCAGCCTAACCTTTCACACACTTTCTGGCCATAACCTTTGGATGTCACATAACGTTACCTGACCCTGTGTGGCACTGCTTTTGTTCGTTGGGGAGGTTAAACGCGTGATCTCCGATCTAGCACCACTGCACCAGTCCAGTAAATGTTTCACACCCAAAAATGTTATCTTACGGTATTGACTGAGGGACCTGAAGTCAACAGAATAAAGAAGAAAAGTGGAGTGAACAAAAGTTGTTTTACTATTAAACCTAGCTATTATTGTTATTATTTTTCATTGTGTTAATCCCCAACCTTGCCCCATCATGAGGGCCATCACTGGAAATAAAATGTTCTTAATTGGCTTTCAATGTAAATGTAAATACAGACCAAGCAATATGCAACAAACCTCGTGTGCATTGAATGTGTTAAACAGAGTATCAAAACACAAACTACTGTGTCACTTGGCGTTAAGCCAGCAGAGGGCGCTGTAAGTTAACACTTGTCCTGATAAATGAACCATGCAGTATTATTTTTTGGGCAACCCAGTCTCAAACTACCTTCTATCTATCTATCTATCTATCTATCTATCTATCTATCTATCTATCTATCTATCTATCTATCTATCTATCTAGCCTATCTAGCCTATCTATCTATCTATCTATCTATCTATCTATCTATCTATCTATCTATCTATCTATCTATCTATCTATCTATATCATCAGTATATAAAAGGGAACTCGGGCTCTGTCTGTTTCTCTGTCTGTCCCACTGATGACATAATCAGTGATGTCATAAATTCATGTCATCAGTGATGTCATACATAGGCATTGTGACATCACTGATGATGTCATCAGTGACACACACACACACACACACACACACACACACACACACACATGAGACCGACTGAGGGAGAGGAGAGGGGGAGAGACTGAGGCAGAGAGAGATTGTGGGAGAGAAAGAGCGATACGAGAGGGACTGAGGGAGAGGGAGAGAGGAGAGAGGGGGAGAGAGACTGAGGCCCGACAGTGGCTGAGCTGCATATGCGAGCTGCAGGGCAGGCGAGCCCGCGCAGTGAGTGAGCCTAGGAATCGAGCACGCGTAGCGCACGAGATGCCTAGTATATATTATTGATGTAAACTTAAGGGGCACACACACACCCGTGCGCATGTACAGACAGGCGAGCCCACGCAGCGGCTGAGCTGCGTATGCGAGCTGCAGGGCCAGCTCAGCGAGCTGCAGGGCGGGCGAGCCCGCGCAGTGGGCGAACCTAGGAATCGAGCGAGTGAGATGCCTAGTGTGATAACATTTCTAAGTATAATATTTTATCTAAATTTGACCTAATCTTTTCAGAACTAACTGCGGACAATCAAACATATCCTTCTTAATTTGAATTATATAGGCCTACATCATTCCATGTCATTCCAACTGGCATAGCCTACTACTCCAATCAGTCTGTCAGGCACTCAGCGGAGTATTTAGGGCTGTTTAGTGGAACTTAACACGCTCCATTGATATATTGTTGGCTTGTCTTGATGAGTGCAGCATCCAGATATCTCACCACACCAGCCTCTCCCCTTGTCCTGGTGTTCAATAAGAGAGAAAGCATGCTCGCTCTCTCTCCTCTTTCTATTTTCTGCTGAAGCTCAGATCCACCATCGAAGGCATTTCTTGGGGAGAAGCCGCCCCATTATAATGATGGAGTATCTCTCCCTAAACTGCAATGCTCACGCACATTCTTTGGTGCTGTTTTGATGTAGGACTTCTACAGCATAGTAGGGATGCACGATATTGGATTTTTTTTGGCCGAATTCCGATATGCTGATGTTTTCCAACTCTTTTGTTTTGGCCGATTGCCAATACCGATATATGCATATATCCTCCACCTTAATTTCAGAGAACATCAAGGTCCAATCCCAATACACCCCTTGCCCCTACCACTTAGCCCTTAACCCTCCGTTTTGCACTTCACGTATAGTGATAGGCTGTCCAGATTCTTTTTTTTTTGCATCAGAACTAGGGTGAAGTGGGAGGCCTATCTGCCCCTCCAAATGGAGATTTTCCAGGGGCACACTCCAAAGCGAGGGCTGAGAAAGAAATCGCCAATCAACCAAAAATGAACCAAAAGTTAGGTTATGTACATGCCATATTTTTTATGTAACATTTTCTTTCATCAACAACAACAACAGCAACAGCAACAACAGCTGTAGGATTCATCCTACTTAAACAGGCTTTGATGATTCTCTCTCCTTGAGACGATAAAGCCACCACAACCAGGGCAAGTTTGACCTATTTCACTCAAGTCATTTGGGCGTAATGAAAGCATTGTTTTATCGGCCTGTCAGCAGAAATGTTTGTTTCAGGCCGATGATGCGATATTTCATTTTATTGGTCGATAGCGATACCGTCGCGATGACGTGCCGATATCATTGTGCATCCCTGCACCATAGCAGCCCCCACACACAGATCCACCGTAGCCACAAGCCTTTAGCGGTTCAAGACCTCAAATGTCTTGCTTTATTAGAAATGTATTTGGATTCCCACCTCAATATCCTGATCTTTGGGGAGGATTGTGAAATATTCAATGTTTCCACACAGCAAAACAATATGCCCCACAGCTGCATACGCTTTCATAAAGTCAAGGAACTGAACAAAGTGTAATAGCAAACTTCCGTTCTGTGACTGAGAGACGATGTTCATGTGAACCCTGAACCCTGCTGAAGGCTCTTACAGCTGAAACATGTTGGTTTTTAAAGGAAAGAAAATCCATCTTAAAACTCTTCAACACTGTCCAAAAGCTATTGTACCTTGAATTTCTGGGTCAATTTTGTCATTTGTTGTCAAAAGCAACACCTCCTGTTACATTATAAAATTATTCATAGATTCTATCTATCACCTAGAAAGTGTTGCCAATTACAGATAACTCCTACCACCCCTTTTTGCTTGCTATGTCCACAAAAGTCAATTGGCACCTACATCCATATGTTTTGGGAATGCTCAGGTGTAAGATCATTTTGGATACAGATTGCACTGATTTGATCAGATATCATTGGCTCTAAAATACCCTGTTTACCCAATGTTATTTTGTTAAATGATGATTCCTCCCTCAATATGTCTGGTAAAACCAAAAAAATATTTTTCTCTGGCCTTACAGCTGCAAAGAAGATTCTGGTAATGAGATGGAAACCACCCCATGTCCTTAAAGTAGATCAGTGGATGTCTTTATTTCATAGTACTGTAGCGAATCAGCAGTACACACATAGTGGTGAGCAATGGTAGTGTCTCCACTACAGATAGGAACTGTGTGGGGGAGTGTTATGTTGGGGAGCACTATGCTGTGGGACCACTTCCGGACGGAGACTGAGCATGTGCAGTCAGTCTCCGCGCACTGCCTAAGGGGAAGCTGCTATCTATGAGCATGACAACAGCGGAGAGTTGTGAATATGAATAACTGTGAATAAAGAACCTGTACCAGCAAGAAGCCTCTGCCTCGTGAAGTATCAGGAACGCTACATTGGCGTCAGAAGTTTAAAACGGTGAATTACCTCCAGAATCGGCAAGATGGTTAACAAGTTCCTGAAGAGAGAGAAGCAAAGACTCAAACGAGAGGCGGCGGAGAGAGCGGAAGAGCCGAGGCCGGTGAGAGTGAAGATCGAGCGGGTTGACAACACCGCTGTAGCAATGGAGGCTGTGCCACGGGCCGGTGAAGCTAGCCGGAGAACCGGAGACAAAGACGAGACACGGGTCGAGGAGACGAAGGACGGCGGGCGGCGAGGAAGAGAGGAAATCACCCCGCCAAAATTCAACGGTAAAGGCGAATGGGAGCCATATTGCACAATGTTCAACGTAGCAGCGGAAATGAATGGCTGGTCGAGGGGAGAGAGAGCCAGTCATCTGGTAATGTCACTCGAGGGTGAAGCTATAACATGTGTAGCAGCAATGGCAGATACCAAAGACTTAGACGTGGTAATGGCGGCCCTGAGGAGGCGTTTCGGACGATGCAAAGAAGAAGGCATTATGGTCGCAGAACTGTGTAACAGGCGTAGACGACCAGGGGAGTCGCTGCGGGCGCTAGCCACAGACATTGAGATCCTCAGCCGGCGTGTATACAGCCGGCTGCCGCCAGAAGCACTGGACGAGCTAGCCCGAAACTACTTCGTCCAGGCTATCGCGCCGCGAGGGCTACGAGAGCAAGTAATGCTGCAACGGCCAAAGACACTAGAAATAGCGCTAGAGCTGGCGTTTGAAAGAGAGACAGTAGAGGGCTGGGCCATGAACAGCGAAGAGGGGAGAGCTGTCCCCGTAGTGAGAATGGCAGCGGAAAGCCCGATACAAGAAGAGCCAGCGTGGAAGACGGCTTTGGCAGAACAAGGCAACATGGTGAAAGAACTGTCCGAGTCAGTACAACAACTCAAAGAACAACTGCTCCGCAGAGCGACCCTGCAGCCCAACCCCGCTCGACAGCCCACCCAGCGGAACAACAGCTGGGCTAGAGGGAGCATGATCTGCTGGGGATGTGGGCGTCCCGGTCATCGGGAAGCAGACTGCCGCCGGAGAACGTGGAACCAGGGAAACGGTACGGGGCCCGTCCAGATGGGGCGAGACGGGTCTACGATGCCACAGTCCCCGTAGCCACAGCGTCGCAGGAGGGAGCCCACCGACAGCAACAGAGAGGTGGGGCTCCGCCGTGCCCCGAAGTAGACGACATCGCCGGAGCTGTCAACATGCAGAGCGGGCCGCGCGCGATGAACGGCTGCCATGTTCCAGCCTACCTACAAGGGAGATACTGCGCCGCCCTGGTGGACACGGGGTGTACGGCGACGCTGGTGAACGTCAACATGATGCCCGAGGGGATGCGCCTGGAGCAGCCAGCAGCACAGCTGCTAAGAACAGTGTCCGGTGAGTTAATGCCAATGAGGGGGAGGGGACACGTAATGATAACAGTGGGGAGACAGACAGTGGACTTTCCGGTGTGGGTGGTAGAAATGGCGGGGCCTTGCATCCTGGGGGAAGACTACTTAACGATGAACAAATGCACAGTAGACCTAGGAAGAAGCACATTGACATTTGCAGAAGGAACGGTAGTCCAAATGAGCCAACCGCCCACCGTTCCAAGGGAACGGCCTAACGTTAACAACATCACCGTGTACCGCGTCACCGTAGAGCATGAACCCCACCTAGCAGACCCAGCCCCCCCCCAAAACCACGCCCCTAGCCCACCTCCAAACACTTGCCCTCAGCCAATGCAACAGGCAGAGGGAGAGAGAGAGAGGTTAGAAATGCTCAGGACACTACACCAACGTCAGAGCGAGGGGTTAGAACCACAACAGAGCGACGAACTGTGGAGAGTACTAGAAGAGTACAAAGACATTTTCGCGATGACGGACGATGAACTAGGCTGCACTCACCTGGTAGAACACCAAATAGACACTGAAGGGGCGCGGCCCATCAGATCATATCCCCGTCGAATTCCAGCAGCAAGAAGAGATATAGCGAACGAAGCTGTAGAAAACATGCTGAGGGCAGGGATCATCGAGCCGTCAGAGAGCCCATGGGCATCGGGAGTAGTGTTGGTAAAAAAGAAAAATAGCGCAAAGATGCGATTTTGCGTAGACTATAGAGGGTTGAACAAAGTAAAAAAATAAAAAAATAAAATAAGGAGGAGATGGTGGTTGGAAGTGTTATAATGAAAAGTGAATGATGTGTATGGCATGAGATATTGTGGGGAGGAGACGTGGGAAAAGCCTGAGATGGAAACATAAGATGTGGTTAAAAAACAAAGAACTGTTAAAAAGAAAAAAAAGATGCTGGGAGTGTTGGTACAGGGGAGGTGTGATGTGGTGTCAACGTGGGCGTTGACCTTATTGTTGGGCGGGGAGTATGTAGCGAATCAGCAGTACACACATAGTGGTGAGCAATGGTAGTGTCTCCACTACAGATAGGAACTGTGTGGGGGAGTGTTATGTTGGGGAGCACTATGCTGTGGGACCACTTCCGGACGGAGACTGAGCATGTGCAGTCAGTCTCCGCGCACTGCCTAAGGGGAAGCTGCTATCTATGAGCATGACAACAGCGGAGAGTTGTGAATATGAATAACTGTGAATAAAGAACCTGTACCAGCAAGAAGCCTCTGCCTCGTGAAGTATCAGGAACGCTACAGTACTCTTGTTTTAGAATCATCCGTAGCAAGGGTAAATGGTGCAAAAAGGGAAACAATTTAAGCTCTTACAGATGCAATCGAATTAGTAAAACGATATAGCCTATGTCGAGTGGTGTAAAGTATATCATATTGTATAGCATGCAATGCATATCTGCACTGTATATGTGATTGTATGTATGTTCTTTTATGTTTTGGTGTGTACAGGAGATGGTGAATGGGGAAGGGGAATGAAAGCAGCCAACATGTTAATGCGAATGTTATGTCTATAATGTCATAATAAAAATTTGGTCATACAAAAAAAAAGGCAACACCTCCTCATACCGAAATGACAGAATAAGTCAATTACCAATGACTTCCAAAATGACATGAAGTGAAGTGGTGCATGCAGGTTAGTGATGCGGGGGCCGCAGTTATAACCGCGCTGACCACGGATATACCCCCGCAGGCGGGGCGGATCATAAAAATAAACATTCTGAGTAATAGCAGATGGGTTGCGGGCGGGTGAAATGATGTATCATTAATGAGGAAAACCAATATTAATTACGTTCTCTAGTCTATGAATGTATTTTAAGCTTAATTTTTCGTCAGGCAGATTGTTAGCCGTCTATTGTGCGTTAGCAGGACCCCCGAAGGACCCAAGACAGGGGTAAACAAGATTCCTCCTCTGCTCCATATGGTCAATGATGTCACCAGAACAACAGAAAGAGAAGACTCGTTCGTATTTTCCCATACGTTGACGCCAATCCACTGAATCCAGTAAACTAAACTTAAAGCTATAGCATTCATTAGCCTAGTAAGCTACATGAGGGCAAGTGCTGACTGCATAATACAGCATGGAAGTTCATTTGGAGTCCTGGACTGCAGCAATCACACCGACGGCAGCAAAAACCGTAAGTACGTTACCTCCCCCCAAAGCGAGACTCGCTCCTTTATAGTGTTGTGAAATGTCAGGTGTACGCGGGGCGCGGATCTATAAATAGTAGGAAATAATTTGCGCGGATTTATGGCGGGCGGGTCATATGTTTCATGCATACACACGGATTAGGGTGGCATAAAAGCTCATCCGCGCATCTCTAGTGCAGGTGATACACCTTGCGTCGGTTAATTTGAAAACGTCACCTCAGTTATGTTTAAATATCAGTTAGGTTTAGTCAACTAAAACAACTTCTGTTATGTTTAGTCAACTAAAACAACTTCTGTTATGTTTAGTCAACTAAAACAACTGTTATGTTTAGGCAACTATAAAACAACAAAAACCACTTGGTTAGGCCAGAGGTTCTCAAATGTTTTTCAGCCAAGGACCCCTTGACCCCTTACAAGATAGAAAATATACCGGGGACCCCCTCATTCTGATTTGTGATTTTGGGCTAAGCTTAATTGTTTCCACGGTAACGTGCTTGACTTTTAAATTGATAGGTTTGTTAGATTAGAATGTAATCCATGAACCATTTTAGATTTAAAGCATAACATATTTTCGTTGAACTATGGAGCTTTTGCAAAACAAAAAAAAGTATTTATTTTTATTTTCCTGAAAACTTTTCGAGGACCCCCTGGCAAAGTGCCACGGGTCCCCGGACCCCCATTTGAGAACCACTGGGTTAGGCAACTAAAACAACTAAAACAAAGGTTAGGGTTATGATTTGGTTGTGGTTACGATTCAAAGCGGAACACATCGGGATTCAAATCGGATCTCTTGTGACAAGGAAGTTGAAAGTCCTGGAATCTCACCCCTTCACACTTTTTTTTTTTTTAATATTTTTTTCCCGATTTTTTATCCCATTTTTTATCCCCCATTAGTGCTAATTCTATATATTTATCCTGGTTGCTACTTCATCCTCTGTCGCTCAGGGAGAGCCGAGACTGATTCCATGCCTCCTCCGAGACATGGGCAGTCAATCAGCCACTTCTTTTCACCTGACAGGGGAAGCTTCTTCACCGGTAGGACATAGTACGTGGAAGGGTCACTCTATTCCAACCAGTTCCCCTCCCCCTGAACAGGCGCCCTTAACGATGAGAGGAGGAACCACACTAGCAACCAGGACAATGCATGTTTTTGTGAAGGGGGTTCTTATATGAAGGAAACCCCCGGGGGCACGGGGAGAACATGCAAACTCCACACAGAAAGGCCGTTTTGCCGACCCCCACCCGGGCGATGGGGGCGGCACTCGGGGACATACGGACGGGCACGCACTCCCTCAGCGCTCACCTCGTCCCCAGGTGGGAATCGAACCCACGACCTTCGAGCTGTGAGGCGATAGTGCTTACCACTACACCACCGTACCTCCCACCCCTTCACACTTGTCAGCGAGCTATTTCAATATCAGACTGTCGTTACGTTAAACACCGCCAGAGGTCTTCCTGTTTACAGCTCCCGACTCTGGCGTATGCACTGCACGCATGCACTTACTCACACGACCACAAGAGGTTGCATTCATAAACATCGGTCATTTTAAGCAGCTTGAAAATCTAACAATGTCGTCATTTTCTTTGTGAGGACGGCCTGGTCAAAAGGCATTCTGGGAAACGTAGGAAATCATTAACAGAAGCAGAAGCAGACAAATTCATCATATTCATATTCAGTCATTTAGACACTTTTATCCAAAGCACGGGGAGAACATGCAAACTCAACACAGAAAGGCCCTTTTTGACGGGCCTACCTGGGCAGTATAGGCACTGAGGACATGGGGATGGGGACACACCCTCAGCGCCTAGATTCCCAAGCGGGAATCGAACCCAGGATTTCTTGATGCCCCAGTTAAGACTTTTTGAAGGAATAGAGTAGCACTTGTAGAAAGTAGTTTGAGAAGGAATAAGTAACATTAGTTGGATTTTTTTTTGAAGAGGGAGAAAGATGTTCAAGAAGGGCCCAGGTGTAGCATGAAAAGGTGAGTTTTTACTCTCCGCCGAAAGATGGGCAGTGATTTGGCCGTCCTGACCTGAATCCTACAAAGGACTGCATCCTCAGGAGAGAGACATTTTCGAGGATGCCCATGTGTATCCTTAGCGCACGTGAAGTACCCACAATTCAATACGCACGGATGAATGATTGCTCCCAGCTGGGTCTTTTAAAAATGCCAAGCAGCAAAACATCGCCGGCTGCACAAATCTATATACATTAAATCTAAGCATCTTCTGTCATTCATGAATATGTTTTTTAATGCCCAATTGTTTATTAATAAGCTAGAGACACTTCGGTGAAATCTGAAATCTGACGGTGGGACCATGAGGCAATCACGCACGCATGCTCGCTAGCCTGTTCCAAATGTTTGCTCTTCCAATGTGAGGACGGACTCTTGCCTACAGAGGTAGGACGTGACGAGGAAGGACAAGTCCTGCCGATGAAGGATCCTTGACATTGAGAAATGCCCATTGGCTCCCGCAATTTGCAAATGCTCCCACCTACCAGTCGTTACTTCCTGCAGGGGGAAACTTGGTCAAAATGGAAAGGGCAACTCCGGTGAAGATAATGGACTCTGATTGGACTAATGAGCGGAATGTCCCGCCTTTCTCCATTTTGACCAAGTTTCCCCTGCATGAAGTACATACTGTCTCTGGAGCATTCGAAGATTGTGGAAGAGATAGACTGGCTTGAGAGACTACTCGGGGGAAGGGACATGTCTGCTGGTGTGACGTCACTTGGCTGCACTGACCCTCGCGACCGTTGCGGATACCTCAAGTATAATTTGCGTTTAAGAGGCTCCAAGATTTCCCCTTTAATGCTAAAGTCCAGTTAGTTATTCTCAGAGAGTAGCCGAAGCTTCTCCATTCCTTTGGTTCTCGTTGGAGGAGCTGTGAGGTGGTGACAGATATGAGCTCAGCTAATGTAATGTCTACATCTGTAAGGAGCCTTCTCGCTGTGAGCCAATTACTGAAGATGACTAATAGCCAGAATGAAGCCACAGACTGGCCCTTTTAGTGTTTGGAGCCACACAGGATACAGTCATCACAAATCACCTTGATCTTATCCCATTATGATCTGATCCCATTATGGGGCCAGTGAACTCCTGCACACTGTCTTCACTTGCAATTAGAAAAGATTGATTGGGAACGTTTCAGTACACAGACCTTGATCAGGTTATTTCTTTTCAGGTTATTATAAAAAACAGATAATAAGAAGCAATTCATGCATTTTGTCCTCATAGAATAGCACAGGGACTGTATCTTCTTTATGGTCCTTGATGGGAGACAGAATAATGACTTGGGGGGCATCTGGGTAGTGTAGAGGTAAACCACTCAACTATCACCGCGGAGACCGGGGTTCAATTCCCGGCAGCGGCACCTCTGGCTTGGTCAGATACAATTGGCCGTGGCGTATGAGTCCTGGTCGCTGCACTAGTGCCTCCTCTGGTCGGTCGGGGAGCCTGCTCGGGGGGGAACTGGGGGGAATAGTGTGATCCTCCCAGGCGCTACGTCCTGCTGGGGAAACTCCTCGCTGGATAGCAGGGGGAATTGGCCAAGTACAATTGGGGAGAAAATGGTAATATTATAATTAATATTATAATTAATATTATAATATTAATTATAATATTACAAAATATTATAAAACATACAAAATATAGTACAATAAAGACACATTAAAAACAGCACGGGAATCCCTTAATTATTTATATCATGTGGTTCAATGGGCTGTTAAATAAATGAATATTTGTAACTTTTAAGGGTTTATAGGCATAAAAATGGTAGCCTGGTAAACTCACTTTCATTTCATTCTACACCTCCGTCTGGCCTCCGCCTCCGCAGTGTTTCAGTGTGCAGGAGTATACTTGCATTGACAGACAAACGTCTTCAGCCAATAAGCGTCGGACTCAGTCAAATCCAAATCCACTCGGAAGAACGGCGAAAACATCTTTTCTGCCAAGAAACGCTGCTGTTGCATACTCCTATTCTTGTTTAATTATTGTTATTGAGTCTATTTCTGCAATAACTGCATTTATGGCTGTTTAAAATCGCCGAACGTTCTCATTACTGCTCGAGCCGGAGAGCCATGGAGGCAGCCATTACTGTTTTGCCAGCGGCATTCCTGATTGGTCAGTTACGATGTCAACTATAAGGCCAGTCCCTGATTGGCCCGTAGCCATTGTGGATTCTGAAAAGGCCCGCCCCGGGCCGGAGGCCAGACGTTCTCGCAGAACGAAACACAAATGTGAGTTCACGTGACCGGATGGTTTACCAGGCTATGGAAAGATACTTAAGATCTTTAAATTACATTCAACAGAAAGTTCAGTGTGAGGGTACCCTGATTTAATATGACTTCAAGTTCAGTGTGAGGGTACCCTGATTTAATATGACTTCAAGTTCAGTGTGAGGGTACTCTGATTTAATATGACTGTAGTATTTCCACAGGCAATGCTGGTTCAGATTACCTACTCCCCTGCCCGTCACTGCTTTACAAGAACATCACAGATGAGAGATTTGTCATATAAACTCACATTGACACATATGGTACATACATGCATGCTCACACACACACACACACACACACACACACACACACACACACACACACACACACACACTCTCTCTCTCTCTCTCTCTCTCCCGAAAACACATTAATCAAAATGTCTACCAGATGTGAGAGTCTTACTCAAACTCAGCGAGTTCTTTTTCCGTTTGCCCATCAGACATGAAAACAATCTTCCAAAGGAGTGCCGCTATCTGAAACTTTTTGGCATTTTAATATCCTCAATATACAGCTTTCACTGTAAGCCCATTCGTTATGTGTTCACACATCTCATATATCTTACTTTATCTGTGTGATTTAAGCTGTCGTAAAAACCTGGCACTGGAGCTCTGTGTGTGTGTGTTGTGTTTAGCTTTACATGACTTGACGAGCGATGTGTATGATATACTGTTGAGTGTGTGTTTGTCCCCCGGGCGGCCCCGAGCACTGAGATAGGGAAAGCACCTGCCGTCCGGACAAACAAGCAGTTGATTTGCACATTGAGGACATGTCGTGTCGAGTGTTATTCTTGTAGTAACAGTGAATGAAATCTGCTGGGTGTGGGAGTGTGTGTTTGACCTTGGTCTCAAAATGACTTTTGTACCCTTGGATGAAAGAGGATACCAGAGTGCGTCCTAATTGCTTTATGCTTTAAATGAAAGTCTGTATTATGCACACACACAAAAGTGCCCATTTGAGACAATGCTAAATAACGGATGAAAGAATAAAAAAAAAAAACTCCCCCCCCCCCCCCCCCTTTGCCTCTCTATGCGTTTGGCGCAGAAGTCAGTCAGTATATTACTCTATGAAAACACATCAAAAGTAAAGTCAGTGTGTGTTTGATGGTGTAGGAGAGTGCAAGTAGGATCTTAGCCTCTTTTTAAAACCAACTATCCCACAGATGGAGGAGATATTACCAGGTAGGTAGGCTATTCCAAGATGGTATAGCCCTGTATATAACTGTTTTCTTCATATAGTTAGTACTTGGTCTAGGCAATTAGTCAACTGACCCCCACTTGAATTCATGTGATTTTCATTGTGTTGCTGCTGTCTGAGGTGGGCGGGTACCTTGGGTACCTTCAGGATGCTCACTGACGTCATCGAAGGTAGGCGTGTTTCCCTGCTCCCATCCGTGTTTTTTTCTACAGGTCACGTGATAGAGGGTACATATTTAAACAATACATTTTATATATATACATGTATATATATACTGTATATACATAAAATGCCTTCACCGGACAAGGCTCACATGTCCCAGGAATGGGTGGACCGAAGGAGAAGTTCCCAGCTCGATTTGTTTTCTTTTAGGAATTCTTTGTTAACTATTCCCTAATTTTTCACCAATTTTACAGCTTTTTTATAGGGTCCCCCCATGATACCCTTTCTTCATTTTTTGTGATATTTTACAGGGGAAAAAATAAAAGAAGAGTACCTCAATTTGCCATGTATTGTTGTACTTGAATATATTTTGATGAGAAGTATTTTTTATGGGGTATATTGTATCGGGTGAAATATACCCGACGTTAGTGATGGTGTGATTTGAATTGACGTTAGTGTTCTAGGGTTAATCCTGTTGTAAACTCTGGCATTTTAACATGGAGGTGAATGGGGAATGACTCCCTTTTGGAGCCAGCCTCAAGTGGCCATTCGAGGAACTGCAACTTTCAGTATCACTTCCGTCCGAGGCTTCCTCTGTCACAGCCCGAGCTTAGCCCACTGGATTGCTTGTGAGTGACTGTGCAGTGTGTGAACCTAAATGAACCAAATGCAAAAATGCAACGACGTGAACTCTTCCGCTATCATGATTCAGAGCAAAGAAAAAACACCTCTCGCCGGGGGCGGGGCTAATGTGTTTGTGTTGGCCAGAGCCTCTTCCTTGTTCACACAGCACCAGGTGGAAAGGGGATGCCAACACCGAGCCGACTTTTTACATAACCCACTCTGAGTGTGTGTGTGTGTGTGTGTGTGTGTGTGTGTGTGTGTGTGTGTGTGTGTGTGTGTGTGTGTGTGTGTGTGTGTGTCGACGAGACGGGTAGACAGACTGGATGCAAATGAAGGAAAAGGAGTGATATATAGTAAGATAGAGGCCACTTAAATCCTTGGCACAGGATGAGACTCCACCCAAGGTCTTTACGATGAAAGCTTTTCCATTTTAAAGAGCCGGGCCTCTCCGCTGCCACATTCACCCGCACTTCCTGTCTGAAACAATGTATTTCCCCTCACTAATGTGCCTCATTTGGGTCCTGGGGGTCGTTCGGCTCTTTACCAAAGTGTCCCCTAACAGCCAAGGTGCTTATTGAAAATAGCTTCAAAACAGATAGCTTCATATAGCTTCTAATGTTAATTATAGCAGAGGTTGGGTGCTCTCTGGATAGAATAAAGCATCCTCTGACCTCTGGTAATCATGTGGGACTAAAATAAATCCAAAAGGGCACTGAATAAATCAGACTAAAAGCCTTCATTTGTAGTCATAATGTAAGGCTAAAAACTCACCCGCAGTGCCTTCTGTACCCTGCGTCATGACTAGGATAGGGAAAAGTAATGTGCTGGTTGTTTTGCACTTCTTTTAATGCAGCATAGTCAATTGTCATTCATTTTCACTTTCAATTAACTTCAATTAACTAATTGAAAGTGGGGAAAAACGTGACCCAGGGGCTGGGTCACGTTTGGAATCAAGGACAGCGGGGGTTGCCGGGTCCATTTGTCCTGTGGAAATGGCACTTGTAGTGACCATGATATTTTTTATGTTTCTACAGTATTCTTTTTTCTAAATTTTGATTATATTGACAGTTTGAGGTTATTATCACAGGTGTGTTTGTCTCATCAAATACTGTAAGTAATGTGAAAATTGATGTGATAGATGACTTGTGTTGTCACATGATTTGTAATTCATGTGGTCACATGATCTGTAATTATTACCACCTGTTACTGTTGAACGAGATCAAGGTCAGCAGGGGTCAATTATATGCGCATGGTGTGTAAGTGCAACATGTGGCCGTTAGTGTGCAGTGTCTCCCTGTCCTCTCATCTGTTTCACATCTAGACACCTGAGTCAAGCTGGATCTCCCTAAAGGCCAGATGGGGTGTGTGATGTCACAGGGATCCATGTGTGTGCTGTCACAGGGAGCCATGTTTTTTTTCTGTTTACATTCACACCAAAGAAAGCAGACATAACATATATCAGGGGAATGTGACCCTGAGATTACACACACACACACACACACACACACACACACACACACACAGACACACGCGCACGCACGCATGCAAGCGCACACACACACACACACACACACACACACACACACACATGCATGCACACACACACACACACACACACACGCATGCACACACACACACAGACACACACTATGGGGTCCTATCGACGTCACTATTCACTGACACATGCGCAGCAACGTGTGTGTGCCTGCGTGACTTAACATAGTCAATCTTGTCACGCGTGCACACGTACGCGCACTATGATGTGCGCAAACTACATCACGCGTAACGACAAGCTGCGTAGCACAGCTACTTACAGCGTACACGTGTGACCAGTGTTGGAGAAATTTCGTTACGCGTTCACACACACACGCGTTCGCAGTTTTGAGTGTTACGCAACCGGAAGTGTATCTGCATCGCGCACAACACTGCGCATACATGAACGCGTCGCGTAGTTCTCTTCTGTTTTATTCTATCTCTTTCTATGTTACATTTTCATCCAGTAGATGGTGCCAGTGACCAAACCAACCGGTTGATCAAGCATGTCGCTTAGAGGAGCTGTCCTGCTGCTGAAAGAGAGCAGCGTCACAATCACATAGCCTGCTATAATGTTTATTAATGTTCCAGATGTATTTTATTTTATTGACAGTATTTCATTGTTAATATGAGCTGCTGCAAGTGTTAATGCTCTGCTGTTCCTTAACAGCAACATGTGAAGTTGTTATTTTTATTTTGTAGCCTATTATAAAAGCCTGCTGCTCTCTGTTTTTGTTAACTTTATTCCTCATTCATAGGCTATATTTTTATTTTATTTATTTATTTATTTGTTTTATTGCCTAAACATTTCAGAGGCCATTTAAAAAACGTTATGCTACATGCTGAAAGATCGCCTGGTTTTTTATTTTGTGTTTTGTAGCTATAGCCTATTATATTACTACTATTATGCTGCTCTCTGATAAAGGCCATCGTTTTTGTTTATTCCTTATTCTTCATAGGCTATATTTTTATTTTATGTAGGCTATTTGTTTGTTTTATTGCCTGAACATTTCTGAGCCAAAAAATTATCTGTTTATGAATTGCATGGTTTTGTGTGCAGTGTGATCAAAGAATAGACCTAGAATGAGTGTGTTTACTGTCATGCACACAATAAACTGATAATGAGAATTACTGAACTGAGAATAATCAGTTTATGAACGAAAAAAGGGCTCGCAACACAATTTCAGCAGCAGAGAGAGACACAGAGAGTCAGCACGGCAGCGGCGCAGCCACGCACAGCGCACTGAGTGGAAGAGGAGCTGTCCTGCTGCTGAAAGAGAGCAGCGTCACAATCACATAGCCTGCTATAATGTTTATTAATGTTCCAGATGTATTTTATTTTATTGACAGTATTTCATTGTTAATATGAGCTGCTGATTGTAACTCATCAATTTCCCCTCAGGCCACGCGCCGTGTCGCTGGCTGCAACAGGCATCCCCTGACCGCACCGCTGCTGCCTGTGATTTTGAAGGCCCAATTCGAAGGCCCAATTCGGGCCTTCTTCAGTGTCAAGTCACTGACACTGACGAAGGCCCGAATTGGGCCGAAACTGTTTGTCATCTCAATAAATGTCCGCCACGGGAGCTATCAGGAAATTGTGTTGCGAGCCCTTTTTTCGTTCATAAACTGATTGTGCAGTATATCAACATCATGGACTCTGTTATTGAAATGGTGCGGTGGCCAGTAAGGGTGTTGTGGTTGGGGTGGATGGAGGGCATAAACACTTACTTGCCTTTCACACTCGAGAGCTGTGTTCGATCCCCAGGGTTTCAAAAGTCTACATTTCAACCATAAGTCACATTGAATGTTTTTGATATTTAAGCCTAACCTAAACCATAACCCTAAGGTTAACCAAGTTATTTTAAATAACCAACGTTGTTTTACTTGCCTAAACATAATCTTGCCTAAAGTTGTTTTATTGCGTGTAACGTTGGAAAGGCATCAAGGTTTTGGTTCAAATTTACGTTGATATTGATATTGATAAGGTAAAATTCCACTACACTTTAGAAACATAAAAGGCAGGCGTTTTGTTTCAAATGTACATTGAGATTGTATGTCTTAAGGTCTGAAGAAGAGCATTAGCTCGAAATGTCACATCGGGTTTGTCCAATAAACTGTTTAATGGGACTATGGGAGCTACAGTGCAGACCTTCTCTGTTCTTTGAATGTTGACCTCTTGTGGTCCTGCACCTGCCTTGAAGGTTTGTGGATGTGTTGACCTCTGGTGGTCCTGCACCTGCCTTGAAGGTTTGTGGATGTGTTGACCTCTGGTGGTCCTGCACCTGCCTTGAAGGTTTGTGGATGTGTTGACCTCTTGTGGTCCTGCACCTGCCTTGAAGGTTTGTGGATGTGTTGACCTCTTGTGGTCCTGCACCTGCCTTGAAGGTTTGTGGATGTGTTGACCTCTTGTGGTCCTGCACCTGCCTTGAAGGTTTGTGGATGTGTTGACCTCTTGTTTGCTGCACCTGCCTTGAAGGTTTGTGGATGTGTTGACCTCTTGTGGTCCTGCACCTGCCTTGAAGGTTTGTGGATGTGTTGACCTCTTGTGGTCCTGCACCTGCCTTGAAGGTTTGTGGATGTGTTGACCTCTTGTGGTCCTGCACCTGCCTTGAAGGTTTGTGGATGTGTTGACCTCTTGTGGTCCTGCACCTGCCTTGAAGGTTTGTGGATGTGTTGACCTCTTGTTTGCTGCACCTGCCTTGAAGGTTTGTGGATGTGTTGACCTCTTGTGGTCCTGCACCTGCCTTGAAGGTTTGTGGATGTGTTGACCTCTTGTGGTCCTGCACCTGCCTTGAAGGTTTGTGGATGTGTTGACCTCTTGTTTGCTGCACCTGCCTTGAAGGTCTATGGATGTTGTTGACCTCTTGTGGTCCTGCACCTGCCTTGAAGGTTTGTGGATGTGTTGACCTCTTGTGGTC
>NC_139624.1:23098020-23125520 GCF_964638095.1 Poromitra crassiceps | reverse complement strand
CATCACTGCGTCGACAAATTGAGATTGGTGCAGCCGTCGAGCCCTCTGCTGTCTGTCTCGCTCCTCTCTATCCCACACAGGACTTTGTGATTGCAGCTCTGGCAGCTTTTCATTTCCCTTCTCATTTCACATCAGGATGAGCCGCTTTCTGTCTCGAGCTCATCAGGCAGAGATGACATTTTGATGGTCTCGCTCTCGTCTCGGACTCACTCTCCATCGGTCTTGGTCTTGACTAGGTCTCAGACAAGCTGGACTCTGGATTTTATTTCAAGACCAGCCGAGACCACAACTGCAGTGACATCATTACCTGCCTCATATTGTCACGCTTTTTTTTTTTTTTTTTTTTTACTTTGATTGGGTGTAAAAAACAACAACAACAAAAACTTCAAAACAATTGCAACCGACGACTTTTCAGTTTGAAGGTTTTACCGCTGAACCCACTGCCCTCGGACGCCAAGGAAGACAACACAAGGAGACAAAGCCTGGGAGAGCAGAGTGGCTGCAGATACGTATGTCGTCCAAGTCATATGTTTTGGTTATAGGCTACAAACCACAAAGATTATTTGCAAAACAAGTCATGCTTACTGTTATGCGTAGTAACCCCCCCAAAGGCCCATTTTGAGCCAGGAAAAACTCTGTTTTCCATTGTATGAAATTATATTTCCTACTGCAGACCAACAGGTTTACATTTCAAATAAATGTTTGTTTCAACATAACCAGACCAATGCTTCTGTTAATTAACAGCATACTCCCACATACAGATCATATACTGTATCATCACACAGCCTATTACATACTGTATAATTTACCAATCAGTGACTGACAGTTTTGGGGAATCATAATTTAGCAGCAGTAGTAAGGTGTTTTTACACTTCATTCTGCCCACTGTGTTGAGTCTTTCTGAAAGCCAGTGATGTGGAATTGCAGTGTTTCAGACCAAAGTTGCCTTTTGTCACTGAGTTTTATGTACAGTGCAGCCATTTGTATTTTACTAAACTTACTAAATAATGATTTCATTTGTTGTCAGCAGAGCGATGGTGTGTAAAGGTTAAGCCATAATTAGATCATGGTCTTGAAAATGCTCTCGCGTTGGTCCGGTCTCAGTCTTGCATCCCACACTTGCCATTCTGCATCTTAGAGGCCATTTACACGTGGCATTAACATGCGTTTTCTGTCATCAGATTGCAATCAGATTGTGCTTGACCACCTCCGGAGGTGGTGGTCAGGGATGCATTGTGTACACATTGAACACAAGTGTAAATGCAATGTGTCCTCTCAATCTGGATACAGCAACTTTATGCGGATTGAGAGGACACCCATTTCTGCCATCAGATTGCAATCAGATGGCAGAGAACGCATGTTAACGCCAGGTGTAAATGGAATCAGGCTAATGTGGTCAAGCACAATCTGATTGCAATCTGATGACAGAAAAGGCATGTTATTGCCAGGTGTAAATGGCCTCGTTAGGGATGTTGTCTCTGTGAGGCTTGCAGTGGAAGTGAAAGGGAAAAGGCCCATATGGAGACAGTTTTAGTGTAAGGTTGCTAAAGCCAAGATAGAAAGGGTTCAGTTAGCTACTTAACTATAAATACCTCTGAGACACACAGGCCTGGTGGCTGTTCAAACTCATTTGATAATCCTAGCTTCAGGCTCGACTGAGGAAATGTATTGGGTGTCACACGGTTCCCACGGTCATGGAAAACCTGGAAAATTAATGGAATTTCAAAATCTCATTTTCTAGGTCTGGAAAAGTCATAGTGAAATCCTGAAAGTTTTTGAAAATTCAAGGAATTGTGTTCTGTGCAATGAAATTGTTACGATATTCTGTAGAGAATATTTTATTTTTGTGCTTTTTCTGTTTTTTTTTTATAAAGATTTTAATGGGAAATTCATATTTGATTTAAATAGCTTCCATGTAGGCTCATGTGATGCAGTGACTCTAAAGAGGTGTGTCCTATTTTTCCAGTGTATTAATAATCTCTGGTATTGATTTGGAGTCACTGTGTCACATTAGGCCCTACAGTAGCCTACATGGAAATTATATTCTGGATCCCTAAAAAGTAATGGAAAAGTTTTGAAATTGTATCCATGAAAATGTGTGCGAAACCTGGTGTTACCTCATAGCAAGAAGCTCCTTAGTTGGAATCTTCTTGAATGTTCTAGCTTGAGAAGAGTCAGTTCAAACCTGAGCAAATGGTTGGTTTTTGGCTTTATTAGCTAGCTAACGAGCAGGCTAACGAGCAGGCTAATACCAAAGCAACCAATGTTAATGTTAACATGCGACTATAGCTTCTATACTCCATACATGGTGGGCAAAGTGTGTTACCAACAAGATAATGATGGTTAGCTAGCTGAGTTGCTAATCATAGCTTCACAGAAATTAACCATATCTATTCAACTCTGTTTAGATGGCCAAGTTGTGCATTTACAAACACAACCACAGCTGCTGTTGCACAGAGCACAGAACCTCCAATATGTCTGCCATGGAGGGCACATATCACCTGGATCTCTGTGTTTCTATCTGCAAACACACATTTGGAGCAAAAACCACTCATATGAGCATAATTAATTACGTTTCTCTATTTTTTACACTGTTTGCAATACATCATAGAACAATATGAATCTTTTCAAATAACTATACACATCGGGTTTCCTAGTTAGGAAAAAACAGGTTTACAACAGTCATACAGAGGTCTGGGAATGGGCTGAGAATGAGTCCATACACAAGCTAGCTAAGAGCGCAAAGAGATGATCGTCTCAGACACAGGCTAGGCAGGCTCGGCTTGTGGAGCGGGGCTGCAGGAATGAGAATGGTGCTGTTAATATGAGTGAGAGGAAAATGAGGTGTGTGTGTGTGTGTGTGTGTGTGTGTGTGTGTGTGTGTGTGTGTGTGTGTGTGTGTGTGTGCGTGCGTGCGTGCGTGCGTGCGTGTGTGTGTGTGTGTGTGTGTGTGTCAGTGTTGATTATACATGTCAGGTAGCCTATATTCTTATAATTAATGTATAAAAATTACACAATTAGGCTTGCAGTCATCCAATATTAAACAAAGTGCAATTAGCAGACTCATGATTGCCATATTGAATGTGCAATCCTTATTACTTATACCATTTAATGGCCAGTGTAATTCATGATAATATCCATTTGTTGATAAAGAATGAGCTCACTATTGACCTCATTAGCTTTAATGTGACTTTAATATGACTATAAACATATTACCTGATATTTACTGATATTCAAATCCCACAGGCCACCGAAGATGTGTGACACTGCTGCTCGAGATCAAATTGGAATTGCGCCTTTACATTTCCAGTGACTGTGCAGTGACAGGTGTGTGTGTGTGTGTGTGTGTGTGTGTGTGTGTGTGTGTGTGTGTGTGTGTGTGTGTGTGTGTGTGTGTGTGTGTGTGTGTGTGTGTGTGTGTGTGTGTGTGTGTGTGTGTGTGTCATGACCAATGACAATTGAATAACATAATAACAGTTTAGGCTAACATCTCTAGGTAATAGCCCCAAACTTGTAAACTTGTCTGAAACATTGCAGATACTCATAAAAACACGTAGACTAGTGGGGCGTCCGGGTAGTGCAGCGATAGATTCCCTGCCTACCAACGCGAGGGGTGCAGGTTTGCATCCTCGTGTTGCCTCCGGCTTGGTCGGGCGTCCATACAGGCACGATTGGCTATAGTGTCTGCGGGTGGGAAGCCGGATTGAGGGTTTGTCTTGGTCGCTGCACTAGAGCCTCCTCTGGTTGGTCGGGCGCCTGTTCGGTGCGGAAGGGAACTGGTGGGAATAGCGTGATCCTCCCATGTGCTACGTCTTCCCGGTGACACTCCCGCTGTGGCATGAAAATAAGAGGCTGGCAACTGCGCATGTCTCGGAGGAAGCATGGTGCTAGTCTTGGCTCTCCCCAGATCGGCAGAGGGTGGAGCAGCAACCGGGGGAGCAGAGGGAAAAATTGGCCAAGAACAATTGGGGAGAAAATGGGGGGGAAATCGAAAAAAAACACAATAATAATAAAAACCACACACGTAGACTAGTACAGTATACTATATGTAGCAGAGAAGACCCAAGTCCAATAGTCAGTTATACTGGTGCCATACATCTGTTTCCATCATGCTAGGACTGTGCACATCCAAGCCAAAATGTAAACTGTGTTTGTTCGCAGATTGTCCTGCATGAGTGAAAATTCATATTTTAGATGTCACATTCTATACTACATCCACTGTGTCAGGGCGCGTTCACACCAAGCATGTTTGGAGCAGTTTATCTGAACTCTGGAACGATGCCAATTGAGCTCAGGCAGCAAGAAAATGACAGCACAGAGATGTCTAAAAATTCAAGAGCTGGTGCAGCTTGTTAGGAGTGAGAACGCACCCTAACCAAGGACAGGAAACATGCCAAAATTCAAACCGATGACAGGAAACAACGCCAAAACTCAAGGCTTCATGGGAGACGGATGTTGACATCTGATAAGCAGTTCCTCATGCAGTGAACGCCGACCATAACAAAATGAACCAAGGGGAAACCACAGTGTGGACTGATGCTCATACAGTATTCACTTTGCTTTTCACTCTTCCATGCTTGGCTCAAGTTACAGGAATGGGAATAAGATTGGTTTGGACTCCCAGAAGATGCCAGAATCTTGAAGCTGTTAGGATAATAACAAGTGACCAAAACTACCAATGAACTAATAAACGAGCGACTTGTGAGTCCATGGGCCATATCTTACGCCCAGTGCAAGTGCAACAGCAAATTCTTTGCTAGTTTCTAGTACTCAAAATCTCCCTTTCCCCCCCTTTTAATTACCACTGGATAGCTGAAACACATCCTTTGATGTACTGACACAGTGGTAATTAAAAGAAAAAAAAATGTAGTACTAGAAACTAGCAAAGATCGCCCTTGCAAGATATGGCCCCATGTGAGTTTTGATTTCAAGCCCTAAGAACGTAAATTAACCAAATACCAAAAAAAAAAAAAGGCAACAAAGTAAACATTTCCACCGTCGTTCGAACCAAAGAAAAATGACACGGCCCTCTCAGATGGGATCAGGCCCTCCCTCAGTAACAAACTCCATGAGCAAACAAGCAGAGCTGCCCTCCTTCCTGGCAGCCTCAGACAGTAGCTGCGGTGCAGTAAACCAGACACACATGGATACCATAGTGTCTTTGGGTCAGGACGCCGATGGGATGGCCATGCCATTTCTGGGCCCAGGGGGGTTGAGGTCTGTGGGCCCGGGGGGGTTGAGGTCTCTTGGCCCGGAGGGCTTGAAGTCTCTTGGCCCGGAGGTGTTGAGGTCTCTGGGCCCAGGGAGGTTGAGGTCTCTGGGCCCAGGGAGGTTGAGGTCTCTGGGCCCAGGGGGGTTGAGGTCTCTGGGCCCAGGGAGGTTGAGGTCTCTGGGCCCAGGGGGGTTGAGGTCTCTTGGCCCAGGGGGGTTGAGGTCTCTGGGCCCAGGGGGGTTGAGATCTCTGGGCCCGGGGGGGTTGAGATCTCTGGGCCCAGGGGGGTTGAGGTCTCTTGGCCCAGGGGGGTTGAGGTCTCTGGGCCCAGGGGGGTTGAGATCTCTGGGCCCAGGGGGGTTAAGATCTCTGGGGCCGGGGGGGTTGAGGTCTCTGGGGCCAGGGGGGTTGAGATCTCTGGGGCCAGGGAAGTTGAGGTCTCTGGGCCCGGGGGGGTTGAGGTCTCTGGGCCCACAGGGGTTGAGGTCTCTGGGCCCAGGGAAGTTGAGGTCTCTGGGCCCAGGGAAGTTGAGGTCTCTGGGCCCGGGGGGGTTGAGGTCTCTGAAGGGCTCAGAGAGGCGCGGGCCCTGCAGGCGGGACAGCAGCGTGGTCCTGCGAATGCTGCTGTCCGAGTCCTGGTGGCCGAACTTGTTCCGCAGCCGACGGCAACAGGGGAGGCAGTGCGCAAAGTCCTCCAGCAGGTGGCCGCTGAAAATCATGTAGATCCAGGGGTTGCAGCAGCTGTTGAGACTGGCCAGCAGCGCCGAGAGGGTCACCACCGTGTTCTCCGAGTCTACAGGGAAACAGGAAGGGAAAGAGAGGGGGAGGACATAGTAACGTTACAGCTTTAAAATTATGAAAAGTTTGTAACTTCCCCCTCTTTCAATTGAAAGATAGGTCAATAGCTCCTGCTCGCGCTTAGATTTGCTCTGCTTGTGCTCAAACTCTGTGCATGCAAAAATCCAAATGCAGAGAAGAAAACCAAGCGCAAACGTTTCACAAGTGCACAGAAGCAGTTTGACTGCAAATGCGAGGGCAGGAAATCTGTCCAATAGGGATATATCGGCCGTATAGTGGTATCGGCCGATATTGCCTTTGTTGACTGCAATCGGCCTATCGGCAAAAAAAGGTGGCGTTCACTGATTGCAGTGGCAGTTGGGTCACATGATTTCTGCCTGGCTACCGTACGCAAACAGTTCAGTTATTTGTTTATAATGAGGATTTCTTTGTTTCCCTGTCTGTCACAAGCTATCGGCCAAATTGTTTGAGCAAAAGCAGAGCAAATCTAAGTGCGAGCACGGGCTATTCGAGTGCGAGGGCAGGGTTTGAGGGAAGGCCTTCCAAAATCGAAACATGAAATCAATAAACCCATCCTCTCAAATTGATAGACTGCACTCTTGAATAAAGATAGGGAAAAATCTCCATACATTTCAAAGTCACAGCTGTCAAAGCGTGACTCACCGTCCCAAGAGAAGCTCTCATCCCACACGGACCACATCTGCACAGTGAAGAATGGCGCCCAGCACACCACGTACGCCAGCACGATCACCAGGGTCATCTTGACCGTGCGCAGCTTGGCCCGGGAGATGATGCTCACGCTGCTGACCGAGCTCCGCCCCAGCAGCCCGGTCTTGGTGGCCTCGGCCACCGCGCCCACACCCTTCCTCTGGGTCTTACACCTGAGGTTCCTATAGATGGTGCGGCAGATGAAGCCGTAGCACAGCATCAGCACGGCCACGGGCACCAGGAAAATGCCCACCGTCATCCAGGTGATGTAGGCGCGCACGCCCCACGGCTGGATGAAGTGGCCCCAGCAGTCATAGACAGCTGAGCCGGGGTGCACCTGTAACAGAGATGTTTTTAGCTTACATGTACAAGGACCAGGGTGGGAATTTTGTCATTTTAGGGGCAAGGCCATTTGGCCTTCAGTGTCCTTTTTTTAGGGCACAAGGCCACATGCCAGGGCACAAAGGCCATTGCTGCGGCTCTATTGACATCGTGAAGAGCGACTTTTCTGAAATGTGTGTTAAAATGAGCCAATGACACATCCTTTGCATAGACTACAATAAACTGAGACCACTGAAGCTTAAAGCAACTGACAGTAGCAGGAGGGTAGCAGGGCACTGCTGCCAAGGTGGCCCCAGGGATCTCAGGGCGCCACAGCCAGTGGGTGGGAGGGGCAATGGCGGCCATGGCCTCCATTAAATTCCCACCCTGATAATGACACTAAATCTGTTATTTTCATTTGATGTTATTAGCCCACATGTATAATGATACTAAATCTGTTATTTTAATTTGTATACCTGTGCTGTCATATCAGAGCCCCACTTTCTGTACCCCTCCTTCTCCAAGCCCCTAACATTCCCATCCCCTATCGCCTCTCCCCTTTTGCTGTGATTTCCTTTGGGACTGGCTGTGTCATTTTTCCTCCTGTATTATAGAAAGCCAAAGACACGCCCACTTCCATGTTAGGCATACAAACATATGATACAAACCAAGGGATTTCATCCGCCATTTATTTTGCCATAAATATTTCGTAAAATGCTTATAAAAATAGTTTTACTTGGTCAAACCAAGCGATCCAGCTATATTTAGAATCAGGAGAGACCATATAAGCTTTCACTCGGACCAAAACTTAAAAAAAAGAAAAGGAGATAAAAAAAATCAATGTTTTTTTGTGTGTTTATTTGTTTGGGTCAGAGTAAAATGTTATAAATGCGACGGGTTGCACAGCCCACAGTGCACTCTGTTTGTAGTATTTTAAGTTACAGTATGCACAATTGCAGTACCACTGTATGTTGCAGTAATGTCATACCGTAGTTGAACTTGAAGGCAATGCATTAGTGACGGCCCTTTTGCTGTGAGTTCCTTTTGGAGAGGAGACTTGACTTGTGCTGAATTGAAGGATTTATTTTGTGTTATTTTCTTTCATGTCAGAATAAACAGATGACAGGTCCAAAAACATCTCGGTTGTTGGGTCCTTCCTAACCTCACACAAAGTCATCCTGCTGCCAGTTTTTTGGATCTCCTCCCCTTGGGCAGATGCTACCGCTACTGCTACTGCTAATGCTCCACTACTCGTTTTATGGAGTTTCTTCCAGTGCAGTGTGTACATTAGTCTGAACGACTAGCCTACAACTCCAAATGTTAGATCTTTGCACTCTGCCTCGATATGCTAGCCCATGTTCCTTCTTTTGCTTTTAATATGTATAAGATGTCTTATAATTTACAAATGCAATACTGCTATATCTATGCATATATGCACTTTAAAAGTGTGCATTTTAATACATTATAGGTAATCGGCACTTTAAACTTGAGCTAGGTGATTGTCAGGCCTATCCACGCATGTGTATTTTATTCCAAAGTGGTTTCGACTGCAAATGGTAACTGACTGACTCTAACAAAGCAGAAGTTGAGCGGTTCCACACCTCGCTCAGGGAGAAGATGAAGTACTGTGGGGTGCTGAGCAGCAGGCTGCAGACCCAGGTGGAGCCGATCATCAGGTAGGCTCTCTGTGTGGGCTGCTGCAGCGTCTGCAGCGGGTGGCAGATGGCGATGTAGCGGTCCAGCGTCATCATCACCATCATGTAGGTGGAGGCGAACATGCCCAGCACCTGCAGGTGAGGTATTGATAAGTATCGATACTAAAAATGTGAAACACATACGGTACAATACTCTTTTGCAACAGGTATCGATAGTATCAATACCGATACTCAAACTTTTAAACGGATACAATACTTGCCTCATTTGCAACACTATACACAAGCTAAAAGTGTTCTGATGAGCAGGGCTAATCTGTTGTGTAAATGCAAAGTTTTTGATGGGTTTTATCGGGCATAGATTATGGAGAAGTGTGTGTCTGTCCGTCCATCTGTCTTAGTTTACTGTACATTATGTGTCTGTCCGTCCATCTGTCTTTGTTTACTGTACATTATGTGTCTGTCCGTCCCATCTGTCTTAGTTTACTGTAGATTATGTGTCTGTCCGTCCATCTGTCTTTGTTTACTGTAGATTATGTGTCTGTCCATCCATCTGTCTTTGTTTACTGTACATTATGTGTCTGTCCGTCCATCTGTCTTAGTTTACTGTAGATTATGTGTCTGTCCGTCCATCTGTCTTTGTTTACTGTAGATTATGTGTCTGTCCGTCCATTTGTTTTAGTTTACTGTAGATTATGTGTCTGTCCGTCCATCTGTCTTTGTTTACTGTACATTATGTGTCTGTCCGTCCATCTGTTTTAGTTTACTGTAGATTGTAGGGCTCTATTCTCCCACAGGCCATCGGCGCTATTACGGGCCTTAACCGCAAAAAAACGTGCCTTGCGCCTGTTTCGGCAAGATAGCAATAGGCTTTAGGCTGCCAAATGCGCTTTAGGCCGAATGGGCGTGGCGCAGTCCCAAAGTGGGCGTGTCGGCGCTAAATACCAGCCTAGTTATATCTTGGGAGCTGGCCTACATTTAGCGCTTTGCGCTTTTGAAAAGCAGGCCTATTCTCTGCCTTCACTGCTTCTTCTCTGTCACCCTTCTCTCTCTCTCTCTCTGAGTTCCCAGCATGCATTGTGTTTCTTCATTTCGCTACTAAATAGCCACCAAATGAGCCAAAATAGATATAAAAGGTAGTTCTAAATTAATGTGTAATGGTAACACAGCCTGCCATTGTCAACATTTCAATATTGGACCAAATAAAACTTCGAAATGAAAACACCAACCTATGTGAAACATATATGTCCTCTTGAGCCTATATATACCCCTTGTGGAGTTAACGTGATTTAGAGAAGTAACAGCGGAACGCGCTTCGGAACGCGCTTCTAATGGCATCTGCTATACTCTGATGTCCCTCCAATAACTTGGCCCTATTTCACATTTAGTTTTACAATAAAAACACATTTATGCAATGACTTGACATAATGTAGGGTATATTTATGTGCATCATCCTTCCTGCAGCAGGCGAGAGAAAATGATATCTTTCTGGACAAACTTTCACCAATCTAATAGGCTATATTTTTCTAGCTGATGCATAGAACATTATTTTCACTTTGATCTTGCTATAGTGTAGCGTATTTACATGCTTGCAGTATTGAAACTGCAGTTAGATTGCTTTGAGAAGCATAATAATATGGAATAATAGCCTATAATGCAGACAGACAGGCTGGATGAAGGGAGGGGGGGGGGGGGCAGAGCGTTTGGCTTTCGTCTGGTTTTGCGGGATCACTGGAATTGGAGCTAAAAAGGCAAGCGTGCGATTCGTTTATTGCACTTATCCAATGAGCATGACGGTGCATAATTTTACGCCTAAAAGGCGTGATTGTAATGCTTTGGGCTGCATCTAGCGCCAGCACGACGATATCAAGTGCGCCTTTCCACGCCCACTGCTTTGATCTGCGCCTGCCGCTCGGCCTAGAAACTGCGCCGATGCAACGATAGGGGCCTATGTGTCTGTCCATCCATCTGTCTTAGTTTACTGTAGATTATGTGTCTGTCCATCCATCTGTCTTTGTTTACTGTACATTATGTGTCTGTCCGTCCATCTGTCTTAGTTTACTGTAGATTATGTGTCTGTCCGTCCATCTGTCTTTGTTTACTGTAGATTATGTGTCTGTCCGTCCATTTGTTTTAGTTTACTGTAGATTATGTGTCTGTCCGTCCATCTGTCTTTGTTTACTGTACATTATGTGTCTGTCCGTCCATCTGTCTTAGTTTACTGTAGATTATGTGTCTGTCCGTCCATCTGTCTTTGTTTACTGTAGATTATGTGTCTGTCCGTCCATCTGTCTTTGTTTACTGTACATTATGTGTCTGTCCGTCCATCTGTCTTAGTTTACTGTAGATTATGTGTCTGTCCGTCCATCTGTCTTAGTTTACTGTAGATTATGTGTCTGTCCGTCCATCTGTCTTTGTTTACTGTAGATTATGTGTCTGTCCGTCCATCTGTCTTTGTTTACTGTACATTATGTGTCTGTCCGTCCATCTGTCTTTGTTTACTGTAGATTATGTGTCTGTCCGTCCATCTGTCTTTGTTTACTGTAGATTATGTGTCTGTCCATCCATCTGTCTTTGTTTACTGTAGATTATGTGTCTGTCCATCCATCTGTCTTTGTTTACTGTACATTATGTGTCTGTCCCATCTGTCTTTGTTTACTGTAGATTATGTGTCTGTCCATCCATCTGTCTTTGTTTACTGTACATTATGTGTCTGTCCGTCCATCTGTCTTAGTTTACTGTAGATTATGTGTCTGTCCGTCCATCTGTCTTTGTTTACTGTAGATTATGTGTCTGTCCATCCATCTGTCTTTGTTTACTGTACATTATGTGTCTGTCCGTCCATCTGTCTTAGTTTACTGTAGATTATGTGTCTGTCCGTCCATCTGTCTTTGTTTACTGTACATTATGTGTCTGTCCGTCCATCTGTCTTTGTTTACTGTAGATTATGTGTCTGTCGGTCCATCTGTCTTTGTTTACTGTAGATTATGTGTCTGTCCATCCATCTGTCTTTGTTTACTGTACATTATGTGTCTGTCCGTCCATCTGTCTTAGTTTACTGTACATTATGTGTCTGTCCCATCTGTCTTTGTTTACTGTAGATTATGTGTCTGTCCATCCATCTGTCTTTGTTTACTGTACATTATGTGTCTGTCCGTCCATCTGTCTTTGTTTACTGTAGATTATGTGTCTGTCCGTCCATCTGTCTTTGTTTACTGTAGATTATGTGTCTGTCCATCCATCTGTCTTTGTTTACTGTACATTATGTGTCTGTCCGTCCATCTGTCTTAGTTTACTGTACATTATGTGTCTGTCCCATCTGTCTTTGTTTACTGTAGATTATGTGTCTGTCCATCCATCTGTCTTTGTTTACTGTACATTATGTGTCTGTCCGTCCATCTGTCTTAGTTTACTGTAGATTATGTGTCTGTCCGTCCATCTGTCTTTGTTTACTGTAGATTATGTGTCTGTCCGTCCATTTGTTTTAGTTTACTGTAGATTATGTGTCTGTCCGTCCATCTGTCTTTGTTTACTGTACATTATGTGTCTGTCCGTCCATCTGTTTTAGTTTACTGTAGATTATGTGTCTGTCCATCCATCTGTCTTAGTTTACTGTAGATTATGTGTCTGTCCATCCATCTGTCTTTGTTTACTGTACATTATGTGTCTGTCCGTCCATCTGTCTTAGTTTACTGTAGATTATGTGTCTGTCCGTCCATCTGTCTTTGTTTACTGTAGATTATGTGTCTGTCCGTCCATTTGTTTTAGTTTACTGTAGATTATGTGTCTGTCCGTCCATCTGTCTTTGTTTACTGTACATTATGTGTCTGTCCGTCCATCTGTCTTAGTTTACTGTAGATTATGTGTCTGTCCGTCCATCTGTCTTTGTTTACTGTAGATTATGTGTCTGTCCGTCCATCTGTCTTTGTTTACTGTACATTATGTGTCTGTCCGTCCATCTGTCTTAGTTTACTGTAGATTATGTGTCTGTCCGTCCATCTGTCTTAGTTTACTGTAGATTATGTGTCTGTCCGTCCATCTGTCTTTGTTTACTGTAGATTATGTGTCTGTCCGTCCATCTGTCTTTGTTTACTGTACATTATGTGTCTGTCCGTCCATCTGTCTTTGTTTACTGTAGATTATGTGTCTGTCCGTCCATCTGTCTTTGTTTACTGTAGATTATGTGTCTGTCCATCCATCTGTCTTTGTTTACTGTAGATTATGTGTCTGTCCATCCATCTGTCTTTGTTTACTGTACATTATGTGTCTGTCCCATCTGTCTTTGTTTACTGTAGATTATGTGTCTGTCCATCCATCTGTCTTTGTTTACTGTACATTATGTGTCTGTCCGTCCATCTGTCTTAGTTTACTGTAGATTATGTGTCTGTCCGTCCATCTGTCTTTGTTTACTGTAGATTATGTGTCTGTCCATCCATCTGTCTTTGTTTACTGTACATTATGTGTCTGTCCGTCCATCTGTCTTAGTTTACTGTAGATTATGTGTCTGTCCGTCCATCTGTCTTTGTTTACTGTACATTATGTGTCTGTCCGTCCATCTGTCTTTGTTTACTGTAGATTATGTGTCTGTCCGTCCATCTGTCTTTGTTTACTGTAGATTATGTGTCTGTCCATCCATCTGTCTTTGTTTACTGTACATTATGTGTCTGTCCGTCCATCTGTCTTAGTTTACTGTACATTATGTGTCTGTCCCATCTGTCTTTGTTTACTGTAGATTATGTGTCTGTCCATCCATCTGTCTTTGTTTACTGTACATTATGTGTCTGTCCGTCCATCTGTCTTAGTTTACTGTAGATTATGTGTCTGTCCGTCCATCTGTCTTTGTTTACTGTACATTATGTGTCTGTCCGTCCATCTGTCTTTGTTTACTGTAGATGATGTGTCTGTCCGTCCATCTGTCTTTGTTTACTGTAGATTATGTGTCTGTCCATCCATCTGTCTTTGTTTACTGTAGATTATGTGTCTGTCCATCCATCTGTCTTTGTTTACTGTACATTATGTGTCTGTCCCATCTGTCTTTGTTTACTGTAGATTATGTGTCTGTCCATCCATCTGTCTTTGTTTACTGTACATTATGTGTCTGTCCGTCCATCTGTCTTAGTTTACTGTAGATTATGTGTCTGTCCGTCCATCTGTCTTTGTTTACTGTAGATTATGTGTCTGTCCATCCATCTGTCTTAGTTTACTGTAGATTATGTGTCTGTCCATCCATCTGTCTTAGTTTACTGTACATTATGTGTCTGTCCGTCCATTTGTTTTAGTTTACTGTACATTATGTGTCTGTCCGTCCATCTGTTTTAGTTTACTGTAGATTATGTGTATGGCCGTCCCATCTGTCTTAGTTTACTGTAGATTATGTGTCTGTCCATCCATCTGTCTTAGTTTACTGTACATTATGTGTCTGTCCGTCCATTTGTTTTAGTTTACTGTACATTATGTGTCTGTCCGTCCATCTGTCTTAGTTTACTGTAGATTATGTGTATGGCCGTCCCATCTGTCTTAGTTTACTGTAGATTATGTGTCTGTCCGTCCCATCTGTCTTAGTTTACTGTACATTATGTGTCTGTCTGTCCCATCTGTCTTAGTTTACTGTAGATTATGTGTCTGTCCGTCCCATCTGTCTTAGTTTACTGTAGATTATGTGTCTGTCCGTCCCATCTGTCTTAGTTTACTGTAGATATGTGTCTGTCCGTCCCATCTGTCTTAGTTTACTGTAGATTATGTGTCTGTCCGCCCCATCTGTCTTAGTTTACTGTAGATTATGTGTCTGTCCGTCCCATCTGTTTTAGTTTACTGTAGATTATGTGTCTGTCCGCCCCATCTGTCTTAGTTTACTGTAGATTATGTGTCTGTCCGTCCCATCTGTTTTAGTTTACTGTAGATTATGTGTCTGTCCGTCCCATCTGTTTTAGTTTACTGTAGATTATGTGTCTGTCCGCCCCATCTGTTTTAGTTTACTGTAGATTATGTGTCTGTCCGTCCCATCTGTCTTAGTTTACTGTAGATTATGTGTCTGTCCGTCCCATCTGTTTTAGTTTACTGTAGATTATGGAGAAGCATGCGTCTGTCCGTCCATCTGTTTTAGTTTACTGTAGATTATGTGTCTGTCCGTCCCATCTGTTTTAGTTTACTGTGGATTATGGAGAAACGCGTGCGTCTGTCCGTCCCATCTGTCTTAGTTTACTGTAGATTATGTGTCTGTCCGGTCCATCTGTCTTAGTTTACTGTAGATTATGGCCCCTATCGTTGCATCGGCGCAGTTTCTAGGCCGAGCGGCAGGCGCAGATCAAAGCAGTGGGCGTGGAAAGGCGCACTTGATATCGTCGTGCTGGCGCTAGATGCAGCCCAAAGCATTACAACCACGCCTTTTAGGCGTAAAATTATGCACCGTCATGCTCATTGGATAAGTGCAATAAACGAATCGCACGCTTGCCTTTTTAGCTCCAATTCCAGTGATCCCGCAAAACCAGACGAAAGCCAAACGCTCTGCCCCCCCCCCCTCCCTTCATCCAGCCTGTCTGTCTGCATTATAGGCTATTATTCCATATTATTATGCTTCTCAAACCAATCTAACTGCAGTTTCAATACTGCAAGCATGTAAATACGCTACACTATAGCAAGATCAAAGTGAAAATAATGTTCTATGCATCAGCTAGAAAAATATAGCCTATTAGATTGGTGAAAGTTTGTCCAGAAAGATATCATTTTCTCTCGCCTGCTGCAGGAAGGATGATGCACATAAATATACCCTACATTATGTCAAGTCATTGCATAAATGTGTTTTTATTGTAAAACTAAATGTGAAATAGGGCCAAGTTATTGGAGGGACATCACAGTATAGCAGATGCCATTAGAAGCGCGTTCCGAAGCGCGTTCCGCTGTTACTTCTCTAAATCACGTTAACTCGACAAGGGGTATATATAGGCCCAGGAGGACATATATGTTTCACATAGGGTGGTGTTTTCATTTCGAGGTTTTATTTGGTCCAATATTGAAATGTTGACAATGGCAGGCTGTGTTACCATTACACATTAATTTAGAACTACCTTTTATATCTATTTTGGCTCATTTGGTGGCTATTTAGTAGCGAAATGAAGAAACACAATGCATGCTGGGAACTCAGAGAGAGAGAGAGAGAAGGGTGACAGAGAAGAAGCAGTGAAGGCACAGAATAGGCCTGCTTTACAAAAGCGCAAAGCGCTAAATGTAGGCCAGGTCCCAAGATATCACTAGGCTGGTATTTAGCGCCGACACGCCCACTTTGGGACTGCACCACGCCCATTCGGCCTAAAGCGCATTTGGCAGCCTAAAGCCTATTGCTATCTTGCCGAAACAGGCGCAAGGCACGTTTTTTTGCGGTTAAGGCCCGTAATAGCGCCGATGGCCTGTGGGAGAATAGAGCCCTATGTGTCTGTCCGTCCCATCTGTCTTAGTTTACTGTAGATTACTGTATGTGTCTGTCCGTCCAATCTGTCTTAGTTTACTGTAGATTATGTGTCTGTCCGTCCCATCTGTCTTAGTTTACTGTAGATTATGTGTCTGTCCGCCCCATCTGTTTTAGTTTACTGTAGATTATGTGTCTGTCCGTCCCATCTGTTTTAGTTTACTGTATATTATGGAAAAGCGTGCGTCTGTCCGTCCATCTGTTTTAGTTTACTGTAGATTATGTGTCTGTCCGTCCCATCTGTCTTAGTTTACTGTGGATTATGGAGAAACGCGTGCGTCTGTCCGTCCCATCTGTCTTAGTTTACTGTAGATTATGTGTCTGTCCGGTCCATCTGTCTTAGTTTACTGTAGATTATGGAGAAACATGCGTCTGTCCGTCCCATCTGTTTTAGTTTACTGTAGATTATGTGTCTGTCCGTCCCATCTGTCTTAGTTTACTGTGGATTATGGAGAAACGCATGCGTCTGTCCGTCCCATCTGTCTTAGTTTACTGTAGATTATGTGTCTGTCCGTCCCATCTGTCTTAGTTTACTGTAGATTATGTGTCTGTCCGTCCCATCTGTCTTAGTTTACTGTAGATATGTGTCTGTCCGTCCCATCTGTCTTAGTTTACTGTAGATTATGTGTCTGTCCGCCCCATCTGTTTTAGTTTACTGTAGATTATGTGTCTGTCCGTCCCATCTGTTTTAGTTTACTGTACATTATGTGTCTGTCCGTCCCATCTGTCTTAGTTTACTGTAGATTATGTGTCTGTCCGCCCCATCTGTCTTAGTTTACTGTAGATTATGTGTATGTCCGTCCCATCTGTTTTAGTTTACTGTAGATTATGTGTCTGTCCGCCCCATCTGTCTTAGTTTACTGTAGATTATGTGTCTGTCCGTCCCATCTGTTTTAGTTTACTGTAGATTATGTGTCTGTCCGTCCCATCTGTTTTAGTTTACTGTAGATTATGTGTCTGTCCGCCCCATCTGTTTTAGTTTACTGTAGATTATGTGTCTGTCCGTCCCATCTGTCTTAGTTTACTGTAGATTATGTGTCTGTCCGTCCCATCTGTTTTAGTTTACTGTAGATTATGGAGAAGCATGCGTCTGTCCGTCCATCTGTTTTAGTTTACTGTAGATTATGTGTCTGTCCGTCCCATCTGTTTTAGTTTACTGTGGATTATGGAGAAACGCGTGCGTCTGTCCGTCCCATCTGTCTTAGTTTACTGTAGATTATGTGTCTGTCCGGTCCATCTGTCTTAGTTTACTGTAGATTATGGCCCCTATCGTTGCATCGGCGCAGTTTCTAGGCCGAGCGGCAGGCGCAGATCAAAGCAGTGGGCGTGGAAAGGCGCACTTGATATCGTCGTGCTGGCGCTAGATGCAGCCCAAAGCATTACAACCACGCCTTTTAGGCGTAAAATTATGCACCGTCATGCTCATTGGATAAGTGCAATAAACGAATCGCACGCTTGCCTTTTTAGCTCCAATTCCAGTGATCCCGCAAAACCAGACGAAAGCCAAACGCTCTGCCCCCCCCCCCCCCCCTCCCTTCATCCAGCCTGTCTGTCTGCATTATAGGCTATTATTCCATATTATTATGCTTCTCAAACCAATCTAACTGCAGTTTCAATACTGCAAGCATGTAAATACGCTACACTATAGCAAGATCAAAGTGAAAATAATGTTCTATGCATCAGCTAGAAAAATATAGCCTATTAGATTGGTGAAAGTTTGTCCAGAAAGATATCATTTTCTCTCACCTGCTGCAGGAAGGATGATGCACATAAATATACCCTACATTATGTCAAGTCATTGCATAAATGTGTTTTTATTGTAAAACTAAATGTGAAATAGGGCCAAGTTATTGGAGGGACATCACAGTATAGCAGATGCCATTAGAAGCGCGTTCCGAAGCGCGTTCCGCTGTTACTTCTCTAAATCACGTTAACTCGACAAGGGGTATATATAGGCCCAGGAGGACATATATGTTTCACATAGGGTGGTGTTTTCATTTCGAGGTTTTATTTGGTCCAATATTGAAATGTTGACAATGGCAGGCTGTGTTACCATTACACATTAATTTAGAACTACCTTTTATATCTATTTTGGCTCATTTGGTGGCTATTTAGTAGCGAAATGAAGAAACACAATGCATGCTGGGAACTCAGAGAGAGAGAGAGAGAAGGGTGACAGAGAAGAAGCAGTGAAGGCACAGAATAGGCCTGCTTTACAAAAGCGCAAAGCGCTAAATGTAGGCCAGGTCCCAAGATATCACTAGGCTGGTATTTAGCGCCGACACGCCCACTTTGGGACTGCGCCACGCCCATTCGGCCTAAAGCGCATTTGGCAGCCTAAAGCCTATTGCTATCTTCCCGAAACAGGCGCAAGGCACGTTTTTTTGCGGTTAAGGCCCGTAATAGCGCCGATGGCCTGTGGGAGAATAGAGCCCTATGTGTCTGTCCGTCCCATCTGTCTTAGTTTACTGTAGATTACTGTATGTGTCTGTCCGTCCCATCTGTCTTAGTTTACTGTAGATTATGTGTCTGTCCGTCCCATCTGTCTTAGTTTACTGTAGATTATGTGTCTGTCCGCCCCATCTGTTTTAGTTTACTGTAGATTATGTGTCTGTCCGTCCCATCTGTTTTAGTTTACTGTATATTATGGAAAAGCGTGCGTCTGTCCGTCCATCTGTTTTAGTTTACTGTAGATTATGTGTCTGTCCGTCCCATCTGTCTTAGTTTACTGTGGATTATGGAGAAACGCGTGCGTCTGTCCGTCCCATCTGTCTTAGTTTACTGTAGATTATGTGTCTGTCCGGTCCATCTGTCTTAGTTTACTGTAGATTATGGAGAAACATGCGTCTGTCCGTCCCATCTGTTTTAGTTTACTGTAGATTATGTGTCTGTCCGTCCCATCTGTCTTAGTTTACTGTGGATTATGGAGAAACGCATGCGTCTGTCCGTCCCATCTGTCTTAGTTTACTGTAGATTATGTGTCTGTCCGGTCCATCTGTCTTAGTTTACTGTAGATTATGGAGAAGAATGTGTCTGTCCATCCCATCTGTCTTAGTTTACTGTAGAATCTACAGTAAACTAAGACAGATGGATGGACAGACACATAATCTACAGTAAACTAAGACAGATGGACGGACAGACACATAATCTACAGTAAACTAAGACAGATGGATGGACAGACACATAATCTACAGTAAACTAAGACAGATGGGACGGACAGACACATCATCTACAGTAAACTAAGACAGATGGGACGGACAGACACATAATCTACAGTAAACTAAGACATATGGGACGGACAGACGCATCATCTACAGTAAACTAACACAGATGGATGGACAGACACATAATCTACAGTAAACTAAGACAGATGGGACGGACAGACACATAATGTACAGTAAACTAAGACAGGTGGACGGACAGACACATAATGTACAGTAAACTAAGACAGGTGGACCGGACAGACACATAATGTACAGTAAACTAAGACAGATCGGACAGACAGACACATAATCTACAGTAAACTAAGACAGATGGACGGACAGACACATAATACAGTAAACTAAGACAGATGAGATGGACAGACACATAATCTACAGTAAACTAAGACAGATGGACGGACAGACACATAATCTACAGTAAACTAAGACATATGGACGGACAGACACATAATACAGTAAACTAAGACAGATGAGATGGACAGACACATAATCTACAGTAAACTAAGACAGATGGACGGACAGACACATAATCTACAGTAAACTAAAACAGATGGACGGACAGACACATAATCTACAGTAAACTAAGACAGATGAGACGGACAGACACATAATCTACAGTAAACTAAGACAGATGGACGGACAGACACATAATCTACAGTAAACTAAGACAGATGAGACGGACAGACACATAATCTACAGTAAACTAAGACAGATGGACGGACAGACACATAATCTACAGTAAACTAAAACAGATGAGACGGACAGACACATAATCTACAGTAAACTAAGACAGATGAGACGGACAGACACATAATCTACAGTAAACTAAGACAGATGGACGGACAGACACATAATCTACAGTAAACTAAAACAGATGGACGGACAGATACATAATCTACAGTAAACTAAGACAGATGAGACGGACAGACACATAATCTACAGTAAACTAAGACAGATGGACCGGACAGACACATAATCTACAGTAAACTAAGACAGATGGGACGGACAGACGCACGCTTCTCCATAATCTACAGTAAACTAAGACAGATGGACCGGACAGACACATAATGTACAGTAAACTAAGACAGATGGGACGGACAGACACATAATGTACAGTAAACTAAGACAGATGGGACGGACAGACACATAATCTACAGTAAACTAAGAGAGATGGGACGGACAGACGCATGCTTCTCCATAATCTACAATTATGTGTCTGTCCGTCCCATCTGTCTTAATTTACTGTAGATTATGGAGAAGCATGCGTCTGTCCGTCCCATCTCTCTTAGTTTACTGTAGATTATGTGTCTGTCTGTCCCATCTGTCTTAGTTTACTGTAGATTATGGAGAAGCGTGCGTCTATCCGTCCATCTGTCTTAGTTTATTTCTTTATGCCTCTTGATGTTGTCATTGGTGCCATTGGTCAACTCATTGTCATTGGTGCCTTATCAAAAATGGTATCGAGTATCGTTATTTTCCTGGGTATCGGTATCAAATTTAGAAATTCTAGTATCGTGACAACCCTACCTGCAGGTGCTTCACGATGCGACACAGAGAGTCCGGCCCGTAGAAGCGGTAGGTGACCTCCCAGCACAGCTGCGGCAGCACCTGGTATAAATGAATGAATGGATTAATTTTTATTTTCATGTCTACATCAGTGTTTCTCAACGTGAGGTCCAGGGACCACAAGGGGTCCTTGAGGGGGTTCCAGGGGGTCCCCTGTAAATAGAGTGCCAAAGTCACGCCCTCTTCCGGGTTCGGCATGAGACCTAAAATATTTCATTACCCGTTAATTTCTCCATAGACGTTTTGAAAAATCCTCATAAAAATATTTTTACTTGATCAAACCAAGCGATTTAGCTATATTCAGAATCAGGGGAGACCACAGAACATTTCACTCAGACCAAATCAAAACAAAAGTGGAAAAATGTTCCCCCTGATTCCGTTATTGTATTTTTTTCCTTTTTTGGTCTGAATTAAATGTTCTCTGGTGTCTCCTGATTCTGAATATATAGCTGAATTGCTTGGTTTGACCAAGTAAACTCTTTTTATAAGGATTTTAGGAAACGTCTATGGAAAAATGAATGGGGACTGAAATCCCATACTGTAGGTCCCAGTCCCACTTTGGCACTCCTCACCATGATTTAATTTACAAGAAGTTAACACAATGAGAGAATATAGAAGAAGGGCGTTTTGATCGTTTCTCTGTTATCACTACACGTCGCATGAAGTTCTGCACAAAAACATATCTGACATTCAAAAATGTTCTTAGATTTGGGTCTGATAGACAAAATGTCATCAAATGGGGTCTTTGGCTCTAATGTGGACTAAGGGGTCCTTGATATGATAAGGTTACACGACCCATCCCTCGAGGGATTATTCAGACAGATGAATAACAAAGGCAAACATTTAGACATGTTAAAAGACCATCATCTAACACAAACATAAACATACACATCAAACATCAAGATAAAGCTCCCAGAAAAGACGTTCCAGGAGATATCCCACAATGGCAAAACAGCAATACCAACATACAAACACAGCCCCCTAAGCACAAGACACAATGTACACATTTATGTTTTTTTCCTCCCCCCCTGCTTTAGATATTCATAGAAAGCAAACACATTATCAAAATATAAAACTCCATTCTCAATACCTTTCAAATCTAAATAAGGAACTTTTTTTTTAACACTGGTTGTGTTAAAACATGATAATAAAGGACAGTCTATGATATAATGAATTTCATTCTCCACTTCATAACTCAGTATTCACAAATTCTTTCATTCTCACCTCAATCACACCTTGCACTCTCAATATGAGTTTAGCCAAGAAGTAATGCCACTATTCTTTGCATTGATTCTATGTTTCCTTTATCTCTCAATTTTACTGGTTTTGATTCTGTATAATGCGTTTTGCTTGTTGTTTTACATAAACCTCACCTTTTTCACTTTGGAATCTCTGTAATGTCTGTTGTTTTCTTTGATATTTGAGATTCAGGATATTCATGCCTGAGTGCGAGCAGCTGTAACTTGTCCAAATTTGGGGATCATTAAAGTCTTTCTGATTCTGATTCTGATTCTGATCTGATCTGATCTGATCTGATCTGTTTTCTGTTTTAAGACTATTTTATGTAAAGCAGTTTGAATTGTCTCACTCTGTCTATAAATGTGCTATCTTGCCTGCCTTAAAGTTCTCAATTTTATCTTTTGCCAGATTTCTATAGGCTACTCATGATGATTGTGTGCATTTAGCCCAGATTTGGTATTGTGAGTGCAGGGGTGTGTCTCCTCTCCTCCTCCTCACCTGGAAGAAGGCTACCACCAGGTCTGCGAGGCTCAGGTGCTTCATGAACAGGTGCATGCGGGACGGCTTCCTGCGGGTCTTGTACATGGCCAGCAGCACGCTCAGGTTCCCCGCCACGGCCACGAGGAACGTGACGCTCAGCACCGTGATCTCGATCTTGGCGACCTCCTCGTTGCGTCCGAAGCGGTCGCTGGCGTTCTGCGCGCCGCTGGCGTTCCCGGTGGCACGCGCCGTCTCCAGCTGCTGCGTCAAACCGAAGCCCTCCGTGCAGTTTGTGTCGGTGAAGTTGCCCTCTGAAGAGATGGCACCAGAGAAGCGCATGGTGGCCGGCTCCTCTCCGTGCGTAACCGGCACGAATCGAACGGACACTTCGGTTGCCAACTTCCTCTGGGTTATTCCAACGCGTATGGTGCGCTCACCGGGCTGCGCATGGATGCATGGAGACGGAGAGTGAACCGGTTAAATAAATCCACGGTGTTTTTTTTTAGCAGTCCATGCCTGACCCGCGCAGCGACACAGCCGCATCACTCATGATGTGAATCCGAACAACACTGTAGTGGGTATCCCAGCCTCTTTTAAAGGCTCCGAGACATCCCCCACCCCGAAACACACACACACACACACACACACACACACACACACACACACGCACGCACGCACGCACGCACGCACACACGCACGCACGCACGCACGCACGCGCGCGCGCGCACGCACGCACGCACGCGCACGCACGCACGCACGCACGCACACACACACACACACACACACACACACACACACACACACACACACACACACACACATAATAGGCCTACACACAACCTCAAAAGCCTTGGACAACGCCAAAACAAACAGCTATATAAGTGAGTCTAAATGTGATCTTGCAGATTTGTATCATCTTGATGGATGTCACATGAAGCAAAAGTGACACAAATCTATTTGGAAGCTATTTAAAAAATAAAATCACAGCATTAGAGGATTCAAGACCAGCTTACTGGCAGACCAGATAGTTTGGTGACCTATAGGCCTACAATATTATCACACTGACCTAAGTTCTATGAGGTCATTGTTTCACGTGTCCCCAGACATAGTGGTGATATAAACCAGTGTGATTTGATTTTAATATTAATATTAAGAGCAAACCTGAAGAAACGGATGCAAAACACAGAAATTGCAGAAATGAACTATTTTGATAAACCTCAAAGGGGAAATTGGTGAAGTTTTGGTGAAAAATGTTATTAGATGCAGGACATTGCCACATGTGACATGATGCAGTTAATTTATTCTGTGTACAGTTGAAAAACTGTCCACCATTTAGGGTTTGATGTAAGTTACTTTGGAAGATCAGCAGCCCATGGGGTTCCTCAATGAGGATGAAAAGAACATCCTTCAACCAAAATGCATAGATTAAGATATTTGAGGTTATTGCAAATAATCTTTATGTAACGACATTCCTACAAATATAAGAGTGTTATCACAGGGCTCAAAATAGAGTGTCTGTGCGCCATGTCTATAACCAGACACCAGCATGTCATTAATTCTATTAAAACGCCCTGCCCCCCTGCTGCCTATATATTTAGCTTTCCCTTTCTTCTGACCGTGTGTGTGTGTGTGTGTGTGTGTGTGTGTGTGTGTGTGTGTGTGTGTATGCGCGTGCGCATGCGTGCATGTGCGTTTGTGTGTGTGTGTGTGTGTGTGTGTGTGTGTGTGGAGGGCGTGTCTGAGTGTGTAGCAGCCTACACTGAACAAATGTGTTTATGTGGAAATAACCTGATAATGTCAGAGACATGATGGTCTTTCTCCTGGTGATCTACCAGAAATGGACTGGTTTGGGATTGGGATGCACATGGCAGGGCAGCTCTTAGTCAGATTTACTCAACTCTCTTTATATAGCACTTTAAAATGCTAAAGCAGTTTCTATCAAGTGTACAAAATGGAGACAAAACATGCATAAGAGCAAAAGACCCATTTCACAGAAACCATTTTGAGGTGCATGGTAAAGCAGTAAGTAAAGCAGGTGTAACCAATACGATTAATGATGGTTGCATTCCATTTAGGTGTTCATGCCAGGACCCTCATTGGTTAAACCTGCTTTACGACCTCAAAACGGTTGCTGTGATAAGGGCTTATAGCACCAGTGCCCCTGCATCACATTTCCATTTCCTGGGAAGATAAGCATGTCTGGCCTATAGGATACTCCTTGGATGGGAAACTGGTACTGGAAGTGGTGTTGAAGAACCAGTAGGAGGTGCTCTTCCCCTCTGGTCTGATGAATAATCTGATCTGATGAATAATCTCCCCGATGCCCCAGGGCAGAGAGAGGGACACTGTCCTGTGAGGGAGCACCGTCCTTCAGATGAGACGTTAAACCGAGGTCCTGACTCTCTGTGGTCATTAAAGATGCCATCGGCACTCTTCACAAGAGATGGGGTGTCACCCCGGTGCCCTGGCTAAATTCCCACACAGGCCTTCCTTCAATCATGGCCACCTAATCATCCCTCATTACTTCAGTCCTTAACTCTCCACCGTGATAGCTGATAGCTGTGTGGTGAGCAGCATTCTTGCACAAACTGGCTGCCATGCATTACCCAGGTAGGTGCTACACATCGGTGGTGGATGAGTGTCTAGAAAGGAGCTATATAAATCAAATTAATTATTAATTATGATTATTGTTGTTGTTGTTGTTATAGAGCATAAAGAACATGCCAGACAAAGTGAATAAAAAGAAGGTGAGAAGGTAAGAGGAGCAGCAAGGAGATTCCTTCCTTTGTATTATGACTAACAAGCTAAGATTGATGGTTTTATTAACGCTTCCCAAAAAAGAGGTTGGATAACTGAAACAGAGAAAGAATTTCTATTGAAGGATCACCCTGTGTGCCCAGTGTTTTATGGCTTATGTCCATAAAACCCGCCCTACTGTGTCCAGCATAGGCGGTTTAACAGCACCATTGTCTCAGTTTGTTGATTATTTTCTAAGAAAACATGTTCATAGTCTCTCATGTCTTGCTTAATACTGAACAGTGATATGGTCTCTCTTGACATACAGAGCCTCTGCAGTCTATATCCCTCACCATGTTGCTTTACAAGCCATTAGCCCATAGATATCCTACCTCCCTCCAGCCTTTTAGTTATAGCGAAGATTATTATCTTTTTTTCCGTATTCTGGGAATCTTCAATCCCAAGGGAGTAGTGATTTTACTCCATCATAATTATGCTTGTCTGGTTAGCAGATGACACTGAAGCATTACAGTCTCGCTTATTTGCACCCATATGTCCGTGTGCTCCAGTGACCTTTTCCTGTTCTGCGGTCCTGGGGTTTTAAGACGAGTTTGAACCATTTTGACATTTGGCTGATCTTTGATGAGGCTGATGTTTTCCAAAAATATCCATAACAAAACAAAAACACACATCTCCACTGTTCTGGAATGGAAATACATTGTCATATACTGCCCTATACCATACTGTCATATGCCATACAGTACAACATATATACTGTATATACACTGCATATGCACACACACACACACACACACACACACACACACACACGTATGTATATATATATATATATATATATATATATATATATATATATATATATATATATATATATACATTTTTGCAAAGTGTGTGTGATGGGCCTTCTGGCATAAAATCAGTAGGTTTTTATTTGCTGTATCTGTAGTGTACTACCTGTGATTCATCAGTTTCCCAAATATAAAATACAAATCAGATGATTATTTGTTATCGCTTGGTGCAGAAAGCCAGTTATTACAAAATGTTTAAATTTGAATTTGGCACCACTTGTGCCATGGCACACAAAATACATAGAAGGGTGGTGTTAAACCTTATTCTTCAAATGCTTGCTTAGAGCACTTGTCTCCTAACACCTGCAACATCTGTTGCACTAAATTAGTTGTCTGCTGTAGCTGATTTCAGCTGTAGCTGATTTCACTTATTTACCATGCCTTTGCTATGCGTAAAGCTATAACATCATTTTTTGCCCTTGTTGCCTTACAAGGCTGCAACTTACAATCTTAATGTCCAATCTATATGCAAGCAATGCACACGGAGAGAGGGATTTCCAAGTCAAGGAGGCTGACTGCGTTTTTCATGTCAAGTCGTCAGGCAGTAAAAGAGCCATGATGCTGATGTTGTGTTAAAACAATGTTGGGTAATGGTTGTGGGCTGTCAGGTGTTATAGATTTATTATGCTGTGATTATGAAAGCTGCCGAACTGCTATTATAATAAATTATAAATATTACAAGTTATATTATAAATATAATAATAATAATAATACTAATAATAAATACTAATAATAATAAATACTACTACTACTACTAATGATACTAATACTAATAATAATAATAATATTATTATTATCCAGGCATAACCCAGGAGGCACACACACATGGTTAAAGGCACCAACATGTAAACACACATGACTTCGAGGTGTCTTTGAGTTGGTTCCACGGGTCCCCAGCAAAATGAGAAATAAGGAATTAGTTTAAAGGGCCATTAAGTAATCTATGACCTTTATCAACCTCTATTGGTGACCAGTAGGAATTGCAACAACATCAGTAGAACTTCTTCGCTCCAATCCTCTGGACTATTTGGACAGTTTAATACATGACTGCAGTTCAATCATGAGAGACTAGTATAAAGGTTAAAAATAACGTTGATCAATATAACATAAGATGAAAGTTTAGCACGTGGCTCCATGATGACGCTCCTCCTGTGATGATGAGGGGAGGGCGTCAGCAATACATCGAATAGAAATCCCCCCACGGGGAATCCCTCTAGAAGAGCCATGTCATTAGCA
>NC_139624.1:23070520-23088020 GCF_964638095.1 Poromitra crassiceps | reverse complement strand
TAGCCCTAATTCACAAGCATGTCTCAGAGGGCTTCACAGAAAGTATGTCTAGCTGATTCTAGCTAACACACAGTAACAAGAATATACAGAATAAAGATAACATTTGAACATTTGAAGAAAGCAGGAGAGTGGAGGAGGGAGGGAGAGGGAGGAGGGAGGAGAGGGGGGAGGTGGGGAGAAAATAGGAAATGTGGAGGAGGAGAGAACAGAGGAGGAGAGATGAGGGTGCAGGGGAGGGAGAGCCAGGGTAGGGGTAGGGTCTAGGGTTGGGGGAGGGGAGGGAGTAGGATACGGGCCCGGATTAGGGCGAGGGTGGGGAGAAATGGGAAATGTGGAGGAGGAGAGAACAGAGAAGGAGAGGGTGCAGGGGAGGGAGAGCAGGGGGAATGTGAGAGGGAGGAGAGGGCAGAGAGGAGGAGAGAACAGAGAAGGAGAGGTGGGAGGGCGCAGGGGAAGGAGAGCAGCGGGAATGTGAGAGAGGGGAGAGGACAGAGAGGAGGAGAGAACAGAGAAGGAGAGGTGGAAGGGTACAGGGGAGGTAGAGTAGAGGTAGGGTCTAGGGTGGAGGGAGGGAGTAGGATACGGGCGAGGGTGGGGAGAAAATGGGAAATGTGGAGGAGGAGAGAACAGAGAAGGAGAGGTGGGAGGGTGCAGGGGAAGGAGAGCAGGGGGAATGTGAGAGAGGGGGGAGGACAGAGAGTAGAGGTAGGGTCTAGGGTGGAGGGAGGGAGTAGGATACGGGCCCGGATTAGGGCGAGGGTGGGGAGAAAATGGGAAATGTGGAGGAGGAGAGAACAGAGAAGGAGAGGTGGGAGGGTGCAGGGGAAGGAGAGCAGGGGGAATGTGAGAGAGGGGGGAGGACAGAGAGGCAGAGAAGGAGAGGTGGGAGGGTGCAGGGGAAGGAGAGCAGGGGGAATGTGAGAGAAGGGAGAGCAGGAAGTGGCAGGGATTCAGGAAAATAGGGGAGAAGAGGAGAAGGAGCAGAGGGGGGGAGGATGAGGAGAGAGCAGGAGAAGGGAGGGGGGGGCGGTGGGATGTGGGGGAGGAAAGAGCATGGAAAGAGAGGAGAACAAGAAGGGGGAAGAAGGGAAGAAGCGGGGGAAGGGGGAAAGAGAGGGGGGGGGGAGAAGATCAGACAACTGACTACTCTAAGCATTAACCAGAGCTAACTGGGACATAGTATCTAGCTAATCTACAGCCTAATCTGGCCTATCCTACCCTGCTCTAGTCTGATTTTAGCCTGAACACTAACAGGTCAGCCTTAGGCTGTAGCTAATCTATCGCCTACCTAAGCTGTTCTAAACCAACCGGCAGCCCTCGACCAGTGATGAAGAGCACCGATGCCCCCCGACCCGGCCCCCGCCCACATAAGGCGTGGGAGGGAAGGCCAGGCCGGGACACAGCGGCACCCCCTCACCCCCAGTGAACGCAAGAAAACCTTTCCACCATATGGTGGCAATCCACACATGGATCGCCACATGGATTGCCCCAGTGACTTGGCTGAGGAGGAACCTTGTGAGGTCGTTGTGCTAGGGGCCAATTGCTGCGGCCCGGGCGGACCCAGCCCCCACGCGACCCGCCCCCCCAGCCCCCAGCCACCAGCATAGTGACTGAGAGCGTGAGAGCAGGCCACGCGGGGGACGGGCCCACCCAGGCCACAGCAGCGGACCCCCATCTGGGGACTCCCCTCCGAGACAGGCCGAGAGATGCCGGGCTAAACCATGCACAGAGTTTCCGATAATGAAACTCTGTGAATGGTTTATTATGGAAATAAAATGTACAAGAGAACAGAAAATTGAAAATGTAAAAAAAGAGTCCAACAGAAGGGATATAAAAATGTAATTTTTAAATTATCCTAAGATCAGGGAAGGGAGTTGAAAATCTAAAAAGTAGAGTCCAAAAAGAAATAGAAAATGCAGTCTTTAAGTGTTCGTAGGTTTAGAGAATACTAGTTAATTAGCTAGGTGAAAAAAGGGGTAACAAGATTGGGAGTTCCATGAGGATGATCTGAGGAATCCATGAGTCCGCGTTGGTGACATGGATTAAGAGGAGGGGAGGGGAGGATAGGAGTCGGAGGTGATGATTAAGAGGAGGGGAGGATAGGAGTTGGAGGTGATGATGAGGCGGCGGGGGGGGGGGGCTGGGGGGGCGCCCCCCCCTTCCCTTAGGCAAGCAGGTGACCAGGATGATGAGGATAGGGGTCGGTGATGGTGATGAGCCCGGGGTGTCAGACAGTAGAAGGAGTAGTGGGTAGATGGCCTAGAGTGACGACAGGTGGCTAGGGCGGTGACGGCCGGACCTAGGGCTGCAGCGGTGGGGTGTACGTCAGGCCAATGAAGGACACCTGAGGGGGAGAGAGAGAAAAGAGCGGGGGAATCTGCGCAGAGGTGGAACTAACTCTATAGACAACAATAAAATTAGGTCAAATCAAAATTTATTAGGATTATTTAGGATGACTAATATTATACTGCTAATTCAGGTCTAGGTAGTCTAGGTCTAAGTTTATACTGATACTGCTGGCTTGAGATAGCCCGCTCAGCAGTTCAGGACTAAGTTTATTCACCAGCTATTTGATTTTATATCTGAGCTACTGGGTCGGCTGATGCCATATTATTAAATTAGGTCAAGTCTAAGTTTATACTGATACTGCTGGCTTGAGATAGCCCGCTCAGCAGTTCAGGACTAAGTTTATTCATCAGCTATTTGATTTTATATCCGAGCTACTGGATCGGCTGATGCCATATTATTAAATTAGGTCAAGTCTAAGTTTATATTGATACTGCTGGCTTGTGATAGCCCGCTCAGCAGTTCAGGACTAAGTTTATTCACCAGCTATTTGAATTTATATCTGAGCTATTGGATCGGCTGATGCCATATTATTAAATTAAATTAGGTCAAGTCTAAGTTTATACTGATACTGCTGGCTTGAGATAGCCCGCTCAGCAGTTCAGGACTAAGTTTATTCACCAACTATTTGATTTTCTATCTAGGCTACTGGGTCGACTGATGCCATATTATTTAAATTAGGTCAAGTCTAAGTTTATACTGATATTGCTGGCTTGAGACAGCCCGCTCAGCAATTCAGGATTGTATGTACTCAAGAGCTAATAAATATTTCTAGAGAATGACATCATCAAACATAACCATCAAGCACAACCAAATGATTGGGAGAATAAATGGGTTTTGAGTCTAGTTTTGAAGATTTCAATGGAGCCAGCTTCCCTAACTGACAGAGGAAGCTGGTTCCAGAGATGTGGAGCACGGTAAGAAAATGCTCTGCTACCTGCTGATTTTTTCTTAATTTTAGGGACGGTAAGATAATTACCGTCCTGTGAGCGGAGAGTACGCGTGGGAACATAAGGAATGATTAGCTCAGATAAGTACGGAGGTGCGAGCCCGTGCAAAGATTTATAGGTTAACAGAAGCACCTTAAAGTCTGATCTGGCCTGAATTGGGAGCCAGTGGAGGGAGATTAAGACCGGAGTTATATGATCAAACTTCTTAGTTCTAGTTAGAATTCTAGCAGCGGCGTTTTGCACGAGTTGTAATTTATTTGTGCTACAAAGTGGAAGGCCAGAGAATAAGACATTACAGTAATCGAGTCTAGATGAAACAAAGGCGTGTATTAAGGTTTCGGCATCCGTTGCATTTAGCAAGGGACGGATCTTTGAGATATTGCGAAGATGAAAGAAAGCTATTTTAGTGATGTCCTTAATGTGAGCATCGAATGACAGAGTAGGATCAAAGGTAACACCTAGGTTTTTCACCTTTGAGTTTGGAGTAATTACGCAGTTCTCAATGTTCAGACTAAGATCAGTGAGAAATGGAAGTTGGGTTTTTGGGCCAACAACTAGTAGTTCAGTTTTGTTGGCGTTTAGTCGTAAGAAATTATTTGACATCCAATCTGTAACAGCGATTAAGCAGGATTCAAGATTAGCGAGTTTAGAGCGATCGTCTGGTCTAATTGGTATATAAATTTGGGTATCGTCGGCATAACAGTGGAAGTTAATGCCATATCTACGGAAAATTTCGCCAAGAGGCAGTAAGTAAACTCCAAAGAGTAAGGGACCCAGGACTGATCCCTGCGGTACACCAAACTTCACTGAGGAGAATGTGGACATAATATTTTTATATGAGACACAGTGTGTCCTATCAGACAAATATGACTTTAGCCAGGATAGGGCAGTGCCCCGGGTACCTACGTAGTTAGATAAGCGGTCTAGGAGGATCTTATGATCGATTGTATCGAAGGCTGCGCTTAAGTCTAATAAAATGAGAAGAGAGGAGAAATTAGAGTCGGACGCGAGGAGAAGGTCATTGGTTACTTTTGTAAGAGCAGTTTCAGTACTATGGAGTGATCTAAAACCAGATTGAAAGGGATCGAGAAGTTTATTATGCGAGAGGTAGTCAGTTAATTGTGTCGAGACTACTTTTTCAAGAACTTTAGAGAGGAAGGGGAGATTTGAGATTGGCCTGAAGTTGTTAAGAACCTCAGAATCAAGGTTTGGCTTTTTAAAGGATGGGTTTACCGATGGGGAATATGAATATATATTAATTCTTAAAAAATCTTAAATTTCGAATCCGTTGAAATTTTTGAAATTGCTTGTTCACAGCCAGAGAAAAAAAAAAAAAAAAAAAAAAAAGCCTCCAAATTGCAAGGCGGACTTGGGCCAGATGACGCGAAACGCGTCACATTGTCCCTGCCTCCTTCAAATCTGCTGTAATCAAACCTCTTTAAGTAGAGGTTTGATTACAGCAGATTTGAAGGAGGCAGGGACAATGCCAGAGGAGAGGGAGCTATTGATAATGTTAAGTAAGGGGGGGCCTAGTATTGGAAGGAGTTCCTTAATCAACTTTGCAGGGAGAGGGTCGAATAAACAGGTTGTGGATTTAGATGAAAGTACAATTTTTGAAAGTGCATTTAGGGAGATAGTCTCAAAATTCGAGAGTATAGTACTCTCGTCTAAGGTTCTAAGGACAGGGCTAGGAGAGGGGTTAGCACCCTTTGTGAGTAATAGAGAGTTGCTAATTTCATCTCTAATACAGATAATTTTACGGTTAAAGAAGTCAAGGAGGTCATTAGCTGTAAATGGAGAGTTTGTATTGGGGGATGGTTTGCGAGTAAGATTTGCGACCGTGTCAAATAAAAATTTAGGATTATTTTTATTAGTGTTAATAAGATCTGATAGGTAGGAGGCTCTTGCAGCGGAGAGCATACATTTGTATTTTAATAGGCTATCACTCCAAGCTAGTCGATAGACTTCAAGCTTGGATGATCGCCATTTACGTTCTAGTTTTCTGCATATTAGTTTTTGTGCGCGTGTATCGTCAGTATACCAAGGCGAGGGTTTTTTAGGGCGACGGATTTTAGTACGTAGAGGTGCGATAGAATCAAGCGAGGCGAGTAGGATTGAATTAAATTGATTTGTGAATTCATTAATGGAGTCGATCCGCTCTGGGAGAGAGGAAAGCGGCCCGGAGTCCTGGAGTCATAGTGGTCCTGGAGTCATAGAGGTCCTGGTTAGAGGTCCTGGAGTCATAGTGGTCCTGGAGTCATAGTGGTCCTGGAGTCATAGTGGTCCTTGAGTCATAGTGGTCCTGGAGTCATAGTGGTCCTACATGTATGCATCGATTTTTTTTTTTTGACGGTGGGACGTTGATCTAACCCTTTTACGTCTCCTATACCAATATTGGAGGTATTGAATGTGTATAATCTATTTTACCGACCCACTGAGTGGCGACATGTCTCTCCAGAGTAGGAAGAGGCGAGCCAAAACTGGAGGGAAAAGCGCGAGGAAGCCGTTCTCATAATGTAAAATGGATGGCGAAAACGCTTTCACTTTCGCGCTGACGCACAGCGGTGGCAACGGTGGGGGGTTCCAAGAATAGACTGGATGCACACTTTGAAACACGCACCATAAATAAGCCCAGAATCGCAAGAGCTTCATCAGAGCTCTCAACCAAAACGCCAAGAAACGAGCGAAACCCATCCAGCGAGCCCCATCCAGACTGCCAGGCAGCAGCCAGAGAGCAGCAACTCGTTTGTCACAGACCCGCTGCAGAGCCAAGGAGGGCGGAGGAGAACGCCCACGGAGGGAGGAGTTGGAAGCAGAGGGGGGTTTCCTGCTGTTATGGAGGAAATTACTGTTCAAAACTATTGTTTAGATGTCTGACGTCTTACTGATGCCAAAAATGAATGGTTAAAGTGACTGTTCTATCGAATTTCACAAAAAGCCGTTTATCTCAGAATAAATTTCCAGACGCTGAAACCATGCTGTATTCAACTGCTAATGCTTACATAACTACTAACTCTACAAACTAACTCTTTTAGACAGAGAAAGCACACATTCTATTAGTTCTTTTGAGATATTGTGTGTTCACAAAATCTTAGCAGAAAAGAATCCTCGGGTCTTGAAAGATGAGCCAGAATCCTCAAAAAAAACCTCTGGCAGAACCTATCTACAGTAAAAAAAAACGGCTGGCAGTGAATGTGTTAAGTGAACAATATCATCAGTGGCATAGCGGTTGCTTCAAATGCATCAGGAGTTGCTAAACTCCTATTTTGTGGTGTTGTTACATGAATCCATTTGGAAGTTAGGCGCCTGTGTGCGAGATTGGACACACCCATTGCCACACCCCCTTTTGGCCAGGTAAAGGTAATCAGTAGTTGGCCCATGACTTATCTACAAAGTTTTGTAATGTTACGTGAATCTGTGTGGAAGTTAACTGCCTTCTTGTGATTGGCACGGCCAATTGGCACACCCCCTTTTGGCTAGTGGGCGTGGAAAGTTTGTCTTTGGCCCATGACCAACCTTTCTACAAAGTGTTGTGGCGTTACGTGAATCCATTTGACAGTTAGGCACATTTTTGTGATTCAACAGCCCATTGCCATGCCCAGTGGGCGTGGAAAGTTAATCCCTTCTAAGTTGGGCCATGGCCTGCTTTTCTGCCAAGTTTTGTGCAAATCCATTCATGACTTTTTAAAATATCCTGCTGACAGACAGACAGACAAACGGGGACAAAACCATTACCGACCGAAGTCTCGGTCCTTGGATGTGCATGTTTTCATCTATACAAAACCATTACCTCCCACCAACTCCATGGTGGAGGTAATAACATGGATAATGCCAATCAGATAAGAAAACAAATGAGACAAAGGGAAACTTGGGAAGATTAGTGCAGCTTTAATCTCTGCATATTCTTTACTTTTCCTTCATCCTCTTTCTGGTCACTATCTCTCTTCCTCTCCTTTTCCTCCATTTCCAGGTACAGTCTCTTGAGCACAGCAATCAACATCCCCTCAGCACTGTGTCATGTGCCTTGATGTTGTAGGGTGAGGAGCTGTAATCATTATGATATACAGTATTGGCAGTTCAACCTCTTTGGTATCATGCTATTCATATTCATTTCAGCTTTGTATCACAATGGAATGTGCACCACCCTATGATGGACTGTGTGCATGGTAGTATGACATACAATTTTCCTAGTCTCAGCTCCCAGACGATTGGAGATCTCCGCCTACCAATTGTCTGGCAAGAACGGTTGCTAACAAACCTACTGTCCAGCCCTTTGTTTAAGTTACCGGAACTTATAGGCTCTCCCCATTATCCTCCGTAGTGAAACAAACTGGAGATACAGCGAATCACATTGTGAACACTGAAAATGGACGTCCCAAGCGACTTTTCATGATTTGATTCTGTTCTATTAGTTTACAAGCACACGACTTTTGTACGAAGGGCCGCCCTGTTGGTTCTGCGGATGCAGTTTGTTTAAACTCTCAAATTGTTTCCACTCAGTTTTGAAGAACGAAAGCTTGGAGAAAGTTCTCAGCCTCTAGTTGAGCAACGAAGGTAGAGACGAACACCTCAGCTTGGATGAGATTTCTGCTGGACCCTGATCAGTTCTTCATGTCTTTGATTGCTCCTCCTGCCTCCATTTGATCTTTCTTCTTGATGATAGAATTGTCTTATCCTGTCCATCTCCTATCTTCTTGATTCAATCTCGTATCCCGGTTTAATCTCCTCTTGGTGACAGAGACAGTGAAATCAATGGGCTTAAAGGAGGAGGCATTTCACTCTTGGGGATTTACCACTAACCTTTTCCCACTTGATCTCCTCTTATCTCTGTCCGCCCTCGTCTTTCCATCTTCTCGTCTGTCTCTTCTCTTTGTGTCAGTGTGCCACCAGCTCCTGGAGGTTGCTGGTTGTAGCCTTGATCTCTTGAATCTAAATGGCATCTTGCTTTGCTGTTATTTTGCACAGTGCGTGGTGTGTAGCGAGTGAAGTCATCCCAGGACAATAGGCGCATGTTATAATGCAATAATGCTTCATGCTGGAAGATCAGTGCACTTTTCCTGGTTTGTACAGCCAGTTTGTAAGCCTTTCTTAATTAATTATTGATGTAAACATTTTATGCGTAGGACCTTTTAAAGTTGAAACATAGCTGGTGCACTAGTGTAGACTTGGGAGTGGACTTAAGTTCAGATTATTATTGGAAACGAAGCCGTTCCTCCAAGGAATTGAGAAGCTCTCACTGAAAGTTGTCCGTTCACACAGAAGATAAAGGCTTGGAAAACAGAATGACAGATGGGTAGTAATTAAATAATTTATATAAATCTGTCTTTTGACACTCCTACTGTAGGTCCCTCTGTTAACGGCTGTTAGAGTTCCCGTTTCACTCTCTAACTAGACTGACCCAGGCTCAGCGGTTATATGGGCCTAAGAGGTCTATCTATTCATTTACAAGGACAACTGGCTATTGTAATGCATTTTTTGTAAGAGAACAATCCTGGTCCTGGGGACATAGAGAATTACTCAAAAATGACGTAATGTAGAGGACTGCTGACTTTCTATCCTAGAAGATAGTTAATTGCATACACCTAATGTGCCCGGGCTAAATCAGTCCTCATTATACACCTAATGTGACCAGGCTAAATCAGTCCTCATTATACACCTAATGTGACCAGGCTAAATCAGTCCTCATTATACACCTAATGTGACCAGGCTAAATCAGTCCTCATTATACACCTAATGTGACCAGGCTAAATCAGTCCTCATTATACACCTAATGTGACCAGGCTAAATCAGTCCTCATTATACACCTAATGTGACCAGGCTAAATCAGTCCTCACCTAATGTGACCAGGCTAAATCAGTCCTCATTATACACCTAATGTGACCGGGTTAAATCAGTCCTTATTATACACCGAATGAGGCTGGTGTAAATCAGTCCTCAATATACACCTAATGTGACCGGGCTAAATCAGTCCTCATTATACACCTAATGTGACCAGGCTAAATCAGTCCTCATTATACACCTAATGTGACCGGGCTAAATCAGTCCTCATTATACACCTAATGTGACCGGGCTATTATCAGTCCTCATATACACCTAATGTGACCGGGCTAAATCAGTCCTCATTATACACCTAATCTGACCGGGCTAAATCAGTCCTTATTATACACCTAATGTGACCGGGCTATTATCAGTCCTCATTATACACCTAATGTGGCTGGTGTAAATCAGTCCTCATTATACACCTAATGTGACCAGGCTAAATCAGTCCTTATTATACACCTAATGTGACCGGGCTAAATCAGTCCTCATTATACACCTAATGTGGCTGGTGTAAATCAGTCCTCATTATACACCTAATGTGACCGGGCTAAATCAGTCCTCATTATACGCCTAATGTGACCAGGCTAAATCAGTCCTCATTATACACCTAATGTGACCAGGCTAAATCAGTCCTCATTATACACCTAATGTGGCTGGTGTAAATCAGTCCTTATTATACACCTAATGTGACCGGGCTAAATCAGTCCTCATTATACACCTAATGTGGCTGGTGTAAATCAGTCCTCATTATACACCTAATGTGACCGGGCTAAATCAGTCCTCATTATACACCTAATGTGACCGGGCTAAATCAGTCCTCATTATACACCTAATGTGGCTGGTGTAAATCAGTCCTCATTATACACCTAATGTGACCAGGCTAAATCAGTCCTTCTTAGATGGCTAGAATGACATCCAGCAGTACTCGGGTCATGAGGACCCCCTCCCCCTTGATCTATATGGTCCCATTTAAACCTAGCATTAACATGCCTCTCATATCCAGGTTGTGTCAAGATCTGATGTAGCTGGATTATATTTACACCTGGTGTTAAAATATGTACATCTTTGACACATTGAGAGCTGATTTATCTTTCCCTCACCATAACACAGATTGTCATACACATCACTTCTTTGTGTAATATTTCCGCTTTTAAAATAAAAAAATGTCTCACTTGTTTCCCATCCATGAGTATGTTGACAATTCATTTGGAGAATTATTACTATGCAAGCTACCTGCGCCTTTCCGTTTATTTAACGCATATGTGGAGAGGAGCTTTGACTGATCAGAACTTCAATAGATCTGGGATTTACAACCTGAATTCCCTGTGCTTTTGCACTCCCAAATACTTGGGTGTCACACTTGATCCGACCTTGCATATAAAAGCATATAAAAAACTAGCCAACTCACTGAAGTTCAACCTTGCAAGCTACAGACATATAAGGAACCCTGTGACTGCAGTGCATGAGTACATAAACATACACCCAGTGACCGCAGTGCATGAGTACATGGTGTATTGTGCATGGAGTCCAGGGATGTGTATTGTCCATCGTTCTGTGTTTTCCTGCCCCTGCCATTCACTACAACCTCATTTAGAGAGAGAGAAAGAAAGAAAATGAAATTAAATCAATCAGTGCGTTGGTGTGGAGGGCTGATAACGAGCCCAGGCTAATTACCACTGACAGAACTGACAGATTGAGTTAGAGAAGGAGAGGAAAAACACAGGACACTGGGAGAAGGGAGAGATTGCATTTTGCAGTCTCTTTGGGATTTCAATGCATTTCATTTCTGCTCCGCTGGGCTTGTCTGTGGCACCACAGAATTGGCAATTGTGTGATATGATAGAAGTGAGTATAGCCGTTTGAAGTGAAGTGAGCAGCTGGCCTGAGACCAGTGACAGTGTGTGATTTGCTGATGCACTGACACACTGTAGCAAGTGGATGAAAAATCTATCACACATTTCAGAAGACGTCAAGGCTGCATAATACCCTACCTGCTCAGACTGAAAAGAAGTGTTTCCATGGTGAATACCACATACTCTGTGCTGCTGATAAAATGTGGGGCGGATCAATGGAAGGGAACATTGCTTCTGCACGGGCGTCATGTTAATTCACACTGGAATGTTATACTTCATTACTACCTGAGGAAGGAACACCATATGAGACTAGACTAGGCTAGGCTATAGTAATGCATTACAGTAATAATATTACTTTCCCCAGTGATGAATACAGTAACAAATGACTATAAAAAATAACTTGTTACAACCTCACTTTTGTTCGACCGATTGGCAAATGTAAAAAAAAAAAAAAAAAAGTTAGAGCCCTGTTTCAGATTTTACTTGAATCTTAACTGCTTTATTAAATAACATAAGTTGTTATAATATTGTTTTGTGATGTAATAGTCTGTCTTGTAACCAGTTTGAGCCAGGTGCATTTCATCTAGCCTGCCACTTTTATGGATTCATATAGGCTGCAGGAAAAAAATGCTAGTTTGAAGCCTTAGCTGTGCTTTCTGAGTGAATTTTGAGGAGAAGGGATGCAATTATCAGTGGGGTGTAACGGAAAAGTAATGAGTAGTGTAACAAGTTACTGTTGGCAGGGAGTAATAAGTAAAGTAATAATATTACTTTTGAAAAGAGTAACGAGTAATGATTAATTAATCACATAGGCAGCAGTATAGCCTAGAGATCAGAGAAGCAACTTGTGACAAGATCGCTGGTACAAATCCCAGGAGCTGCTGGGAAAATGTGAGGGGGAAAGTGAATGAATCTCCCGCTTCCCTCATCAACTGCTGAGGTGCCAACACTAACACTAAATAATAAACAATACAAAATGATTTATTTCATTGTTCACCAAATTTGCAAGGATTGTCTCATCCTCAGGATAAAAACAGGCATGCCATACATGACAGGATTGTGTCAATTTCCCATCCAGAGGTTGTAGTCACTCTGGAGTCTGACTGCCTGGAAGCAGGCTGTGGGTCTAAGCCCTTGTTCACACAGGACGCCGAACGTAAGCAGAACTGAAGCTTGAAGCAGGCACAAGCTGAACGTACGCCTTACCGTTCACACAAGACGCCGTCTCTTTTCCTCTCAGCGCCTACTCTCGCGCCTTGAACCTGCCCACAACTCCCATTGACTTCATGCCTGGCTTCACGCGTCACACTTGGAAAATCGGCGTGAATCCTGAACGATCGCTTGAGCAAGGCATGAGCGTGGCTTCGGCGAGGCTTCAGCGTGACACGCGCGCGGCGGGGCGGTGTGAACGGCTTCGCCTGTAAACAAGGACGCCTAAATGAAACTTGTGGGTTCAGCGTGAGCTTAGGTTGAGCGTTGCTTCGGCGTGCTCTGTGAACGGGGGCTAAGCTCTGCCATTGGCTTCGACCAGCGCCGTCCAAACTCACCGAATGCGAGCACACTCACAACTCGAGTTGCATTAGGGTGCAGGGCCACACAAAGTCACAAGACTAATATAATAGAAGAAGTAGGCCAGCACTCAAACATGTCCTTTCAGAAATGTAATAAGTCACCTGGGACGGCACACAACGAACGTTTCAACGTCAAACCTTCATCAACGCTGATGAAGGCTTGACGCTGAAACGTTCGTTGTCTTCTATTACTCTTTCGACCAGCTCCGACCATTAAAGGAACACTCCGCCCATTTTCAACCAGCTTTGTATCATTAGAACATCAGTAGTATATCAGAAAACTGTAAACGGTTTTGAAGTCTGTCATTTAATTTGACAGTTATTGAGTGTTAAAGTGTGGACCAGTGACATCACTGGTCCACACTAACTCAAATTAATAACTCATTCACTCAAATCAACTCTCAATAACTGTCAAACTAGATGAATGATGAATAGTTTGACAGTTATTGAGAGTTGATTTGAGTTAATGAGTTATTAATTTGAGTTAGTGTGGACCAGTGATGTCACTGGTCCACACTTTAACACTCAATAACTGTCAAATTAAATGACAGACTTCAAAACCGTTTACAGTTTTCTGATATACTACTGATGTTCTAATGATACAAAGCTGGTTGAAAATGGGCGGAGTGTTCCTTTAAGTCAGAGCGTCCCTGCGTTTCTCTTTCAAATGCCTCCGCCAATGTAATAGCAGACACCACGCAGCTGAGCCAATTTAAAGTCGCTCACCGTCTTCACTACTCTAAGCATAAACTACACAAGATCTTCGCTTTTCTGTCTCACCACTGTGTGTGACAGGTGTCAGAGGGCACACTATCTCATGCCTTCTGGTTGGAACTCCCCCCATCTTCGGTTGCTCGGAGTCCTCTCTGAACTTCCCTACAGCTGTGCAACAATCTATGACACAGGGGACAACTGTCGCCAAAAGACTCATTCGTGAAGGAATGAAAGTCCTCCTCTTCACCTTATTTTCCGGTGTGGTTGATGGGCATGATCTCTGTTATACAGATGGAGAGACTCAGGTTCCTGAGAGCCAACCCGCTCAAAAGATTCTCAACAATCTGGGACCCATTTTTGGCCTATTTTGACGAGGTTCAGAATGACAAGTGACTGAGGTTAGGGTTGACGGATGACTCGCCCGACTGGTTTCTCATGGACCCCTTGAGTGGGATCCCATGCACAATGTCTCTTACAAGCACATAAGCACCTTATACGACTGGTAGCACCACGTCATAATGTTGAATGTCGATGATGTATGTATGTATGTATGTATGTATGTATGTATGTATGCATGTATGTTTTTAGTTTTTTCCTTTCTTTTCTTTTCCTGTTTCTGAGCCTGTTCGTTTGTCTTGTTCGTGTGTTCTGAAAGATTGAAAATAAAATATTGAATAAAATGCCTCTGCCGATGTGAAGCAACAACAACGCGCTAGCATTGCTACACGCTGAAAAAAGGCGCGCTTTGACGCGCATTTGGATTGTGCAATAAAGCAGGCCTGCTGGTACTTTCGGTGGTAAAGATAACAGAGCCTTTTCCGCCCCGCTGGACCAGAGTGAGATTAAGACCAGCCAGACTCTCTCCTGCGTGGCTACAGCGCAAAACGGAGTTAGTCTGGCAAGCGAGACTACTCTGGAAGATACTGTATGTCACACACTGGCGTAAGGATCGGCGGTGCAGGCGGTGCGGTGCACCGGGGCCCAGAGCTGTCAAGGGCCCATGAAGAGCGAGTCTTGCTTTGGGGAGACTTAACGTACTTACGGTTTTTGCTGCAGTCCCACTCCAAATAAACTTCCATGCTGTATTATGCAGTCAGCACTTGCCCTCATGTAGCTTACTAGGCTAACAAATGCTATTAGCTTTAAGTTTAGTTTACTGGATTCAGTGGATCGGCGTCATCGAATACGATACGAATACGGTACGAATACGAATGCGTTCTCTTTCCAACGTGTCTTCAGCGGAGTCTCCTGTGATGTTCTGGTGACATCATTGACCATATATGGAGTTGGAGCAAGAGGAATATCCCTTCACGTAGCGTAGCCGGCCCTCTTGTTTTACCCTTTGGGGGCCCAGAGCAAATATTTGCACCAGGGCCCATGGCAATGACGTTACGCCACTGATGTCACAGTACTAACATGTAAAACATGTAAAACATGCCTCTGGGGTATAATACATATGTTTATTATTAGGGGTGACCCAATTCTTTTCTTCTTCTTTTTGTAAGAAACTTGTTATTTTGGACCTAGAAATCCATAGCCCCCCCTAGGGATTATGGAGTTCAGAAGATTTCACACTGCCTGCCCTCGCTGCTCCCATGTAATCCCTGCTATGGGAATATTGGAATGTGGCGGTCAGGGTGTTTGTTTTCAAGTGTGGCAGCGAGGCTTTTTGAGTAGCTGGGGGCAAGTTAGTGAAGTAATTCTCCTGGTCACTTTTCCTAAACAAGCTCATCTTATACAGCAGTTACAGGCCTGAGAAATGACAACATCTGACACTGTGAAATACAACAAGAATATACCCTCCGCGGCTACTTTATTAGGTACAAGTCAGTCTCCGTTAAAGAGCTCACTCCTCCGGTGTTTGTTTTTTTACCTGTATTTATACAGGGGGAGAGAGCAATGCTCTCACATTCACACACGCACACGCACACGCACACACACACACACGCACACATTCACAACATCTGAAGCTGACAAGTACAACCGCAGTTTGATCTGCTGTCAGTGGACAGCTGTATTCGTCACAATACCTGACGTATTAGAATTGTCAAGATGCTGATTGAAGTGACTTTGAACGTGGTATGATGGTTGGCACCAGATCCTTCAGTTCCATCTCAGAACTGGCAGATTTGCTAGGATTTTCGAAAAACAAGCAGCAAGTGAGCCAAATTACCTCATTGATGAGAGGGTAGAGGAGAATGGCAACACTCATTCAAGCTACATGTAGGCAGCAGTATAACAGCTCAGTAAAAACCCACAATGCACAAGGGTATATGCCAGGACACCCAACCCATTGTTCTGTACCTTGAAGGTGTGAGGAACCTTTTCTTGGCCACATTAGTTCTCTTACTTCCAATCAGGGCCGGTTCCAGAACAAGATGACTAGGGATGCATCCTAGATAGGAAGGGGTGCACATGCACGGGCTGCCCGAAAAATTTGACATGTTATTTTTCAAAAAATAATGCATTTTACCATCATTTCAAGTAGAATGATACCAGCCAAGCAAGAATATTTCAAGTGTTTCAAGTGCTTTACTTAAATATTTGGACCATATAATGATAATACAATTATCTCAACCTTAAAAGGTTACATATAGGTGCCAAAAAGCCATAAATTCACATCAAAGAACAAAAAACAACAACAAATATAGCCGCAAGCGGCGATGCGGGGTCCAAGCTTCCGGTGACTTGGGGGGTATATGTCAGATAGTGCACATTTATTCAGACTTGGTATGTGCACAAGTAAACAAAGTTTGGTTGAGATCCGGTGACCTGACGGTTTCCAAGCAGTACTAGTAGTAGTAGTAGTAGCAGTAGTAGTAGTAATAGTAGTAGTAGTAGTGTTGGTAGTAGTGGGAGTGGTAGCAATAGTAGCAGCAGAAGTACTAAGAATAGTAGTAGTAGTAGTAGCAGCAGCGGCAGTAGTAGTGGTGGTTGGCTGTTATAGCGCCACCATCTGGTGGATTGGTGTAATTTTTTCCTCTGAGTAGTGGGTGATGTCTTGAAACTATGTAGAAAGGTGGGTGATGTGGGGCGTATGGTTTCTGAGATCCACACACTTTTAGGGCAGGAAAAGAACAAAAGCAAATACACACAAGTTTAGACATTTATCATTTCAAAACGGTTTCACGTATCCAAAATCCTTTAATAACTTTAGGTCGGGGTAGTCCATAGATAACCCAGAAAAAGTTTCGTGTGATTTGGCCAAACAGTCTAGGAGGAGCTCGCAAAAGTAGGTTTTTGATCAAATTCAAAATGGCGGAAAATCTACCACACAGAAATGGGCGTGGCCTAGTGGGTTAGATACATGATGCTCCAGGGAAACCAGTAGATGTGGAATTTTGATTCTACAGCTCGCAGTTCAGAAGTTATGGACCGACAAACGTGAAATTGGCTGTTATAGCGCCACCATCTGGTGGATTGGTGTAATTTTTTTACTCTGAGTAGTGGGTGATGTCGTGAACCTGTGTGGAAAGTTTGGGTGATGGGGAGTTTATGGTTTCTGAGATCCACACACTTTTAGGGCAGGAAAAGAACAAAAGTAAATACACAAAAGTTAAAACATTTATCATTTCAAGACGGTTTCACGTATCCAAATTCTGTGTAAGAGTTTTGGTCAGGTAAGTCCAGAGATGCCACAGAAAAAGTTTGCGCTCGTTCAGGCAAATGGCCTGGGAGGAGATAGCAAAAATAGGTTATTGACAAAGTCCAAGATGGCGGAAAATCTAGCAGACTTAAATGGGCGTGGTCTATATGGATAGATGCGTATTGATCCAGGGAATCCAGCAGATGTGGAATTTTGATTCTACGCCTCACGGTTCAGCAGTTATGGGCCAATACGTGCACTCGGCTGTTATAGCGCCACCATCTGGCCAATATGGCTAATTTTTTGTCTCTGAGTAGTGGGGCACATTTCCAACCTATGTGCAAAGTCTGGCTACTGTACCCCTTACGGTTTTTGCCGTGCATACTGTTTTAGCGGAGAATAAAAAAATAATAATAAATATAGCCGCAAGCGGCGATGCGGGGTCCAAGCTTCTGGTGACTTGGGGGTTATATGTCAGATAATATAGACACTGAATTGCACATTTAGTCAGAGTTGATATGTGCACAAGTGTACCAAGTTTGCAGTAAGTAATATGTAGTAAGTAGCAGTGGTGGTGGTAAGCCAAATGGTGGCTGTCAAAGAGGCTTACTAAGCAATGGACTTTTTCTAGGCAAACTGTCATAATTTCAAATCCTAGCT
>NC_139624.1:23055520-23065520 GCF_964638095.1 Poromitra crassiceps | reverse complement strand
TTAAAAAACGTTCCCTCTATACTGCCAACTGTCTTGCACCATCTCCATTCATCAGTGATTCAGTGCACCTGGTACAGAGCCTGACCACAGCCCAACTCTGATTGGCTCAGAGTGATGTCAGTCACACTGCAGGATTACAAGCCCGCCAACTTCTGTTTCATGTAAAATACATTGGTGATACATTTTGCAGTGTAAACATTGGTGAACTGGGTTTACAATTATCAAATGATGTGTTCTTAAGTTAAAGCAACTCTGCTCAACATGTGGTAAAAAATCAGCCAGGATGAGCGGTTAATGAGTGTCACACCTATGAACAGGTGAGGGCAATGTGACCCCTCAGCACTGGACCCAGATAAAACCACAAGGAAAGATGGCAGGCACACAGCAGGACAAGGTGCAGGGTGATTTTATTTTCCCAACATCAAAAGTGACAGTGAGGCAATCAGCATGTTGTCTGTGGATAAGAACACAAACATAATTATTTACCCAAATACACAATGTTAACAAGCAATCCAAATGACATCAAATTAGCAATAAACAAACAATGTAACAATCAATTAAAGCAACAATAAACAATATATTTTAACCATGCTAAAGAAAAAAACATATGCAATTCACCTTTAAGGTCAGCATGAGTTGGACTGGCTCACAGCACCTCTGTAGCAGCAGACTGGGGTTTGGGGCAAGTTTTGCACTTCTTTTATAGCCATAGCTCCACCCATCTCCCCACCCACGTGGCACAATCCACAAGTGAGTGAGTGAGGCACTCTGGGAGATGAAGTACACCAGTGGTGGCCATTTTAGTGTGCGTGTGCGTGTGCGTGTGCGTGTGCGTGTGCGTGTGCAAACAGACAAAATAGTCATAGGAAGTAGTATGTTTAGCAATAAAAAACAATATAACAATCAAACAAACAATAAACAATATATTTTAACCATGGCCAAAGAGAAAAACATATGCAATTCACCTTTAAGATCAGGATGGCTTGGAATGGCAATTCAACAATGGCTAACAAAACTACAACTTACTTAATAATGCATCTGAAGGGAGGGTAAACACCAAAGGACTGAAACACCAACACAGCCTCTACTGCAGTTACGGACACACACTGAGTGTAGAGGCTGATTAGCGTCTTAAGTGCAGGTGTGTGGTGATCAGTCCAGAATTAGGTGCAGGTGTGGTGTATATGTGTGTGCGTGTGTGTACGTGTGTGTGTGTGTGCGTGTGTGTGTGTGTGTGCGCGTGTGCATGTGTGTGTGTGTGTGTGTGTGTGTGTGTGTGTGTGTAGATCCGGTGACCTGACGGTTTCCAAGCAGTACTAGTAGTAGTAGTAGTAGCAGTAGTAGTAATAGTAGTAGTAGTATTGTTGGTAGTAGTGGGAGTGGTAGCAATAGTAGCAGCAGAAGTACTAAGAATAGTAGTAGTAGTAGTAGCAGCAGCGGCAGTAGTAGTGGTGGTTGGCTGTTATAGCGCCACCATCTGGTGGATTGGTGTAATTTTTTCCTCTGAGTAGTTCTTGAAACTATGTAGAAAGGTGGGTGATGTGGGGCGTATAGTTTCTGAGATCCACACACTTTTAGGGCAGGAAAAGAACAAAAGCAAATACACACATGTTTAGACATTTATCATTTCAAAACGGTTTCACGTATCCAAAATCCTTTAATAACTTTAGGTCGGGGTAGTCCATAGATAACCCAGAAAAAGTTTAGTGTGATTTGGCCAAACAGTCTAGGAGGAGCTCGCAAAAGTAGGTTTTTGATAAAATTCAAAATGGCGGAAAATCTACCACACAGAACTGGGCGTGGCCTAGTGGGTTAGATACATGATGCTCCAGGGAAACCAGTAGATGTGGAATTTTGATTCTACAGCTCGCAGTTCAGAAGTTATGGACCGACAAATGTGAAATTGGCTGTTATAGCGCCACCATCTGGTGGATTGGTGTAATTTTTTTACTCTGAGTAGTGGGTGATGTCGTGAACCTGTGTGGAAAGTTTGGGTGATGGGGGGTGTATGGTTTCTGAGATCCACACACTTTTAGGGCAGGAAAAGAACAAAAGTAAATACACAAAAGTTTAAACATTTATCATTTCAAGACGGTTTCACGTATCCAAATTCTGTGTAAGAGTTTTGGTCAGGTAAGTCCAGAGATGCCACAGAAAAAGTTTGCGCTCATTCAGGCAAATGGCCTGGGAGGAGATAGCAAAAATAGGTTATTGACAAAGTCCAAGATGGCGGAAAATCTAGCAGACTTAAATGGGCGTGGTCTATATGGATAGATGCGTATTGATCCAGGGAATCCAGCAGATGTGGAATTTTGATTCTACGCCTCACGGTTCAGCAGTTATGGGTCAATACGCAAAAGGGTCTGTTATAGCGCCACCATCTGGCCAATATGGCTAATTTTTTGTCTCTGAGTAGTGGGGCACATTTCCAACCTATGTGCAAAGTCTGGCTACTGGCGGCCTTATGGTTTCTGACGTGCATACTGTTTTAGCGGAGAATAAAAATAATAATAAACGGAACAGATACAATAGGGATCCACGCACTTCGTGCTTGGACCCCTAATAATAAACGGAACAGATACAATAGGGATCCACGCACTTCGTGCTTGGACCCCTAATTATAATTCAAGTTTAAACAGTAAGTGTGCAGCTGCAGCATTTATTAAAAACAAAACAACAAAAACAAAACAACAACACTCTTTTCAACTGAGCATGCAGACAATTAAAATAAGGGTGCAATGCGTGCTTTTGCACCCCTGTAAAACCAGGCCTGCTTCCAATGGAGCATCCTTTAGACACCTGTCCAGGCACACCCATCACAGCCACACTCTACCCGCTGTCAGACGGCACACACACACACACACACACACACTTCCAGCATCAACAAGCTATGAACTGGAATGGGATATCGAGTCAATACGGACCAAAATCCCTGTGGAACGTTTCCAGAACCTAGTTGAATCCAGGCCTTGAAGAACTGGAGGAAAACGAGGCTCCTATCAGTTATTACATGGATGAACATGAAATAGAAGAGTTGTTGAAGGTAAGAAGAAATAATGGCACAGAGATTGAAAAGGTGCAGTGATGTGTTCTACATAAGAACCCTTGACAGATGGAGCTGTACAAAAAACGAGCGGGGCTGTGAATCACATCTATTGTGATGAGAGATCGGCCCTTTGCAACAAAGATTAAGGTAGAGGAGTACAGCAGCCATCGGGGAATAAAAAATGCTGACGTTAATGTGAGCTAATAATGCACATAGGCTATAAGCAAGCCCATAAGCCCTAAGGACATATACTGGTACTGAATGTATACAATATTAGATACACTTTTCATTAAGTACACTATGGAGGCGAATTGTTAATCCTTATGGATTTCCTATGTATATTAAATCTGTGAACCAATGACAACAGAGGAGATGTAGATAAAGACAAGCAGAAGAGTTTTCAGCTTTGAGACTATAGAGAGGCAAAGTGACCACCTACTTCCTGCTTCAGCACTGTACCAGAGATTTTCATCCGCCATATATTTTCCCATGGACATTTCGTAAAATGCTTATAAAAATCGTTTTACATCATCAAACTAAACGGTTCGGCTATATTTAGAATCGGGAGAGACCATAGAACTTTTCAATCTGACCAAAACTTAAAAAAACAATACAGAAAAAACATTTTCTTTAAATCCGTTTTTTTTAAACGTTTTGGTCCTAGTGAAATGTTACACACACACACACACACACAATGTACACAGAGTTGGGGCATATCCAAGAAGGTGAGCCTGTGGAAGACGGGGCGTGAAAAGTTAAAAGGCAGAAAATAGGATCCTGCTAGTATGACATTAGTTGGATATTTGGAGACATTATGTTGTTATCCAGCAACAGGGAAGCCATTGATGATCAAGAGGATTTTCATAGGAGAGGAGCTTATGCTGGAGTCTCTCAGTCTGAATATTAGAGAGGGAAGATTAACTATCTCATGGATAATAAATGCTACTCAATATGGTAAGGATGTCTTCTCGCCTGGTAAAGCAGCCGGTCACGTGAACTCACATTTCATTTCATTCTACCAGACCGTCTGGCCTTAAGCCCTGGGAGGGTGTTTTCAGAAATTACAAAGTGCTCTAGCCAATCAGCGACCCGCCTCATAGTTGACATCCTAACCAGCCAATCAGGAACGCTGCTGGCAAAACAGTAATGGCTGCTGCCTCTGTGCCTGTCCGCCTCGAGCAGTAACGTCAATGTTCGTCGAGTTTAAACAGCCATAAAGTGCAGTTATTGAAGAAATTAGACTCAATAACAACAAGCAAGTGCAGGAGTATGCAACAGCGGAGTTTCTCAGCGGAAAAGTTGTTTTTGCCGTTCTCCCGAGTGCATTGGATTTGACCCAACGCTGATTGGCTGAAGGAGTTGTCTGTCAAGGCAGCGTGATTTCTAACCCCACATAGGATAAGCAATAACCATGCCCTGTGGCGCTGGGATTGGCCAGGAGCATTGAAGCTTGGGACTAAAGCACCTGGGTTTATTCATCTTTTAAAATAAAGATGTTTAAAAAACTATTGCTTGTTACATTTTCAGTGCTGTACCTTTTCTCTGGGTAAGAATTGAGCTTGAAATTAACGATATGATACATTATATTATATGAGCTATGAACGTGAACACAACACTGTTTATATTATTGCATGTTTTTGTAGATTGTGTACATTGTGTAGATTACAATTATTATACTTATTATTATTATTACTATGCTAAGGAAGGTAGGTGACCATAATTCATTTCAATGTCCGCTCTCAATGTCCGCTCCCGAAATCGCTGGGCTGCTTGCCCTCCAGTGTTGCTCCTGGCCAATCCCGGCGCCACAGGGCGTGGTTATTGCTTATCCTATGTGGGGTTAGAAATCACGCGTCAAGGCAAGTACACCCGCCCAACTTCCGCCCACTGCGATACACTGGGTGAAAGCTTCAGGCCAGACGCTCTGGTAGAACAAAATGAAATGTGAGTTCACATGACCGGCTGGTTTGCCAGGTTAATTGTCTTCTGCTTTGTGCAAATCTTTGTGTGTTTCAGCGTGTATTTGTTGATGTGTGTCTTCTCTGTTGTGTGTCTATCTGTGTATGTTCATGCTTGTCAAGTCAAGCAGCAGTACTTTACATTCACATTCATACAGATGACAGATTGTGTCTTGGGAGCCGTCCAGTACTTTTTCCCACTGGGAGCTGCTTCGTTTTTGGAAGACTCATTAATTACTTACTCATTAGTTGACGAGATAATATAGACACCAAATCATCCACTTGTCCCTGGTAGATCATTGGTATACTGGTATACTGGTATACTATGTTGAGCGATAGCAAGCCGATATTGCCTGAAAGTAAGGGGACTGACCTTTTAGCAACAAAATGTTAGACAGTTGTTTTTATTTGGCTTCATAAAATAAAATATTTTTTTATTTGACTTTTTTCCCTTCTGATTTCCCCCACATTTTCTCCCCAATTGTACTTGGCCAATTTCCCCCTGCTGCCCCGGTCACTGCACCCTCTGCCGATCTGGGGAGAGCCGTAAACTAGCACCATGCTTCCTCACAGCCGCTTCTTTTCACCTGACAGCGGGGAGCTTCACTGGCAGGACGTAGCACGTGGGAGGATCACACTATTCCCACCAGTTGCCTTCCGCTCTGAACAGGTGCCCCGAGTTCAAACATTCAAAGATGAGAAGTTCCAATCCAAGACTGTGAAGTGGAATTGTGTCCTTGAGGAGAATGTTCCTCCCACGTTGTCTTGAACACAACACACTTTTCAAGAATGTGAGGACAAAGAAGTTTAACAAACCGAGGAAAAACTAATCTTCCAATTTATTTTTGTGTCTGATTTCCAACCAATGTAGGCAACAAAAAAATACATCTTACTTTATTTAGACTTTTTTTTAATTGATTTTAAATTTAAATTTCACAGCATGTCCACTGTGGTGGACTACGCCACCATCAGTGTGAAAAGACCTCCCTATTTTTCATCAGCTGCTCGCATGCAAACACACATGTATGTAGAGAAAAAAGAGAATCTCTTTACACCTCTAAAATACACACAGGTGTTTAGACTCTAAACTGAAAGAGGAAGGACATGGTGACTAAGTTCAAGTTGTCTGCATATCGGGTTTGACCCATATAGGTTTTGAGAACCAATGCCAGAATATTTGGAGTGAACCTGTTGATAGCTGCGTTCCCTTGGCCGGAAATCATGGTGGTGTCCAGGTGGTTTCCAGGACTTTCCAGATGGCGCATGACATTCCCCATCATAACACACCGCCATGCCGATTTTCACCCCAATCCAGACGGGGGGGAAAGTGAGGTGGTTTCCAGGACTTCCCAGGTAGATCAAAGACTTTACAAAATGTCCATGACCTTCCCTGATCATAACCCACCGTCTCCTCCATGCACATTTTCAGCCCAGTCCCACCTGCGGTGTGGGCGTGCCTTGATGCGCACGCACACAGACACGCAACACAGACACGCACACACACAGACACGCACACAGACACGCACACACACAGACACGCACACACACAGACACGCACACAAACAGACACGCACACAGACACGCAACACAGACACGCACACACACAGACACGCACACAAACAGACACACAAACAGACACGCACACAGACACGCAACACAGACACGCACACAAACAGACAACTTCAACTTTATTGAATGGATATAAACCACCACTGATAGATGTGGGCAGACCTGAAATAAACGGAGTCCATAAAACACCTCAACTCTACAAAACATTATGAAAACTTTCTTTTTTCATGAAGTCACTGAGGAGGTGAATACAGCTAAAAGCCAACGGATTCCATTATCAAATCTAGAACAATCACAAAAGAGCAGAGGCAGAAGAGTTAGAGAAGCATTTTCAAGATTTGAGGCTATTGACATGTGGATATCAGGACATTGTCTGTAATAGATATTATACGTTCAGTGTGAAATCACCTGACAGAGACAAGACTGATGAGGACCAGAAAGAGGCCACGAGGCAGGGAGTCAGACGCAGAGCCCAGTTTCCCAACAGTATCCTTCAGCTTTGCTACTTTGACTGAAACGATCCCAGTGGGATTTTGGGCAAGCCAGGATTGGATGAGACAAGTTTACTGCAGATGGAGAACAGTCATCCAAAGGTCCCTTTAGGGCAGATGGGACAGAGCAGATATGTTTTATTCCTCTTCTTTGTAGCCCATGAGAAATGGTGACTTTTACTGGGAACTGTCTTTCTATGTATCGCTCCTTCTCTGATTTTTTTTTTACAAGGGAAACAGCATATCACAAAAAAGCATACTCAATACATCACAGCTTCACAATTGCAACAAAAAGATAAATTAAGAAACAATGTACTGTAGAAACAAAATAATAATAAATAAATAAATAAATAAATAAATAAATAAATAAATAAATAAATAAACTAGAAAAGTGCACTTTTGAAAACGGTGGAGTACAGATCATGTATGCGCTGCTGTTTATATGTAGGCTGTATTATGTGTTGCTGGTTGGGTAACACACCGGAATGTTTTGTTAATTATTGAATGTTGATGTGTCTGATAATCGCATGTGGGATGGTCAATTGTCCTGACACGAAAATAAAATTCATTCATTCATCCATTCATTCATTCATAGTTATTGTTAATATTGTGCGTAATTCATGAATTAGAAGGTTTATTGATGATGAACTATGCCTTGTCATTCATGTTCATTCAGGGATATTATGATGACAGTGGTTTGGGGGCCCGGCCACCTGTAAGATGTCACATAGGGCCAGAAAAGGGCCAGAAACGGCCTTGGGCAGGGGGGAAACTGAGGCCACTCGCCGTTGACTTGGAAAGTTGTTGGAGAAAAAGCTGAAGCGATTTCCTTTATAAATTAAGAACGACCACAGTGTAGACCGCAGTCTACACTACAATGTACCATATGAACCATCACACTGCAGTCTGCACTACAATGTAGCATATGAACCACCACACTGCAGTCTACACTATAATGTACCATATGAACCATCACACTGCAGTCTGCACTACAATGTAGCATATGAACCACCACACTGCAGTCTACACTATAATGTACCATATGAACCATCACACTGCAGTCTACACTATAATGTACCATATGAACCATCACACTGCAGTCTACACTATAATGTACCATATGAACCATCACACTGCAGTCTACACTATAATGTACCATATGAACCACCACACTGCAGTCTGCACTACAATGTACCATATGAACCACCACACTGCAGTCTACACTATAATGTACCATATGAACCATCACACTGCAGTCTACACTATAATGTACCATATGGACCATCACACTGCAGTCTACACTATAATGTACCATATGAACCATCACACTGCAGTCTACACTATAATGTACCATATGGACCATCACACTGCAGTCTACACTATAATGTACCATATGGACCATCACACTGAAGTCTACACTACAATGTACCATATGAGCCACCACACTGCAGTCTACACTATAATGTACCATATGAACCACCACACTGCAGTCTACACTATAATGTACCATATGGACCATCACACTGCAGTCTACACTATAATGTACCATATGAACCATCACACTGCAGTCTACACTATAATGTACCATATGGACCATCACACTGCAGTCTACACTATAATGTACCATATGAACCATCACACTGCAGTCTACACTATAATGTACCATATGGACCATCACACTGCAGTCTACACTATAATGTACCATATGGACCATCACACTGAAGTCTACACTACAATGTACCATATGAACCATCACACTGCAGTCTACACTATAATGTACCATATGAACCATCACACTGCAGTCTACACTACAATGTACCATATGAACCACCACACTGCAGTCTACACTACAATGTACCATATGAACCACCACACTGCAGTCTGCACTACAATGTACCATATGAACCACCACACTGCAGTCTACACTACAATGTACCATATGAACCACCACACTGCAGTCTACACTACAATGTACCATATGAACCACCACACTGCAGTCTACACTATAATGTACCATATGAACCATCACACTGCAGTCTACACTATAATGTACCATATGAACCATCACACTGCAGTCTACACTATAATGTACCATATGGACCATCACACTGCAGTCTACACTATAATGTACCATATGGACCATCACACTGCAGTCTACACTATAATGTACCATATGAACCACCACACTGCAGTCTACACTATAATGTACCATATGAACCACCACACTGCAGTCTACACTACAATGTACCATATGAACCATCACACTGCAGTCTACACTACAATGTACCATATGAACCATCACACTGCAGTCTACACTACAATGTACCATATGAACCATCACACTGCAGTCTACACTATAATGTACCATATGAACCACCACACTGCAGTCTACACTACAATGTACCATATGAACCATCACACTGCAGTCTACACTATAATGTACCATATGAACCACCACACTGCAGTCTGCACTACAATGTACCATATGAACCATCACACTGCAGTCTACACTATAATGTACCATATGAACCATCACACTGCAGTCTACACTATAATGTACCATATGGACCATCACACTGCAGTCTGCACTATAATGTACCATATGAACCATCACACTGCAGTCTACACTATAATGTACCATATGGACCATCACACTGCAGTCTACACTATAATGTACCATATGGACCATCACACTGAAGTCTACACTACAATGTACCATATGAACCACCACACTGCAGTCTACACTACAATGTACCATATGAACCACCACACTGCAGTCTGCACTACAATGTACCATATGAACCATCACACTGCAGTCTACACTACAATGTAGCATATGGACCATCACACTGCAGTCTACACTACAATGTACCATATGAGCCACCACACTGCAGTCTACACTACAATGTAGCATATGAACCACCACACTGCAGTCT
>NC_139624.1:23020520-23048020 GCF_964638095.1 Poromitra crassiceps | reverse complement strand
GAGGGAGTGCTCACAGTGTGCTGATGAGAGGGAGGGAGTGCTCACAGGGGAGGGAGGGAGTGCTCACAGGGTGCTGATGAGAGGGAGGGAGTGCTCACAGGGTGCTGATGAGAGGGAGGGACTCGAGGGAGTGCTCACAGGGAGCTGATGTTTTGGAGAGGGAGGGAGTGCTCACATGGTGCTGATGTTGCCCCGAGAGGAGAGGGAGGGAGTGCTCACAGGGGAGGGAGGGAGTGCTCACAGGGCAGGGAGGGAGTGCTCACAGGGTGCTGATGAGAGGGAGGGAGTGCTCACACGGGAGGGAGGGAGTGCTGACAGGGTTAGGGTTGGGCTAGGGTTAGGGTTGGAGAGGGAGGGATTGCTCACAGGGTGTTGATGTTGCCCTGAGAGGAGAGAAGAGAGAAACAGCACAGCTCCTAATGATCTGATACTGAAGGGAGGCTAGGCCAAGATGGATTCTGCCTCCTGTTAATACATCTGATGTGCCGTAACATCATCCATCCACAAAACCTTCATTAAAGTTAGAAACCCCATTTTCATATCAATAGATTTCCATTTTGTTACTCACGATTGCCTCTTCCTATAACCATTGGGACAGTTCATTTAAAATCAAAAATGTCTACTGATATGTTAACTGTTACACTAACATCTATGAGCTGGTAATTCCCTTGCCGTCATAATATTTCAAGTTTTGTCAGTGAGTCTCCCAAAATTGACACGACTTCCAGTGGAGGAAACACCTGTGCATCCTCCACCAAAGGAGACTTCAGGAGCGTCTTCTCTGGTCTCCCCTACTGGGAAAACTTCAGGAGCGTCTTCTCTGGTCTCCTCTACTGGGAAAACTTCAGGAGCGTCTTCTCTGGTCTCCTCTACTGAGAAAACTTCAGGAGCGTCTTCTCTGGTCTCCCCTACTGAGAAAACTTCAGGAGCGTCTTCTCTGGTCTCCCCTACTGGGAAAACTTCAGGAGCGTCTTCTCTGGTCTCCCCTACTGAGAAAACTTCAGGAGCGTCTTCTCTGGTCTCCCCTACTGGGAAAACTTCAGGAGCGTCTTCTCTGGTCTCCCCTACTGGGAAAACTTCAGGAGCGTCTTCTCTGGTCTCCCCTACTGGGAAAACAAGCAACATGCTGAATATCAGCAGGTTCAATCCAAAAACACCCATCTCAGTACTTAATTGGCACATTACATACAAATTGTAATCTAAATCAAAGAGTGGTGCAAATTAATTCAAACCAATAAATTAGATGACTCATTAGCAGCAGAGTAACGTCAGACAATAATGATGGATGCATGTAAATGGATGATTATCCTTATGGATGAAGATGCTCCATATAGCTTCGTCCATCAAATGTGAATTTAGTGGTGATGTAATTGAGTGTGTGTGATGGATGGATGGATGGATGAAGAGGAAAGACGGCGAGAAAGAGGGAGCGGTAGATAGCAGGGTAGAATAGTAGAAAGAGAGAGAGAGAAATGGTGCTTGAAACGGTGCTATTAAGGCATCATGAGCACATTGCATGATAACCATTATAACCAGATCATGATTTAATACACACAATATGCAATCGCCAGAATAAAATGCTGGCATTTGACATTTCTGGCAACCACAGATATGTTCAATATTAACGTTTCTGAACGAAAAATGCATTGCATATCAACATTTATCAACAAATGTCAGTTAATTCATTTGAAAATTATAATGTTATTGTTAATTTGAGAACATTACGCAAGTAAAACAACTTCAGTTAGGCAACGAAAGCTGCTTGGTTAAAGTTGTGGTTATGGTTTGGGTTGGGGTTAACAAAAATGTTAACATGTTGACTTGCGGTTGAAATGTAGACTTTGAACATGGGGGACTCGAACCGCGGCCTCTGATGTGGAAGAAAAGTGTTACGCCCTCTATCCACCCCCTGACCACAGCATCACTTTCCACCGATGTTGATATATGCCTATAGGTACACATATCTAGAAATGTTGATATGCGACATAATTTTTGGTTCACAAACTTTAACATTCAACCTTTAACATTCAACATTCTACGTTTGCAGAACGTAAAAAAAAAATCCAACATTTTAATGACACATTAAAGTGAATGTCATTTTCTGATGTTTCTCTGATGGTTATTTGCTTATAATCTACTGTCACTCCAACTGTGACATAAACCATCTGGCAGCATCGGGTTAGATTGGACGGGTTACATTGTTTCCTGCTCTCTCCTCTCTCACATTCCCTCTGCTCTCCCTCCCCACCTCCTCCCTTTCCTGATCTCTCCTCCCCCACTATTCCCCCACTATTCTAAAGCCTGGCACCCATTCTACCCTAAAGCATGGCACCCATTCTATCCTATATTTCTATTCTTTTTCTATATTTCTCTATCATATGATTGTTCAATGTGTTATTATTACTACTGTAATTTGCTACTGTTGTGTCAGCTAGAATTAGCTAGACATAATTTTTCTGTAAAGCCCTCTGAGACATGCTTGTGAATTAGGGCTATACAAATAAACTTGACTTGACATTGTAACTTCAGGAAATCGCTGTGGGCGGCTGAAAGTCCAGACTAAACCGTGGAGTCAAACAGAATGTGTGGCAGGCTATTAACACACCCTCCTCTCCCTGTCTGTAACATCTTGTGGCCCTTTGCTCCATGTGCCAAACCAGGTCACGTCTCCAAATGCTGATGGAGTGTGGGCGGGAGTGTGGGGGCACAAAGTGACCTGTCTGTCCTGCTACACAGAGTTCAATCTCCAAGCTCAGCGCTCAGTGTTGACTCACAGAGAGACGTGGGGGAATTGGAGGTGTTATCAGAAGAACACAAATGCCACAAAGCCTTTCCGAGGTACCAGAGAGTGAAATTGGATTAAAGCAGCAGGAGAGATGGGATATATGTAAAGTCAGCTAAAGGTCAGCTATAGGGAGCGGAAGGGGGGGTTGAGTGGACTGTAATGGCAACAAGAAACCTGAGGCGGAATAGAGGAAATGAGCAAACGTGATGAGTGAGAAATTATTTCTCTGATAACGTCATGTCGTGTTGCACTGGCTGAACTTCACCGTTACACCACCTCAATCCTGTTATTCCTCATTCTTCTATAAATGTCAAAATAAGCAACAGTAAAACAGGACTTAAAGGTTAAAGTAGGCCGATTTCCTCCACAATTGTACTTGGCCTCTTCCCCCTGCTGTCCTGGTCATTGCTATCTATCAGGGGAGAGCCATAGACCAGCACATGCTTCCTCTGATACATGTGCAGTCGATCGCCAGCTGCTTCTTTGACAGTGAGGAGTTTCACCGGCAGGACGTAGTGTGTGGGAGGATCACGCTATTCCCCCCACCAGGTCCCCTACCCTCAACCAGAGGAGGCACTAGTGCAGCGACCGGGACACATGTACCCCTAATCAGGCTTCCCACCCACAGACACCAATTTTTGGCCAATTTTGCCTGTATGGACACCCGACCAAGCCGGAGGTAACAGGGGGGGGTCAAGCCTGCGACCTTCATGTTGGTAAGCATGAAATCTACCTGGTAGTAGGCCGACAGAGAAGACTGGACAGAAAGACAGACAGAGGCGGGAGAAGGTAATATCTTTGTGGACTCATTTGACCCCAGGGCATACATGTTGTAGGACCCCCTGCTGTCTCTGTTCCTGAGCCTAGCCTGCTGCCGCTCTGCGCACAGATAAGCCTGTCTGAGCAGGAAGTTATACAACAAACAGAGGCATCAAAGCTGGCTCCCTAATGGGATACATGGGCTCTGCAAATGCAGCGTGACTTTCCACATACAAGCTAGATCCAGACCACAGATATGCTACGTACGATATGCTGCATTACGTTTATGTAATGCAGTGGTTCTCACAGTGCTTTCTCACAGAGGTCCTACATGTTTTCTAGGGGGTTCACAAATAAAATGTGGAATTCGCTATAATTGAATTCACCAATGGTCTCAATTCTCTCTCCACATAGTGTGTAGATGTTTCTACAATGAAATACAAAATCAGCAACAACCTAGCAAACCTCCCATCTCTCTTTAATTGAATAGCCAAGGTACCAATTAATACCTGCTGCCCGGAAGATGAAGATTTTATTATGCCACTCGTCATTGTTTATCCTGCTTTTTATTTACTACTACATTATGACCTAGGTAGGTAGACAGCATTAAAAATTAATGTCAGCTGCCTGGAAGATGTAATACATTTTACAAGGCCACTCCACTACAGTTCAGGTAGTTAATGAGGAACAGAACTGGAGTGGAATTGATAAAAAAAAATGGTAATGTGATGGTGTTAGAAAACCACTGTAGAATATGAATAGAGCTATTTTTCAACCTGGAGCCTATTTTCTTTTCTTTTTTATAATCTTTAATTAAGTCATGTGAACAGAAATCTGTGAAATTGATGCAGGCAGCCACTTTTCCCACATGCCCCTACTGCACTAAACAAGCTTGTTTTTTTTATACCACTGACAGGATGAGATTATTCCAAAGGGATAGCTTCCATACTGCTCACCTGGTGTAATCCAAGTCTCCACAAGCCCTGAGATGCCAAGTTGACTTGAAAAGATGTCATTTACACCCTGTTTTTAGCAGAAATCTGCACCAGAGGCTGGAAGTAACCGGTAACTGTAAGTGAGATGCTGCACCGCCTGGCTACAGTGCTGATTTCAGCTAAAAAAAGGTGTAAATGATGTCTTTTCAACTCAATTTGTTATGGAATCCTCATCTCGCTTTCAGGACCATGGACAGCACCCGCTGCCAAATCCTATGATAAGAATTCAAAGTGTGTGTCTGAGCAGAAATTATGTTCGCCGACACCTATGCCAGTTTACATGCGATCACGCGAAATCTTTCATGAAGTGTAAAGAGCACCCCTTTGGGTGACCTCACAGAGCCAGATTTTTGAATTACGTAATTAGGCCTGACTAAATGGCCAAAAATGGTTAATTGGTGGCCCAAATGAATGAACACGGGTTCAACACCATGGAGAGCTCCATTCAATAGCTAGGTGGAGCTCACCTGAGAGTTGGAATCAGCCAGGGAAGTGGACTATATATTCTGCTAGTTTATCAAATCTAATACATTTATTTTGTATGGTAACTGTATGTGTGTGTGTGTATGTGTGTGTGTGTGTGTGTGTGTGTGTGTGTGTGTGTGTGTGTGTGTGTGTGTGTGTGTGTGTGTGTGTGTGTGTGTGTGTGTGTGTGTGTGTGTGTGTGTGTGAGAGAGAGAGAGAGAGAGAGAGAGGGAGAGGGAGAGAGAGGTTTTTGAAGTGTAAATGGGAGTCTGTTTGTAAAGCACTATATACGTCTGTTGTTTTTTTGGTGACGTACACGATTTCTTACATGTAATGTCTTTCTCATATTGTCAAGATTATCCTTATCGCAGAAATATCATGATATTATTTTACGGCCATATCGCCCACCCCTAGTAAGAGGCGAAGCCATGTTTGCTAGAGCTGCTAACTGCTAGCCGGCTAGGTACTCAGGCTAGGCTAATGTTGGCTGGCGCTAACTGTTGCTACAAATAAATATACCAACAGAGGTCGAGAGGCAGTGTGGCGTTTATAGATTGAGAGGGAAGAACTTGTCCAAAATGTTTGAGTTGAGCTTTCAGGCACTTTGTTTAATGAGACAAACAGCATGCATGAGTAAACTGCAGCTTTGTGACTGGATGTGTGTGAAGATCATCCACTTTGTTTACTTTTCTGATTTGGGCTTCATTAAAACAGTGCTATTACCATGGTGACAGGTGCCATGATTCTCCATGTTTGATTGATAGATTGTTGCTGGTGATAATCCAGGAGTCAGGCATGATGAGGCCGTACTGGATAAACATAATATGTTTAGCTCTGCTCGGGCCTCTCTGCCGGAGCTAAACATATTAAGGCAAGTCCACAATGATGATCAGATAGCCTCTGGGTAACTGCTCGACATAAATGGTACAGCCGATAGCATCATTTAATTCACTAGTCCCATCTTGTTCCTTCCCGATGAGGTCATCAATAGGCCTGTTTAGCAGAGTTGTAGTTAAATACAAATATCAATCTCATTGGTTGAGTTAATCGGCATGAATGTTTTTTCCAGGACCCCCCTCGCTTTGAAGGACAAAATATGAAGGAAAATATATAAGCAATTACAAATTGGTTTAAATTGTTGATGACCATATGGCAATCGTGATCTTGGAAAGTATGTATTACATACCAACTAAAATCTGAAAAATCACATTACATTACATCATTTGGCAGACGTTTTTATCCAAAGCGACTTACAATAACACATTTTTGTCAGCAATAGAGCAATCAACTATGCAACACAGTCTATGACAACTACAACTTCTGAATAGTGGTAAAGTTAAGTTAGTAAGTAGTTAGTAAGTTTTTTTTTGTTTTTTGTTTTTTTTAAGAGAGAAAGAAGTTAGTTCAAGAAGGGCCCAGATGGAGCCTGAAAAGGTGTGTCTTTAGCCTTTTCCGAAAGATCGGCAGTGATTCGGCCGTCCTGACCGAAGGTGGAAGCTCGTTCCACCATTGAGGTGCCAGGGACGAGAAGAGTCGCGAACGGGATGAGCGACTTTTGAGCCCCCATAGCGAAGGAGGGGCGAGGCGTCCTGCACTGGTGGAGGAGCGGAGGGAACGGTGAGAGATTTGGAGGGTGATGTGATTTTCTCCATTTCCTCCCATATAAAACATTAGGGTTGTGCTACAACCCAGGTTTTACGAGTGAGAACGAGAGCTCTCACTAGTGCCTAGTTCGCTGCGTACGCAGCATTATGGAAGACTGTCATTTTTGCTCCAAAAATTACTTTACATTAAAACCTGACCACGCCCCTTTAGGTGACGTGGTGCCCCCCAGGGGCCGCCACTCATTTCTTCCAGCCAGCTGAGATCCGACGCACCCAGAGACGCATCGACGCAGCAAGGCTGGGTAGTGAGAGCTCTCGTTCTCACTTGTAAAACCTGGGTTGTAGCACAACCCTAATGTTTTACTTTGTTTCGAACTCAAGCTCTCACTAGTGCCTCCATTCAACCGACCTTGCTGCCGGGAGCACCCCACAGGGCGACCCGAAAGGCACCGGTGAACCACGGCCATATGGCAACGTTTATGCCTAACCGTCTGACATATTAGAGTGGCAACGATACTACTTTCTTGCCACCGACAGCACCGCGTGCGCGAACTGCGAACCGGACACGTCGAGACTAGGGATGTTCATCAATTATCGAAAATCGATAATCGATCGTTAAGGATTGGAATCGATCCTGTGGCATTTGGATCGATTTTTTAATTATTTAAAAAAAAAAAAAAAAAAAAAAAAAAAAAAAAATTTTTGGACTAGGTTTGGGTGGAATTCGTTACTCCTCGCCCCACTCCATTGCACAGCCGACTAACGTGAGGTGGAGCTTCATATAGTCTCTAGTTTTCTGGCTGGGCACGGGCCTTTGTGCCACAAAACTGTTTTAAACATGGGAAATTCACACCGGCATGCGCCGGGGACAGCAGTGTTGGAGAGGAGACACATTGAAATAAAGAGTTCATTGAGGAGAACACGTTGTCTTTCGTATTTTCTGCCATAGGCATTCATTTTGTAAAAAAAAAAAAAAAAAAAAAAAAAAAAAAAAAATTTTAAATATTGAAAATTTTCTAAGTATTAATAAAATCGATAATCGATAATTGATCGTTAATTCTCACCGATTATCGATTTTGGAAATTTTTCAAAATGAACATCCCTAGTCGAGACTGTAGTACCTGACGAAAGTGTGATGAGAGGACCATGAGGCCGCGGCACACATGTCCTCCACCGACACACCACGCAACAACGCAGAGGATGTCGCAACACCTCGCGTAGAATGCGCCTTGATACCCTCCGGGGGAACCTTGCCCACGGCAGAGTATGCCAACGCGATCGCCTCCACTATCCAGTGTGATAAGCGATCCTTGGAAAGGGGTCCGCCCTGGGCCCTTTGCCCAAAGCAAACCAACAGCTGATCTGTAATGCGTAATGAGCGCGTCCTGGCCACATAGGCCGAGAGCGCCCTTACGGGCACAGCATGTGCAAACGTCTCTCCTCACCCGAACTGAACGCCGGGGGACAGAATGCCGATAAGTCTATTACCATAGACCTATAGCTGGCATTAATATTCTTGGGCTGGTACGCCGGGTTAGGTCGCAACGTAACCCTGCGCCCATCGTCCCCAAAAACCATACAGGCCTGCTGTACCGAGAGGGCAATCAGGTCACCGACTCTCTTCCCTGACGATAAGGCCAGCAGCAGCGCGGTCTTTAAGGACAGAACCTTTAAATCGGCGGAGTCCAAGGGCTCAAACGGATGACCCGTTAGCCCGTCCAGCACCGTAACCAGGTCCCATTTGGGAAAAATGCACCGCAACGGCGGGCGCAGTTTACGCGCCCCCTTCATGAAGCGCGAGACCAAAGGGCACACCCCCACAGGGGTCCCTTCAATCCCCATGTGGCAAGCCGAAATCGCGGCTACGTACACCTTAAGCGACTGCGGGGACTGCCCCGCGTCAAGCAAGCTTTGAAGGAAACAGAGAACTGGACGCACGCTGCAGTTCACTGGATCCACACCCTTACTTGTGCACCATCGCGAAAAAACCCGCCACTTGTACGCATACTGAGTGCGGGTCGAAGCGGCCCTAGCACTCTGAATAGTGCGCACCACATTGTCAGGCAAGCCCTGTGCTAGCAACTGGTCCCGTTCAGGAGCCAGACTGCTAGCTACCACCTGCCTGGGGAGGGGTGGAACACCTCCCCCTCCGCCTGGGAAAGGAGATCGGCCCGCACCGGCAATGCCCACGGCGGGCCCTGCGCCAGGAAGACCAGGTCCGCAAACCACGTCTGCCTGGGCCAGAACGGGGCCACTAGAACGAGCCGGAGACGCTGTTCCCTCACCCTGTCCAACACCTGACGGATCAGGGGGATCGGTGGAAACGCATAGAGCCCCTCCCGTGGCCACGCGTTCGCCAACGCGTCGTGTCCCAACGGGGGGCTGTCCTGCTGGATCGAGAACCACAATGGGCAGTGCGTCGCGCGCCGCGATGCGAAGAGATCGACGCGGGCACGACCGAACCTGGCCCAAATCTGTTCCACCACCTGAGGGTGGAGGCACCACTCCGTGTGACGGCGGTAGCCTCGAGACAGCAGGTCGGCGCCGTAATTCAGCCGTCCCGGCAGATAGACCGCCGACACTGACAGGAGACGGGGATACGCCCACAGGTGAATCTCCGCCGCTAACCGGTTCAAAGTCTTCGACCGCACACCGCCCTGTTTGTTCAGGTGGGCGATCGCCGCCATATTGTCCGAGCGAATCAGCACATGGCGTCCATGTATGACTCGCTGGAAATGAAGCAGAGCGAGGCGGATCGCCTCCAGCTCCAAGACGTTTATGTGGCGATGCTCCTGAGCTTCCCACCGGCCGTTCGCCGACAGAAACCCGCACACCGCACCCCAACCCCAGAGGGAGGCATCGGTGCGAATCACTAGCCTGAGCGGGACCGGGCCCAATCGAGTGCCCCTCGATAGGTAACGGGGGTCTGCCCACATGGCCAAAGCCAGGCGGGCCTGACCTGTCATAGGGACCCTGCGATGACGGTCCCTGGCTGGATCCAAGCGCAACGCAAGGAACCAGATCTGGAACGGACGCATGTGTAGCCTCCCCAGGGGGAGCACATGCAGTGCCGAGGCCATCAGGCCCAACATGACTGTGCACTGAAGCACTGACACCGAGGAGCATCGACTTAATGTCCTCGCTGTCCGCACCGTGTGCGCCTGTCGCTCCCGCGAAAGGCGGGCTCGCATAGCCCGGGAGTTCAACTCGACCCCCAGGAAGATCGCCGTCTGTTCTGGGGCGAGGCAGCTCTTTTTCCAGTTCACCAGAAACCCTAAGGTTTGTAGGTGATCGGTCACCACCTTGGTATGTTTCGTGGCATCGATCCTCGAGCCGGCCACAATAAGAGCGTCGTCGAGGTAAAGGAAGATGCGAACCCCTCTTGCGCGGAGGGGGGGCAAGGCCGTCTCCACGAAAGCCGTGAAGGTTTGCGGGCTCAATGACATGCCGAAAGGCAAGACACAGAACTCGTAAGCCTTCCCCAGGAAGGAGAACCTCAGGTATTTCCTGTGTCTCTTGACCACGTGGACATGGAAGAACGCATCTTTCAGGTCCACGGAAGTAAAGAAATCCCCCTTTCTCAACGCGTTGAAGAGGTGGGGAAAAGAGAGCATTCAGAACGGGAGCTTCCTCAGCGTCTTGTTGAGGCGCTGGAGGTCCAGAATTGGACGCATGGAGCCGTCCTTTTTGGGCACGACGAAGTACCTGTGGTAGAACCCCGAGCGCACCTCTGGGAGCGGATCACCCCCTTCGCGAGGAGCGAAATGACCTCCTTGCGGAGTATGTCTATGGACTCCCCCTCCACGACCGTATCGTGGGTCCCGTCGAACCTGGGTGGGGCCCTGGCAAACTGCATGGCGTAACCCTTCCGAAGGGTGCGCCGCAGCCACGGGGACGGGGAACACAGACGCTCCCAGGCCTCGAGCCTGTCGGGCAACGATGGTCTGTTTAGTATATTGTTGGGCACCGGGAGACCCGGTGCTTTGGTTGGGGAAGAAAAAGGGGGGGGCGGGACAAACGAGGCTAAGCCCCCCTGCCGGTTTCTTACGCGGGCTCCGCCTACTGACGTGCCCTGTGAGCGTGTTGAACCGGCGAAACCCCCCAGCCGTGCGGCTTTCGCCGGCTGGGGGGAGTAAGGAGGCAAGCCTCTCTTTTGACCGCCGGATGCGGACTCGTCTGCTCGCGCGGTCCCCAGGAGAGCTCCCGACCAACGATGGGCCCATGGCACCATCGATGGTGGGCTTGTCCCGGGGGCCTCCTGACGGCGGATAAGCGATCCAGGGAGAGCTCCCGACCGGACTCGGGCGCTGGGCACCGAGGACGGTGGGCTTGTCCCTAAAGCTACAAGCCGAAGGCTGGCCCTGAAGCCAAGCCCCGGCGAGCTGGGTTGGGTAGGCCCCTGCTGAGTCCCAGACCGAAGTTGAGCGCTGAGCTCCAACGACGGTGGGCTCATAGCCCCCCCCCCTTCCCCAGGGAGGTGACTAAGTACGGGACTGGTTACCTGCTCCCCGCGCACCTCCTCGTTTTGGGGGGCGGGGGCCGCGTCCCCTGACCTGCCGTGGGACGAATGATGGGCCCACCGTGGCTAGGTGGGGCGCAACCACTGGGGGCGCCCTAGCCGGTGAGACTCGTACCCGCTGATGCGGGGCGGTCCGCGGCGGCGGAGGCCCCGGAGGACGACTCCGCGCGCGCGCCTGGACCTGGAACCGGCGGTCCTCCCCCTTCGCCCGCTTGGGCATGAAGGAGCTGACCGCCGCCGAGTCCCTCTGACGCGTGCTCCAACCGCTGGGCCAAGTCCTCCACGGAAGAGCCGAACAGGCCCTCCGGGGAGATCTGAGCCCCCAGCGGCCTCCTCTTATCCTGCTCAGGGAGCTGGGTAAGATTTAGCCACAGGTGGCGGTGGGTGAGAACGGAGAAGGCCATGACCTTCCCACTGTTCTGCGCCAGGCAGTCTACCATACGCATGGCGTAATCCGTGGCCATCCTAAGCTCTGTAAACAGCTCGGGGGCAGGGTCACCTTGCATGTCCCGCAGGAGCATCGCCTGGTAGCCCTGCAGAATGGCCAGGTTGTTCGTCATGGCGGCGGACTGCCCCGCCGCCAAGTACGCCTTTTCGGCCAACTTGGCTGTAAGTTGGCACGCTTTAGAGGGCAAAGCAGGCCTCGTGGAGTTAGGGGCCAGGTGTCTGGCCACCAAATCCTCGAGAGGAGGCATCGCGGTTAACGCAAGTTTATCCGCCCCCTCTAAGGCCGACCACGGAGCCATGCCTGCGCAGAGCGGCTTGGCCTCCTGAGGCCTTTCCCATCCTGACTGCACCGCGCGAACCACGTCTATACAGACCGGCAGCCGGGGCTTCGGGCGGGGTGCCTGTGGTGCCTGGAGTGGCTGGTAATAGCAACCCCGCAGCACTGATTCGAGGGGCGGAGGTGGTTCGGCCCGAGCGATGCCAAGCTTAGCTGCAGCCCTAGACATTACCCCCAGAAACTGCTTCTGATAGGGCTCGTTGAGGCTAGCCTCCGAACGGGTCCCTAACAGAGAGGTGGCCGCGGTAGCGCGGTCCCATTCCTCCCCGCCAGACAACTCCTCTTGGGGGGCGTCCTGGGGGGGAATGATGGGGTCATAGGGGAAAAACCCCCCTGTTGTATCACAGGGTCGATGGGCTCGTCCCCCCAGTTCAAAATCTGCCGTTCGGGTAGGACCGGGGAGCCCTGCTCTTCAGGTAACTCCTCTTCCTCCGAGCGGTCAGACCCACCGCACGCGCCTCCCTCGGGAGGTGCATGGCTAAGCCCCGGGCCCACCTGGATAAAGAGCATCGCTCTCTCCCGTAAAACGGCCAGGGTAAAGCCTTCGCATGCCCGGCAGAAATCTGATTTCAACAGGGCGTCGCTAGCATGGTTGTGCCCGAGGCAAAACACACACTCGCTGTGGCGGTCCTGGATCACCAATGTAGCGTCACAGCTAACACAGCTCTTGGCTGTCTCCCTCTGTCTCATGTCAGCCGCCCGGTTCATTGTGCGAGTAAGCAGTAGCTAACCCGCCAACAAGCCCCGCCGACTGTACTAGAATTAGCGGGAGTTAACCCTGTAAGCTGACTGTCTACAGTCGCTTGCAACGGTGAAGATGCTGGAGTGCTACAAGCTAGCTGCTAGCTGCACGAGACGACTAGCTAGCTGTCTATCTAACGTTACTCCAGCCGGAGAAACGTGCACGCTCTAACGCTAGTAGCTGGCGCCTAAAGTACCTAGCAACAGAAGCAACCGCACGGATGCAAGCTAGCTAACTGTGACAACTGTGCTAATTAGCCTGTTGTTCTAGTGCTTAACGGTACAAGCTATTCTGCACGTGTGCAACCTAGCTAAAAGTTATGAGTGCAGACCTGAGTCGGCGCTCAAGCCTAGCAACGTTAACCCAGCCGGGGAAACGTTAACATGCGCTGCACGGCGGCAGCTAATACAATAGTTAGCAAAGAAGATACTCTTAGCTTGGATGGCTTGATCCGATGCCGCTGGTGAAGAGTACAGGAACGGGTCCCCGAATCCTGATTTATCTTGTCCACGCGAACCTCTCGAGGTGGGCAAATTAACCGGAGCGAGTCTATTTGTCCAAGCTATGAAGAGCGCTGACTTTAGAGCTAACTGCGGAGCTTAAGAAAACGACGTCCTCACACTGGCTGGAAGAAGCGAAGAGTGGCGGCCCCTGGGCTGACTGGCCGTGACGTAGTCACGGGGGCGAGGTGGGAGGCCCAGTCAGCCCCAGGGGGGCACCACGTCACCTAAAGGGGCATGGTCAGGTTTTAATGTAAAGTAATTTTTGGAGCAAAAATGACAGTCTTCCATAATGCTGCGTACGCAGCGAACTAGGCACTAGTGAGAGCTTGAGTTCGAAACGAAGTAAAACTAACACTGGCAAATTAATTGTTTTGCACAACATGTGGGCTCCTCTTGTATTCTACAATAGGGAGAATGCAGGCTAAGCGCACATACGACTGAAGGTCAGGGTCAAGGGGCAACCACTGCCACTGACAAATTAAGCAATGCAAAAGTGCCTTAAACCTGGATTCTTTCTATGGCCAGCAGGGGGCAACTTCACAGGTTGCAAAAAGAAGTCTGATTGTATGGAAGTCAATGGAAAAATTACCCTACTTCTCATTTGATTTATGACCTCAGTAAACACGTTCCTAATGAGCTTATGGTCTCCATTGCTAGTTTCTTCAGAATCATGTTTATTTTGTAAATTATGGTCCCATTTAGAGTAAAATAGACGATAAAGCAGACTATGTTTTGGGGAGTGATTGACAGATTGCCTCTCCAGTAGGGGTGTCACGATACACTAATTTCACGATACGATACGATACACGATATTGGGTTCACGATAACGATACGATACGATATTTTAACAATATTTTTTTTAACAAAAGTAAATAATTTTTATGTATTTATTTATCATTTATTTAACCATGTGAGTCCCGTTGAAATCGAAACCTCTTTTCAAGGGAGCCCTGGGAAAATACTGGAAAAATAGTCATTCATTTGAAATACACAAAATACAAAACAAATGCTGTTTTTGGAAATTGTTATTATAATAACTATAAAACAACATGGAAGATAATGCTTCTCTTGCAATAGAATGTGTCACACTGTCACAAACTAAATGTTTGTTGCATGGTGAAAGAAAAATAAAGTATACAATCTATTTCTTAATTAACTCATGCTCAATGGTCCCTAAACTTATGTAATCTTATGTACCCCTTCAGCTGTTTTGCCATGCCAGTAGTAGTCTACCCCCTCACTCATGCGTGTTGATTCTGCTAAATTTGTTCTATTATTATTCAGGAGCAAAAAAAAAACGATATTGATATCGTGACGTTTCGATATCGCGATATATCGTGCGACGAAATATCGTGACACCCCTACTCTCCAGTAATCTTGCAGCTCGCCAATCACAGACCAATAGTAGGCGGCGCTGCAGCTCTGTGCGAAAGCCCTGGTCTCGCGCTATCTGCTTCTGGCTCCAAATAACCAAGATGGCAATGGTCAAAATGGAGGCTTCAAAACAGGAGTCCATAAATCAATGGGTCACGTGACTGCGTCCTCCAGACTAAAAATGTCGTTCATGTCCTGTTTTTATTTGTGTTCCACCGTTGATTATTATATCAGTGTTGGCATTTGAGTCTGAGTTTGATGATGAATGGAAACATCATAGCGTGACTATGGACTATGCTGTTATGTTACAGCGAGTATTTTTGGAACATGTGAATAAATGGATTGAATCCAAAGATAATGCATTGCATGGACATTGATTTGTTTGTGACTGAACACGCGTCTAAATAAGTTCCTGATTTGCCCCTCAGTGGCTTTATCATTGTGGGGCGATTTAGCCAAACATTTAGTCAAAAACGGTGTGCTTGCATCAATCCGCACACATGATTCCCATCACCAAGCTGTCTGGAGATCCCAATCAGATTTGTATATGGTATGGTCAGCCAGGTCAGGGTCAGCCAGGTCAGGGTTAGGGTTAGGATCAGCTAGGTCAGGGTCAGCCAGGTCAGGGTCAGCCAGGTCAGGGTGCATCGACCTGTCAGAGAAGCCTGCTCATGGTATTGGTGTGTTTGACTGCAGTGTTTCAGGCCTTGCTTGTTTCGCTCTCAACACCGGTGCGACCCCAATGCGGGAAAACATATCTCGTCCTTAACTTGAATACCCAGACGGCCCCCGGGCCCTGTAGTATACTGTAGGGGCCACGAGGGGCAATTTATTGACCCGTTCCTTTATCACAAAATAACTGGGATGTCGAGGCTAAATGACGTCACATCCGTTTTGTTAGCGTTCCATTTGTAGAAAACTGGAGCTGAGAAGTTCACTGTTGAATTGCGTCACATCCGTTTAAACAAGTCAGCTCTTGGTCAGATCCAGTGGCTAGCCAGGCTAGCCATTGTTAGCAATAACAGTTGATAACAAGGCATTTCGTGGCATTTTGCGCATCCAAACACTGCAGCAATATGTCCACACAGATAGAGGTTAGGCAGTGCTGTGTGTACAGCTGATTTAATGAGACACAAACAAGACAGAAGCGCTAATAAACAACATTTACTATGATTATGACTACCGTACTGTTGTTGCGCGGAGCAGCCATCTTGGATGATTGAGGTCGGGGCTGCTGAGGCTCCTAGAGTTTGGAATGGGAAATATCAGCTCTGGTGACGTCACCGTCCCAGCTCATTACCTTTGAACTGTAAGATTACCAGTTCCCAGTTATAAAGGAATGCACGATATCTACTGTATCCAGTGAGCTTTTTTTGTATGTGCTTGAAGAATGAGTGGAGTAGGGACAGAGAGAGAGAGAGAGAGAGAGAGAGTGTGTGTGTGTGTGTGTGTGTGTGTGTGTGTGTGTGTGTGTGTGTGTGTGTGTGTGTGTGTGTGTGTGTGTGTGTGTGTGTGTGTGTGTGTGTGTGTGTGTGTGTGTGTGTGTGTGTGTGTGTGTGTGTGTGTGTGTGTGTGTGTGTGTGAGAGAGAGGGCAAGCGACAGCGAGAGATTAACCTCTTAGGAAGCAGCCTGCTGTCACCTAGTGGTATTAAACGCACACGCAGCCAGTAGTGCTTGTTCCTCTCATGAGATCTGGCAACACTGCACACAGCCCCTTGCCTGTCCTAAAGCTCGGCACACACACACACACCACCTGCAATTAACAATATTTGCAAATCAATTGTCAAATCATCTCAATCATGCATCCATCCATCATCTGCTGTTGGGTTTCTCTTGATGACAGAGGAGGCTGTAAAGTCTCTAGCACTGCCTGGGGCCATGCTGGATCCCATGGCTCTGAATTGAGTTGCAGGTTTCATGCAGCGTCACTAGATGGCAGAACAGGTTTTGTCTGGCCCAGCATCTCTCGCATCCACGCTCTGGCGATTCACATCTGCTGCTCCTCACACCCGCTCTGAGGAGCGTCCTCTAGCCTCCTGGCTAAAGCTGCTGATCACACTCACAATACTGCAGCTTCAAATCTGCTTCACAGCCCTCATTCCCATTTTCAAAGTCTCATGTTTGCAGGTTCTCCATTCCAACCAATCACTCACTACCGCAGCTCATTTCAGCCAATCACTACCCCAGTTCAATTCAGCCAAAGTGTATGTTTTATCACCATGTTGTCTCTCACAATGTGGCTGCTTACAGTTTTTCCTGGTTGTTTAAACATATTCCCTGATTCACTACCTCACTCCCTCAAAATCCTAAACACAAATCTCAAGACTCACACACAAAATGCTAAATCCTACACTTCCTTTGCACAAGCACACTTTGCCCTCAAAACTCAAGCACAAAATGCTAAATCCTATACTTCCTTTGCACAAGCACACTTTGCTCTCAAAACTCAAACACATACATCATACGAGTAGACATTCCAAGCACTCATTGAACACTGATGTGCAAAATGGAAAACACTATATACAGTATGAATGGAAAACACTGTAGGAATGCCTTAGCAGTGGAATCAGGACTTTGCATGTTCAGTGTTTCACCTGTTGGATGTGAAATATCGACATATATTGTTGTATGTACTGTATACCCAAAGAGAAAACACACAATATTTTGCCATCAAATTATATTTTATTTGTGCCCCAAATCTATACATAGACTACTGTATGTCAGGGCAAACATGAATGATGAACACACAACAGCCTTTGGAGTTTAGGAATGTGATTGGCAGTGTGTTCTGAGTGAACATCAGGAGTGGAAAATCAGGAAGAGTGTGCAAGATATGGAGAATTGTGTTTAGTGAGCTGAAAGATGTGTGGTATGGAATGGGAAGATGGGTCTAAAGCAGGAAAATGTGTGGTATGGAATGGGAAGATGAGTCTAAAGCAGGAAAATGTGCTTGGAGTTTAGCAGAATTGGTTTAGGAGTTGGTAAATGAGTTAGAGATTGTGCACATTGTGTCTGATGTTCCCAAAAATCTGTTTAAACAACCATGTATTAATGAGCATACTTGTGGGATGGATGAAATGGTCACAGACGGTCAATAGAATTTAATGTTTAGTAAAAAAATGAGGGAAATGGAGGGGAGGTTCGGGGTTTTAAGCCATTTGTTCTTAACACAACCAAAATACTACTCCTATAATAAATTGTAGAATGATACAAATATCACAGCAAAACGATAAGTCCTTTTATCAATATTACAGTAAATATTATAGCAATATAGGAGACAAAAAATACAGGCTATATAAACACTACTGAGTAACAGATATATAAGCCCCAATAGGAATATTGTGGGAATACATGTGATACTATAGAAAATTAAAAATACCATAGAATACAATAAGGTCGTAAACCACGGACACAACAAACACAGATACTATAAGGGAATAGTCATAATAGGTGTAGATTATATAGACTGCGCATGCTCGGTTTCTAGGGTGGGGACTCTGGAGACGATGCGCCAGGTTAGGGAAGGTCTCAGAAACCAGTCTTCAGATCCATCACCAAGAACCTTGGAGGAATCCTGACCTGAACTTCACTTTCCATGTGTCAAATGTTGCCTTCCGCCACATTCAGTTTGTGCTCCTGCAGGAGAGGATAGAGGGTTGACATTTGGATGCAAGCTTTGACTGTTTGAGGCCTGCCTTCTTTCTTCACAATCAACATCCACAATCCTATCACATCCTAGACATTGTGACATCATCATTGATAACAGACATTATGACATCATCATCAGTGACATCATCGTTCATAAATCCTACAGGGCGGATTCCGACCCACACGAACACAATCAACATCCACTACTCTCCTATCACAGACATTGTGACATCACTGATGATGTCACTGATGTCACAATGTCTATGATGTGACATCTGACATCGATGATTGTCACAATGTTAGTGGGAAGCAGGGAAGGGATGGTGATGATGGCTCTGAAAATGTGAACTGTACGCTTACAATATGGATTATGAACTATAATGCAACAATGAACTATGCAAATATGGACTAGGCCTATGTCATATCGAATGGACTGTGCAAAATATAGACTGTCTGGGCTGTTTATTTGTTTATTTGTGCGAGTAGTGGGGTTGTTGTCTTGTCATGTATGGTGGGTGTATTGGGGGTTTTGTCACTGGCATCTGGAGGAATGCTCCAAACAGTGACAATAGTGACAATAAAAAACAAACAGTGACAATAGTGACAATAGTTACTTACCGGTACAGCGTTACTTACTGTATGAGCACATTTCTTAGGAGAGCCTCTGATTTGTCATATCAGCTGTCAATTACGTCACTGGCCCCGCCCCCGCCCAGTCACACCCATTTTCTCACCGGCATCTCGATTTGGACTCCTCTCCTCCTGTTACTCTCCCCCTGCTGCTCATCATTACTCCATCTGCTGTCTGCTGTGTGAAAGGTTACCACGAGGTGAAGCTACCCGCAAACACCGAGCCTCCACCGGGCGGGAGGGACTGACCGTGTGTGTGTGTGTGTGTGTGTGTGTGTGTGTGTGTGTGTGTGTGTGTGTGTGCGTGCGTGTGTGTGTGTGTGTGTGCGTGTGTGTGTGCGTGTGTGCGTGCGTGCGTGCGTGCGTGTGTGTGCGTGCGTGCGTGCGTGCGTGTGTGTGTGTGTGTGTGTGTGTGTGTGTGTGTAGTGTGTGCTGTGTGTGTGTGTGGTCCGTTGCGTGCTACCTAGTGGTGGGCGTGTACCCGGTCCTCCCTGCAAACCGGTGCATGTGTGTAGTCAGTGTATGGGTGTGTGATTTGCACGCAGCCGCACCTCGACTGACCTGAAAACAGAGGGCACCATCAGATTTTATTTGATTTTTATTTTTTAATCTACAACATTGTGATTCCATGCAATGGCTTTCGCGGCTCCTTGCGGCGCGGTCACGATTGGGTGATTTCTCCCTGACTGTGCGTGAATCCACAGGCGCGTCCCAAGAAGGTGCGGGGCCACGGGCGGCAGGCAGCACAGGCACTGGATGGATGGATCTACCTACAGTAGCATGTTTGTCACTGAAGCCTCGGGCGGTGTAGAGAAGAAGGTGTGAAGAGAGGGATTTTCTACCTGGTTTTGCTCATCGATCACCTCGAGATGTCAAACTCCAACAGAAGCAAGAAGGACAAAGAAATCCTTGCTGAATACGAGAGCCAAGTGAAAGGTAAGAATATCACCATTATTATGATTATTATTATAATCATCATCATCATCATCATATTATTATTATTATTAGAATGATTGTTACTGGTGTTAACCCAGTGGCCATCTAGGCATTGTATAGTCACACCCACCTACTCACCTATAGGTAATAGCTATAGCGTTACACACAAACCAGCCATAAACACACAGGTAGGCTTTTACACACTGTATGGGAGCTGACACCTCACCATGAGACGTCAGGATTTTTTGGGTTCATCCTGAGTGCTGCACGGTGCCCGAGGGGGGCGGGGAGGGGGATGTGTTGGGGCGATGGAGGGGAAAGGGGGGGTAGTCTGCAGAGGAGTCCTTGAGCCCCCTCAGCCGTGTGTGTGTGTGTGTGTGTGTGTGTGTGTGTGTGTGTGTGTGTGTGTGTGTGTGTGTGTGTGTGTGTGCCAGCTATGGCGTGCCCACAGTCAAGTGCATGGCGTACCACCGGCTGCCTGTCTCAAGACCTCCGGCTACTAGCGTGTCCCCCCCCTCTACCCCCCACCTCTCTCTCTCTCTCTCTCTCTCTCTCTCCCCCTCTCTCTAATGAGCAGCATCTCTCTGGCCCGTCTGGGAGTATCCAGCCTCTCTATTGGTATTCCTCTGAGGCTGCGACTGCAGCAGGCTCCCCTGTGTGTGTGTGTGTGTGTGTGTGTGTGTGTGTGTGTGTGTGTGTGTGTGTGTGTGTGTGTGTGTGTGTGTGTGTGCGCATGCGTGCGTGCGTGCGCAATCTGTACGTGGCTTCCCGAAGTGTGATGAGGATGATGAGGATGATGATGATGATGGGGACACATGGAGACAGTGGGATGCACACGATGATATCGGCACGTCATCCGTATCGGCCGATAAAGGCTTTAAAATGAAATATCGACATCGGCCCGAAAACAAACATGTCTGCCAACATGACAGGCCGATAAAATGATGCTCAAATGATCCCCGAAATGCTGGATGCTTGACTACATGCGTGATGCCATGTCCCCGGCATGACGGTGCGCACGCCAACGTGTTTGACATCACCTATAAGTTGAAGTAGTTCTCTTATTTGGTCCAGTGAATGTGTACATTTTGAAAAGCATTGTGGGCCATCATCACCATAAGAGTAGACATAATAATAATGTGTTAATTCCACTAACAGAAGAGACATGTTCTCTGAGATTAGGTGGAAGAAAATGTGCACATATATCGGCATCGGCAATTGACCAAAAGAGTTGGAAAATATCGTCAAAAAAATCCATGATGGTGCATCCATGGAGATGATGACGATGACGATGATGATGGGACACCATCAGGTCTGCCAAACTCCACCTTCAGCTGCCATGGTTACAGTGACTGTGGGACCCCCCCCCCCCCTCCACCCAGTCACCCCTCTCCTCTCTCAGCGCCAACAGTGGTTACCTTCACCCCCATACCAATGCTTCAAGGGTGTGGAGTGTGTGTGCGTGTGTGTCTGTGTGTGTGTGTGTGTGTGAGAGAGAGATAGAGAGAGAGAGAGCGAGAGAGTCAAATGGCCTTTTTCAAAGCACAGCTCTAATGGGTGTCTGCGCCTGACTGTGCCACATCTGCCAACCTCGTCTGAACACACACTCCCTTTTCCCTGGCTGTGTGTGTGTGTGTGTGTGTGTGTGTGTGTGTGTGTGTGTGTGTGTGTGTGTGTGTGTGTGTGTGTGTGTGTGTGTGTGTCACCTGCTAGAGACCTGCGGGCTCCACTGGAATGCCTAAGCAACCACTCAAAATGGCTGACCTTTTACTAGATTTACTAATCCACTTTTTTCAGTCCTGATCCGATTCCGATACCTGGATTTGGATATCTGCCAATACCAAAAGCGATACCAGAGCTCTTGGCAACTCTCCCAAGGAGCTCCAGCCTCCACCTTTTACATAGCTGGCTCCTACTGTGAAGTCATTTAGTCTTTGGTTTGATAATAGCATTATCTCATAGCATTAGTTACCTGCTTCATAGTCTCGCTAGCCAGCCTCTCTTCCTTTCCTTCAGAGAGTCTGGCGACGCAGGTTTCCATTATGGGATTGCGAAAAAAATGCTCTGTTTGGGTTAACCAATCATCCTCGTCTTGGGCGGTGCTTAGCGTTAGTCCCCTTGGAAAATAGTTCTTCAAAACTTGCCATTTTCAGCGTGTAGCAACGAGTTAGCCTGTAGGTTTCTGCCGTTAGCTTTCTACGCTAGCTAGTTAGCATCGTTGTTTTCACATTCGGCGGCCGGGAGCATTACAGCGACACACATGGGAGCTGATTGACATGGTCGGAGCCAATGACAGAGCGTGTGACAGAGCTTGCAAGCGGGGGAGCGGATATCCTGCTGCCACCGAAACAGCCGCTCGAATGGGAGAGCAGCTTTAGAGCAGGGGAGGGCTGATCCCTGTTGCCTGTTTCCATGGCGCCAGACTCTCTGACGGAAAGGAAGAGAGGCTGGCTAGCGAGACTACCTGCTTCATAATATTCCACAATATTCAATTCAACAACAATTAATAAAGGTCATTAGATATCTACAAAACAATTGATCCACTCAAAATGATTAAGACATTTCAACAAACACCCGTGCCACTTGGGAACTCCATTATGGTGGGTTTATGGCCCAGGTCAACTATGAATGGAATCTAGATTGGAACTTGGATCGGCGACGTCAGATATCCGATACGTGAATTACGTCAGTATCGGCACCCGATACTGCATATACCCGATACTACTGATATCCAGGGGCCGGTTGCACCAACTGGTCTTAACTATGCCTGGTCGTAACTCCTACGTCGGTCTTAGTTAAGACCAGTCTTTAGAGTGGATTTACGCCTGTTGCACCAACACGGCTTACGTCTGGTCTTAACTATGCTGGTCGTAGCAATGCGCGTCCATGTGAATTGCCAGGGAATGCCCCCTGATTGGATGATGTTGCAAAAAATGTGCCTCGCGACCTGCTTGGAGCACTATGCCACTACGCTCTCTCAGCCACTACTGTAAAACACCCTCCCTCCTCTCACCCTCCCTCGCTCCGGGGGGAAAATGGCGGCGATTGAGCCAGAAAGACAGTCTGAATGAAATTGAATGTAACGTTCCCAGTTCTATGTATTAAATTCTAAAAAATTAACGGCAACATTTTGGAAGGCTAAGCCACACAACTAGCTCGTTGTAATCTAACATCATGCTTCAAAAGATGGAGAACTGGCTGTGTTACGACAATGAGGGTAAGGACTCAAAACGGTCTCCGCTGATAAGACACGGAGATGTTACAGGCAGGCTCTACGCCTCCTGCTGACCAGGCGTAACTCTTACGCCTGGGCGTAGTGAAAAGAAGGCTTAAGCCGTCTTGGTGCAACCGGCGTAGCTGTTAGGTCGTAAAGTTACGACCAACTTAGCTTAAGACCAGTGTAAGACCAGTTGGTGCAACCGGCCCCAGGGGTGGAAATAGTACCAAAAAAATCTACTCAAGTAAAAGTACTGTTACTTTCATTACATTTTACTTAAGTAGAAGTAAAATTACTGGTTAGTTACTTAGTTACTACTCGTCAATGTATTCTCGTTGCTTTCTGACTGACCGTTGTTCAACTTCTGGTGAAGAGTTGCATTTGGTTTTGATGGCGGTTTGCTCTACGTGCGTGTCATCCAGAGAGGTCTTATGATCACACTGCTTCCCACACACATCGTAGTCCCCCTTCCCTTGTTGTGATGATGTCATCGGGCCATTTCTAGTGACTTTTTGATCAGCCAATAGTTACTTTCCTTGGGACTGTCTCCTTGGCCGAATGGTTAGCGTGTTCGACTTTAGAAGGCCCCACACACCAAATACCCGGGTTCGATTCCCTCCTACAGCCATGTCCACTGCGGGGGGAGGTAGTGTGACTACTACTTTAACCCGTGAGGGCACGCTGGCCCTTGGCCAATGGGATTGTCCCTTAAAAAATGGTTACTAGGGTTACTCTGAGGCTATTTAAAATGTATCAAAGTACATTACTTCAAGCAAAATTGACTTAAGTGAAAGTAAAATTACTGATTTTAAAAACTGCTAGTACACAAAAAAACGACTCAATTACAGTAACTAGAGAGTAAATGTAATTTGTTACTTTCCACCTCTTATCCCATCTCTAGCTTTTACTATTGCAATTGAAACCGCTACATGCTAAATGCCAGCGAAGAGAGGAGATTGCGCCTCTACATGTACATTTTTACCCAAGTACAGTACGTTATCCCCAATTTAGTTTGAGTTTTTCTGACGGGAAGTGGACACGGCGAGAGAGGAGGCCTTTCATACAGCTCTCTCTCACTCACTCTCTCTCTCTCTCCCTCTGCCACAGTCTTTCAGGCTCGGTCTCTCTCCTGTCCACATGGCTGTTCACACTTGTTCTTACATACTCAGTTGTCACCTCCGCCCACACACCATCGCTTCACTTCCAAAACGGTCGGAAAAAGCTCACTATTCAGCCCGAAAGGCGCACCACCTCGCCGTGGGCAGATACTGGAGACGAGAGAAACTGAGGAATGTGTGTGTGTGTGTGTGTGTGTGTGTGTGTGTGTGTGTGTGTGATATGGCATATTGTCAGTATAGTCTTTTCCTGGTTGTAAAGGCTGCATTACAGTAGAGTGATGTCATTTGAACTTAGCAGACTGTTCTAGCTGTTCTATGGTTTGCCTTTACCCACTTAGTCATTGTATCCACATTATTACTGATGATTATTGATCAAAAATCTTATTGTGTAAATGTTTTTGTGAAAACACCAATAGTCATCCCTACAATATTGTTGCAATATCGATATTGAGGTATTTGGTATAATGGTACATTATATTTCATTCATGTGTACTTGATTTGATGTATCCAATGTGTCCTTGTTTCACACGTTGTTTCACCCAAACTCTTCTTAACACATTGACTGCCAGCCGTTTTTTTTTTACTGTAGGTAGCTTCTGCCAGGCCTTTTTTTGAGGATTCTGGCTCATTTTACAAGAGCCGAGCATAATTTTCTGGTTGGACTTTGTGAACACAAAGTTCAGAAAAGTACTAATAGAATGTGTGCTTTCTCTGTCTAAAAGAGTTAGTTTGTAGAGTTAGTAGTTATGTAGATATTAGCCGTTGAGTACAGCATGGTTTCAGCGTCTGGAAATTTATTCAGAGATAAATGGCTTTTTGTGAAATTCGATAGAACTGTCACTTTAACCATTCATTTTTGGCATCAGTAAGACCGTCAGACATTCTAAACAATAGTTTTGAACAGTAATTTCCTCCATAACAGCAGGAAACACCCCTCTCATTCAAACTCCTCCCTCCGTGTGTCTTCTCCTCCTTCCTCCTGGCTCTACAGCGGGCGTGTCAGAAGCGCGTTGCTGCTGCCTGCCTGCCTGCCTGCGTGCCTGCCTGCCTGCTTGCCTGCGTGCGGACGCTCCTTGTGCGAGTCAAGATGGGCCGGGGAATGCGTGGGCGATGGGCAGATGTTGATTCTGGCCTTTCTGAGGTGTTTCAAAGTGTGTTTCACCTATAATCTATTTTGCAAATCGCTCTCCGCTCTCTGTGTGCTGCTGCCTGCGCGGCCGCTCTCGGGCAAGACAAGTCTGGATTACTGTAAAATCGCCTCGCCATTTCCTTGAATGGCTTGCTCCCGCGGCAGTTTTTTCTTTGATTTCGCTCGTCTGGGGGAGCACTGTCAACACTTAGTGGGTCGGTAAAATAGATTATACACATTCAATACCTCCAATAATTGTATAGGAGACGTAAAAGGGATTGATCAACGCCCCACCGTCAAAAAAAAAAAAACGATTTTTTTGACGTATCAATACGTCGCTGGCAGTCAACGGTTGGATTCTGCTTGACGTATCAATACGTCGTTGGCAGTCAACGTGTTAATAGACATTTTTTGAGTCTGTGAGCTTCTGTAAAGCTTAATAGTTTATATTACAGAAATCAGTTGTAGCTAATTAACACTGATCCGTGTTTCAAAAGACCTGTGCCATGTTGTGTGTGTGTGTGTGTGTGTGTGTGTGTGTGTGTGTGTGTGTGTGTGTGTGTGTGTGTGTGTGTGTGTATGTGCCATGTTGGCTCTGTGCCATGTTGGCTCCTTGAGTTGGAGAGAGTTGGGCCTGGAAAGCCCTTGGAAAGTCCTTGGATGTGATGTATAGGAAGGTGTGGGAGAACCCTGTGTGGCAGGTGGATATAAAGCTTTGTACCCGTTCACAGATAACAGGCCCAGGCTTCATTCAGGAGAGCCACTTCTCTCCTCCTCTCCTTTTTTTTGCACACACAATTACTCTCTCTCTCTCTCCCTCTCTCTCTCTCTCTCTCTCCCTCCTGCTTCCCTCTCCCTCATCCCTCACCCGCTGTGCTCTTTCTGTCAGTGCAGCACACTGTGGACAGACTTTTGCCCGGCCCTCTTCTGTATGGCGCGCGCGCACACACTCGCAGGCATACACACACACACACACACACACACACACACACACACACACACACACACACACACACGCACGCGCACACACACACACACACACACACACACACACACACACACGTGTGCACGCACGTACACACACACACACACACACACACACACACACACACACGTGTGCACGCATGCACGCACGTACACACACACACACACACACACACACACACACACACACACACACATACACACACACACACACACAAGCCAGTATAGCTGTATTAGTGTGGACATTATTTGAATGCATTCCCTTTTCCTAGCTAACCCTAACTACCTAGTCTCTCAATACAGATGCCCTAACCCTAACTACATAGTCTCTCAAGACAGAAGCCCCAACACTAACTACCTAGTCTCTCAAGACAGATGTCCTAACACTAACTACCTAGTCTCTCAATACAGATGCCCTAACACTAACTACCTAGTCTCTCAATACAGATGCCCTAACCCTAACTACATAGTCTCTCAATACAGATGTCCTAACCCTAACTACCTAGTCTCTCAATACAGATGCCCTAACACTAACTACCTAGTCTCTCAATACAGATGCCCTAACCCTAACTACATAGTCTCTCAATACAGATGTCCTAACCCTAACTACCTAGTCTCTCAATACAGATGCCCTACCACTAACTACCTAGTCTCTCAATACAGATGCCCTAACCCTAACTACATAGTCTCTCAATACAGATGCCCTAACACTAACTACCTAGTCTCTCAAGACAGATGCCCTAACACTAACTACCTAGTCTCTCAATACAGATGCCCTAACGCTAACTACCTAGTCTCTCAATACAGATGCCCTAACCCTAACTACATAGTCTCTCAAGACAGAAGCCCTAACACTAACTACCTAGTCTCTCAATACAGATGCCCTAACACTAACTACCTAGTCTCTCAATACAGATGCCCTAACCCTAACTACCTAGTCTCTCAATACAGATGCCCTAACACTAACTACCTAGTCTCTCAAGACAGATGCCCTAACACTAACTACCTAGTCTCTCAATACAGATGCCCTAACACTAACTACCTAGTCTCTCAATACAGATGCCCTAACCCTAACTACCTAGTCTCTCAATACAGATGCCCTAACCCTAACTACCTAGTCTCTCAATACAGATGCCCTAACACTAACTACCTAGTCTCTCAATACAGATGCCCTAACCCTAACTACCTAGTCTCTCAATACAGATGCCCTAACCCTAACTACCTAGTCTCTCAAGACAGATGCCCTAACACTAACTACCTAGTCTCTCAATACAGATGTCCTAACCCTAACTACCTAGTCTCTCAAT
>NC_139624.1:22895520-23015520 GCF_964638095.1 Poromitra crassiceps | reverse complement strand
TCTGAACAGTAATTTCCTTCAATAAACAGCACCCACACCCCCCTCAACTCCAAACTCCTCCTCCGTGGCTCTGCTCGCTGTGCTGGCTGCTGCGTGTGTCAGGCGAGTCTCTGCTGCCTGCTATGGCAGGCTCTGCTGCCTTACGGATCCACGTTCGGATGGCGGCCGCTCGTCGGGGGAGTCTGGATCGGGCTCGCATTCGTCTGCGTTTCTGGGGTTTCGGTTGTGAGCTGGGATGAAGCTGCGTCCGATTATAGGCTTTCTGCTGCGCGTTTCAAAGTGCGCTGCACCCAGTCTATTTTCGGAGCGCTCAGCCTTGTGCCCCGGCTCCCAGCGCGACACTGAAAAGCCAAACCATTCTCATGAGAATGGTTTGGCTTTGGTTTTATTTTCTGGCGGCTAATCGTGTGGAGAAACTATGCAGCAGAGACAGAGACATTTGTGGGAGCGGATTGACTGCTGTTCGCAGCTAACGTTGGCTCCAGGCAGCCAGAGCAATCTGTGCCGCTCTGGCTCATGCATCGGTTTCTCTTTCATCACGGGGCTTTTTCTGCTTTTTTTCCTCAACTTTCTCTAATCTGGAGAGCACTGTCGCCACCTAATGGGTCCGTAAAATAGGTTATACACCTTCAATAGCTACAATATTTTTACAGGAGATGCACGAGACTTTGATCCACGTCCCACCGTCAAAAAACGCAATTGACGACTTTAGTCGTCTTTGGCACTCTACGTTACTATTCGAATTGACGACTATACTCGTCCTTGGCACTCAATGAGTTAAACAGTATAATTACAATATTGATGCATCACATCTTACCTATAATAGTAGCTGAGACCAAAGCCGTGTGAATCGGAGATTGCTCCCTTAGATGATTATTAAGTCTGTGTCTGTCTAAACTCGCGTCAACAGGGGGCTCTTTCTCTCTCTCTCCTTACCGCCGGACCGGATAAACGCGGAAGTGAAACCCGGAAGTGAAACGCAGCTGCCTGCCTTCACCCGTTCGCGCTGCCTAGCAACATAGCATAAACAATGTGAACGCCACGCATACTCTCGCGAACATCTCTCATTATATTCTAACAGGTTTTTTAGAAGTTATTTTGTGGTTATGGCCGAAGTGGCTGCTGCAAACCGTTTCATTTCACTTCCTGATCTTCCCTGGCCACAGACAGACTAACACTGGCCGATTCACTCGGGCTTCAAGCGAGACTACTCTGCGTTGGTCTCGTCTACTATTAGAGGTAAGATGTGATGCATTGATATTAAATTTATACTGTTTAATAACAATCGAAAAAGTTGCTCGTAGCTGCTTTAAATAACAACATGAAATGTGACTTAGGGTTGAAATGTAGAATTTGGAAACTGTGGAAATTGAACATGGCTCTCCGGTGTGAAGGTGTTCACGTGCTCCATCCACCCCGACCTCAACGGCCATTTCAATAGCAGCAGACTCTATGACATCATACATGTGTACTCTATGACATCATAGAGTCCACATGTATGAAGTAATATACACATAACTAGAAAGGTGATATGCAACATATTGTTGGTTCAGAAAGGTGATATTCTACTTTATACCCGTGGAGATGACAGTTAGTTCTGGTGAGCAGGCTGGCAGCTCGGTGTGTTCTCTTCTTTCTGCCTGCGTCTGCATGGAGGTGATTACTGACCTCACATCTGCATCACCTGCAAGACGGAGCGGAGGGATGGAGGGAGGAAGCGAGAGAGCGAGGGAGGTGAAGAAAGAGTGAGAGAGCACAGAGTGAAGTGAGTCTTCGCTGAGTAAATGTTTTAGAGAGGGCTGTATCACAGGCCAGGATCTGTGTGTGTGTGTGTGTGTGTGTGTGTGTGTGTGTGTGTGTGTGTGTGTGTGTGTGTGTGTGTGTGTGTGTGTGTGTGTGTGTGTGTGTCCGTGGGCACGCTCCTTAATGATTATCCAGCGGTACTCTGCCCTTGTGTCCTTGGACCTGGTCGCCATGGCAACGGCCACCTCCGAAGACAGCGTGAGCTTCCTGTTCCTGTTGAAGCGGTGACATCACATCACACCCACACACACAGACTCACGCACAACACACACACACACACACACACACACACTCACACACACACACACACACACGATGAGAGCGCATGTAGGAAAGGTCAGGATAAGATGGGTGTGAAGAATGATTGTGAACCAGTGAAGGATACTGAATGAATCAGTCAGCTGCTTCATCACAAGCTGCCAGTCTGAGCAGCCAGTCCTCGCCAGGAAAACCTGAACATTGGTCCATTTCCAAAGGGCGTTACAACGACCGATGTTTACCAATGCCACCTCTTGCGGTTGTGTGAGTAAAGGCTTCAAGTCCCTATTTTTCGTCCACCTCAAGTTGTGTCAATTACATTTACAAATCGACTCAGAAACAGGAACAGGTTTGATTTTCTGCATCTTTCGCATCCGTCAAAAAGCCTTTTGCGAGCTGTTTGACATGTCTGTGTTTGTGTGTCTGTGTCTGTGTCTGTGTCTGTGTTCGTGTTTGTGTTTGGGGGAGAGAGACAGAGGAGCAGGGCTCCACCTCTGTCCCCTCTCTGCTTGCTCTCCACGGGGAGCAGTGCTGCGGCAAAAGCAAGGACCCCCGCAGTCACCACCAGGCCATCCTCCCCTGCACTGAGGCTCCCCCCACAGTCACCAGCAGGCCATCCTCCCTGCACTGAGGCTCCCCCCACAGTCACCACCAGGCCATCCTCCCCTGCACTGAGGCTCCCCCCACAGTCACCACCAGGCCATCCTCCCCTGCACTGAGGCTCCCCCCACAGTCACCACCAGGCCATCCTCCCCTGCACTGAGGCTCCCCCCACAGTCACCACCAGGCCATCCTCCCCTGCACTGAGGCTCCCCCCACAGTCACCAGCAGGCCATCCTCCCTGCACTGAGGCTCCCGCCACAGTCACCACCAGGCCATCCTCCCTGCACTGAGGTTCCCCCCGCAGTCACCACCAGGCCATCCTCCCCTGCACTGAGGCTCCCCCCGCAGTCACCACCAGGCCATCCTCCCTGCACTGAGGTTCCCCCCGCAGTCACCACCAGGCCATCCTCCCCTGCACTGAGGCTCCCCCCGCAGTCACCACCAGGCCATCCTCCCCTGCACTGAGGTTCCCCCCGCAGTCACCACCAGGCCATCCTCCCCTGCACTGAGGCTCCCCCCGCAGTCACCACCAGGCCATCCTCCCCTGCACTGAGGCTCCCCCCGCAGTCACCACCAGGCCATCCTCCCCTGCACTGAGGCTCCCCCTGCAGTCACCACCGGGCCATCCTCCCTGCACTGAGGCTCCCCCCGCAGTCACCACCGGGCCATCCTCCCTGCACTGAGGCTCCCCCCGCAGTCACCACCGGGCCATGCTCCCCTGCACCGAGGCTCCCCCCGCAGTCACCACCAGGCCATCCTCCCCTGCACTGAGGCTCCCCCCGCAGTCACCACCAGGCCATCCTCCCCTGCACTGAGGCTCCCCCCGCAGTCACCACCGGGCCATCCTCCCTCCATCCATAAACGAATGCAGCATAACCCCGCTTAGGTCACAGGGGTGTCAAACTCAATTTCATCCCTGGTCCACAACACATCAGCATTATGGTTACCCTACAGTAGGGCCGGTTGTAAATGTAACATGATATAAATGTAGGCTATCTAGCCTACTTGTCATCAGATTATGTAATTGCCTCTGATTAGATTATTATTGGTTTAGTAATAACTTAATAATGAATAATTAGCTCTGAAAGCAGAATTATAGGAAAGATAATGGCAAACAGACAACTAGTAGCCTATAACTATTCAAACTAATTTCGAATTTCGAATTTGAATTGGATTGCGCAAATTGTATTCTTTGCTAGTTCTCGCGGGCCACATAAAGTGAGGTGCCGGGCCAGATTTGACCCCCCCCCCCCCCCCCCCGGCCTTGAGTTTGACACACGTGATTTAGGAGACCGGCGGAGTACCATCTCTTATTATTGGTGGAGCCTGCACCGTGGGGTGTCTCTATCTAATGCTTGGTTCACACCAAAATCATCTCAGAGGCAGCGCGTCACGGAAGCATCAACCAGCGTCGAGCAGGAGCCTTGCCATTCACACCAGAAGCACTCCTGTTTTGCTCCACGCCTCGCTCCGTTTTGACCCGCCCCTGCTCACAACTTGCATTGACTTCATGCCTGGCTGCTCGCGTACTGCACGCCGAAACTATCGCTGCAGCACACGTGCAGCGTGGCCTCAGCGTGGCGAGGCAAACGTGCTGTGGCCGGTGTGATCGGTCTCTCCTGTTAACAAGGACGCCGAAATGAAACTCCCTCGTTGCTTCAGCGTTGCTTCAGCTTCACCATGACCCCAAATGTATACCATACCCCCAGCAACAACAAAAAACGAACCCCTGGTGTGCTTTGAGAAACCTGCGACGTATTGATTTCTTCATGAATGGAATGGATCCTCTGCAGCAGGTAGAGGCTCTGCATATCCTCTGGCCTCAGCCAAACGTTTTGCCACATTGTGTGACAGGTGAGCTCTAGTGTAGCTGGGAGGCTTCCAGGAAGCAGACGCGCTTCACATATCAAACACTACAACGAAGCAGACGTCCTCCTTTCAAGTTCAATTCTCTCTGATCCAAGCCCAGGACAGCCAATGACGACGCGAGATGTCATCTTATTCTGCCAAACACAATTCTTTTTTCATATGAAGTATTATATATGCGTCTTAGATCGATTCAGTGTTTCCCAAAGCCCAAGATGACGTCCTCAAATGTTTTTGTGTGTCCACAACCACAACCCAAAAATATTCAGTTTATAGTAAAAGAAACCAGAAATATTCACATTTAAGAAGCTGGAATCAGAGAATTTTGACTTTTTTTTTTTTTTAAAGAAAAGAAAAGAAAAAACAATCAAAACAACAATCAAGACAATTAATCTATTATCAAAATGTTGATCAACTTATCGATTAATTGTTGCAGCTCTATCTTACACACACACACACACACACACACACACACACACACACACGCACACACACACACACACACACACACACACACACACACACACACACTCCTGCTTTCTCTCTAATATCTTCTAATTACTGATGACGAAGGCTGTCCATTTTTCTCTTTGGAGTCACCTTGGACTTGCACATCCTCTGACTGCAGTATCATTAAAGTAACACACACGCACGCACGCACGCACGCACACACGCACACACACACACACACACACACACACACACACACACACACACACACACACACAGACAGACACACACACACACACACACACACACACACACATACAGTACCCTAATACACACCCACACTGAGTCCCACAGTCTGCATGGTAATGCATGGCTGCACGCTTCACTGGTTGTGCTGTTTCAGAGCGCTCGATCTATTGAGGGAGAGGAGAGAATACGATAATGATAACCCCACCTCTCTCTCTCTCTCTCTCTCTCTCTCTCTCTCTCTCTCTCTCTCTCATTTATCATCTCTCTCTCACTGTCTTTTGCTTTCTAGCCACACTCTGCCTCATCCTTTCCTCTGTTTTCTCACATTTGATCTGATTTGTGTGGCACCAACCAGCCTGGTTGCCAGAATAAAATGTCTGCATTGTAAGTTCCTGCAATCCACAGATATATCACATATGACATATATATATATATATATATATATATATATATATATATATACTGTATATATATATACATACATATACATATATATCACATTTCTGAAGCAAAAATAAGTTCCATATCACATTTATAATATAGATATGTGTATATCAACATTATACGTCATAGAGTCTGCTGACATAGTGCAGTGGCCGGTAAGGGTGTTGTGGAATGTGGATGGATGTAGGGCGTAAACACTTGCTTTTCACACCGGAGAGCTGTGTTCGATCCCCAGTGTTTCCAAAGTCTACATTTCAACTGTGAGTCACATCTAACATTTTGTTATTTAAGAGCTCATTTATGCAAAATTTTCATCCGAAAATAAATGCGTCTGTTTCAAACGGTGTAACCGTCACTGCCCACATACTTCCATTCATCTTTCACGTTGTTATCATGTTAAGCAATACATCCACTAGTGGGCTGTAAAGAGTCAAATGTGTGAGTGTGTGTGTTTCACTGTCTAACCCATGTTTCTCTGTGTGTACAGGTGACCTTGTGTGTTTCACTGTCTAACCACTAGCCACTAGGGGGTGCAGTGCACCCCCTGAATCAACGCAAACTTCGCCCATGCTCATACCCATAGCGAACCTGATGAAGCACAACATGTGAAACGCCTTGTTTATTGTTTTTTTATTTTAATATTTCCCCCCCACATTTTTTATTCCATTTTTATCCCCCATTAGTGCTGATTTTAATTTATTTATCCTGGTTGCTGCTCCACCCTCTGCCGATCTGGGGAGAGCCGAAACTGGCTCCATGCTTCCTCCGAGACATGGGGAGTAGCCAGCCGCTTCTTTTCACCTGACAGGGGAAGCTTCACCGGTAGGAAATAGCACGTGGGACGTTCCCCTCCCTCCGAATAGGCCCCCCGAACGATCAGCAACCAGGATATTGCATGTTTTGGTGTGGGGTTCCTATATGAAGGAAACCCCCAGGGGGCACGGGGAGAACATGCAAACTCCTCACAGACAGGCCCTTTTGACGACCCCACGCAGGCGGTGGGCACTCGAGGACATGCGGACGGGCACACACTCCTTCAGCGCTCACAGCGTCCCAGGTGGGAATTGAACCCAGGACCTTCTAGCTGTGAGGCGACAGCGCTTACCACAGTGCCACTGTGCCCCCTATTGTTTTTTTTATGTAACAAAATAAAGTGTCCATTTTTCCTATCCTGGTGTGCGCTGGAGAACGTCTTCTTCTTCTTATGATTTACCCTGCAACAGCCGGCACCCACGAGAGTATCACTGCTGTGCACCCAGGAGAGTAGCACTGCTGTGCACCCAGGAGAGTAGCACTGCTGTGCACCCAGGAGAGTAGCACTGCTGTGCACCCAGGAGAGTAGCACTGCTGTGCACCCAGGAGAGTAGTGCTGCTGTGCACCCAGGAGAGTAGCACTGATGTGCACCCAGGAGAGTAACACTGCTGTGCACCCAGGAGAGTAGTGCTGCTGTGCACCCAGGAGAGTAGCACTGATGTGCACCCAGGAGAGTAACACTGCTGTGCACCCAGGAGAGTAGCGCTGCTGTGCACCCAGGAGAGTAGTGCTGCTGTGCACCCAGGAGAGTAGCACTGCTGTGCACCCAGGAGAGTAGCACTGCTGTGCACCCAGGAGAGTAGCACTGCTGTGCACCCAGGAGAGTAGCACTGCTGTGCACCCAGGAGAGTAGCGCTGCTGTGCACCCAGGAGAGTAGCGCTGCTGGGAGAGTAGCGCTGCTGTGCACCCGGGAGAGTAGCGCTGCTGTGCACCCGGGAGAGTAGTGCTGCTGTGCACCCGGGAGAGTAGTGCTGCTGTGCACCCAGGAGAGTAGCGCTGCTGTGCACGCGGGAGAGTAGCGCTGCTGTGCACCCAGGAGAGTAGTGCTGCTGTGCACCCAGGAGAGTAGCACTGCTGTGCACCCAGGAGAGTAGCACTGCTGTGCACCCAGGAGAGTAACACTGCTGTGCACCCAGGAGAGTAGCGCTGCTGTGCACCCAGGAGAGTAGCGCTGCTGTGCACCCAGGAGAGTATCACTGATGTGCACCCAGGAGAGTAGCGCTGCTGTGCACCCAGGAGAGTAGCACTGATGTGCACCCAGGAGAGTAACACTGCTGTGCACCCAGGAGAGTATCACTGCTGTGCACCCAGGAGAGTAGCACTGCTGTGCACAGGGCTTTCCTCAACCATTAATGATGGTTCCATTCCATTTAGGTCAGAGGTGCCCAATAGGTAGATCATGATCTACCGGTAGATTCTCATGACTGTTATTGGTTACACCTGCTTTACTTCCTGCTTTACCACCTAAAAAAAGTCAACTTTCAGAAACGTAAAAGGACGTCGTTTTGTTTAAAATGTACATGGAGATTGTACGTATCCGTGGATTGCAGAAATGTAAAATGCCAACATTTTATTCTGGTGATTGGGTTGCATGAACTCTTTCCCTCTCTCTCTCTCTCTCTTTCTCTCTCACACACACGCACACGCACGCACACGCACACACACACACACACACACACACACACACACACACACACACACACACACACACACACACACACACACACACACAGACACACACACACACACACACACACACACACACACACACACACACACACACACACATACCAATCCTCGGAGGACCCTATCCACTCCACTACCTGTTGTCTTGGTAACCACACACTGTGTGTGAACCATGTGACGGGAAAGGTGAAGACAAGAGCTCAGTTCTGCCGCATCGACATGCATGCACACACTCCACACACAAACACATAGACAGCTGCACACACACACACACACACACACACACACACACACACACGCACACAAACACATAGACAGCTACACACACATGCACACACACACACACACACACACACACACACACACACATTTTCACAGATACGGTTCATAGAGATCCCCATAGAATACTGCCATGGCCTTTAGTCTCAGCAAGTATTTGCAACTCGTCCATTGTGTTTCTGTGTGTGTGTGTGTGTGTGTGTGTGTGTGTGTGTGTGTGTGTGTGTGCATGTGTGTGTTTATACCAGTACTGTATATAAGTAGGCTATATTTGCTGCCCACTCAGTTGGTTTTGGCATGGTTTTTGCCAGTTAGCCTTCTAATTCAAAATGGCTGCTACTGTATTTCATATTGTTGCCATATACTGTTAATGTAATATTATAAAATGGGCTCCGTAAATCAAGCGATCTGACTGGTTCATAGCCGTGCTATAATGAGCCTATAGTATGCCACATTCTATCCATATTACTTTGCACAATTCAGTATCACTCCACATCTGAGAAGGGTGTTCAAGCAGCGCTGCAGATGTTTTTCCTCGAGGATGGCGAAGGCGTATCCCGCCCCCTGCTGGTTGGGTCAGGTTTATGAAGGCGTGTCCCGCCCCCTGCTGGTTGGGTCAGGTTTATGAAGGCGTGTCCCGCCCCCTGCTGGTTGGGTCAGATTTATGAAGGCGTGTCCCGCCCTGCTGATTGGGTCAGGTTTATGAAGGCGTGTCCCGCCCTGCTGGTTGGGTCAGGTTTATGAAGGCGTGTCCCGCCCCCTGCTGGTTGGGTCAGGTTTATGAAGGTGTGTCCCGCCCTGCTGGTTGGGTCAGGTTTATGAAGGCGTGTCCCGCCCTGCTGGTTGGGTCAGGTTTATGAAGGCGTGTCCCGCCCCCTGCTGGTTGGGTCAGGTTTATGAAGGTGTGTCCCGCCCTGCTGGTTGGGTCAGGTTTATGAAGGTGTGTCCCGCCCTGCTGGTTGGGTCAGGTTTATGAAGGCGTGTCCCGCCCCCTGCTGGTTGGGTCAGGTTTATGAAGGCGTGTCCTGCTCCCTGCTGGTTGAAACCCCTCTTTATTTTCACATGACACCCGTTGAACAACACACGCATGCGGCCAGCCACACACACACACACACACACACACACACACACACACACACACACACACACACACACACACACACGCACACTCATGCTGATGGTGGCCGGTGAAATACAGTCTCTGCATTTATCCCATCGAGGCATGTCCTTCCCCCACGGGGCGGCCAGGAGCACTTGGGTAGCTTTCAGTACAGTGCCTGGGGACCAGTTTCAGCTTGCCATCATCACTGGTCAGGTGACAATGTTTTTAGTGGGGGTCCAAACTGATGTTGTATGGAGGAAACCCCCAGGGGAGCACAGGGACAACATGCAAACTCCACACAGAAAGACCTTTTTCACAAGATAGCACACCTGGGCACTAGGCACCGAAGGCATGGAGAAACATGCCCAGTGCCAACAGCGTCCCATTCGGGAATCGAACCCAGGACCTTCTTGCTGTGAGAGGCGAGAGTGCTACCACTGTGCCACAGTGCCCCTGCCCCCTGACTGGAACATGAGCTTGTTAACATGTCCAAGTCACATTTTCTCCAGTGGTCAAATTCGTTTTGAAAGCCGTTGCTGGGATTGTTGAGATTGTGTTTTACAACTACCAAATGTACTAGCTAAACCGGAGATAGCCTGTGTTGCTACTGTAGCTGCTAGCTAGCTGCTCTAACTTACATTACATTGCACAGCAACTGCCGCGTGTCCAGGTATATAGTGTAGCAGTAGATTCCCTGCCTACCAACACGAGGGTTACAGGTTCGCGCCCCCCGTGTTACCTCCGGCTTGGTCGTGTGTCCATACAGGCATGATGGGCTGTGTCTGCGGGTGGGAAGGCGGATTAGGGGTATGTGTCCTGGTCGCTGCATTAGCGCCTCCTCTGGTCGGTCGGGGCGCCTGTTCGGGGTTGAAGGGAACTGGTGGGAATAGCGTGATCGTCCCACGCGCTACGTCCTGCCGCGGTGAAGCTCCCCGCTGTCAGGTGATAAGAAGCGGCTGGCAACTGCGCATGTGTCAGAGGAAGCATGGTGCTAGTCTCGGCTCTCCCCAGATCAGCAGAGGGTGGAGCAGCGACCGGGGCAGCAGGGGGAAATTGGCAAAGTACAATTGGGGAGAAAATGGGGGGGGGGGGCTCAGAAAAAAAGGGCCACGGGCCGCAATTGGCCCCGGACCAGACTTTGGACATGCTTGAAATAAAGCAACTAAAATGTGTGTGTGTGTGTGTGTGTGTGTGTGTGTGTGTGTGTGTGTGTGTGTGTGTGTGTGTGTGTGTGTGTGTGTGTGTGTCTGTGTGTGTGTACGTGTGTGTGTGTGTGTCTCGCTGTGTGTGTGCGCGTGTGTGTGTGTGTGTGTGCATTTGTTCATGGTGCATCTGCATGCGTGCGTGTGTGTGTGTGTGTGTGTGTGTGTCTGTGTGTGTGTGTGTGTGTGTGTGTGTGTGTGTGTGTGTGTGTGTGTGTGTGTGTGTGTGTGTGTGTGTGTGTAGATGTGCGGGCCCAGTTGGTGGAGCAGCAGCGGTGTCTGGAGCAGCAGACAGAGATGCGGGTGCAGCTGCTGCAGGACCTGCAGGATTTCTTCAGGAAGAAGGCGGAGATGGAGACAGAGTACTCCAGGAACCTGGAGAAGCTCGCCGAGAGGTTTATGGCCAAGACCCGCAGCACCAAAGACCACCAGCAATACAAGTAAGGAGCAGTGGGGTAGCTCAGGCCTTGGCAGAGGAAGCCGCGGAACTGATACTGAAAGCTGTAGTTCCTCGAATGGTCACTTGAGGCTGGACCCAAAAGGGAGTCGTTCCCCGTTCACCGCCATGTTAAAAAGGCTTTATAACAGGATTAAACATGTTTACAGCCGGGTTTTGGTCTATATACTGTAGCTAATTTCACCTTTCCTTTCCTGACAACTGTACGGGGAGGGATTTTTATACAACTCATCTGTTTACTGTAGAGTAAAATAGACATAGGAAAGACTGTGTTTTGGGTGTGATTGACAGGTTGCTTGTCCGCATGTATACTTTTTGCAACTCAGTTTAGGTGAAACCATGCCCCCATACGCCACCTCACTTCCGCTCGCACTGATGCCGACCGGCAAGCTTGGAAAATGCTTGGGAAATATGAATGATGGCCATATACACTTTATGCATAATATGACACATTAATTACCGGATATACTGTATATCACCTTATGCATATAATATGACATTATTTAAGTAGTAAAACATATTAACATTGTTTTTTCTTGGCTTTTAAAAGTAATCATCTTATCACCATAGTAGTAGTATATATTCGGGGCTGCAGTGCAGTGTCACCCATGCAGCGATTTAATGTTACTATGAAAGCAATGCTATGAATGCAATTACCTTTTTTAAATGGTGATTGTGATCTGAGAACCGCAGGCAGTCTGCAGTAGAAGGGCATAAAAAACGGTGTAATGATGATCACAAAAGGGCGAACAAATCATCTCTGTTTGAAGTTACAATTTTCTGAAGGTTTAATCTTGCGGTTAGGGCTAGGTTATGCCAGGATCAGACTACACGATATTTTTTGTCGTTCACGATGTCACCATGTCAGACGAGGCCATCATACTGCCATAAATTCGTGACATGTCTTGGTCGGGAGACTGGCCACACTACAAGTGTATTCTCGCTTAACACCGACAGAGCATCGTATGCCACCGTCATCACGTCGTCTGCTGTCGTCAGCGAGTTCACAGGTCGTCGGGGAGGCGGGCCTGTGAACGAAATCTCCCAGCATGCATTGAGGCCACTACATTGACAAGAAATAGCAACCAAATCAGCCTAAATAGGCTAAAGTGGTAGATAGAAATAATGTTTATGTTAGCACAACATGCAATTGTAAAAATTTCAATATTGGGCAAAATAAAACATTGAAATCCAAACACAACCCTATGTGAAACATGTATGTAATCCAGGTGCTATATATATCCCTTGCAGAATTAACGTTATTTGGATGAGTGACAGGCTCTATTGTGATGCACTGTGATGTCCGCTCCAGCCTCCAACTTACTTCATGTGCACGCCCACTATTTTCTTGCCAGCTGCTGCGAGACGAGAAGGAAGAGAAACGAACATGCAGCCGACTCTGCTGAGCTCATGTTATTTGTAGTGAGCAATGCCCATTGCCCAGGCGTTTAAACGCAAATTAAAACACCCTGGCCTTTTTATCTCTTTTATTCTTTTGAGCGGAGCGGAGCGGTGAGTGCGAGTGGGTGAAATCTGTATCGAACGGGGAGCGGTCTCCCCAGGACCTGATACCTGTCTTCCGGGGTGTCACACTAGGCGAAACCATGTCCAAAAGACTGACATGCCAGTCTTTTCGTCAGGGCGTCGTGAGGCGTCCTAGACGTCCCGACTGGTCCCGACGCTGGTCTTTGATTATGTCACACTACAAGAGGTGAAGACGGCCGATCGTCGTCCCCGATGGTCATATTCGGGCCCGACGCTGAAAATCTGTCGCGCACGACCAAATCGGTCTAATATCGGGCTGAATTCGTGTAGTCTGAACCAGGCATTAGGGATACGGTTAATACATACATGTAACTTTTTAGGTGAGGGTTTTGTCAGCTTGCTAAGCTAGCAGAGCGCTGCAGCACTTCTTCCGGTCGCGTCATGCGGGCGTGGGCGTGGTTTCACCTAAACTGGGTTGCAAAAAGTATACACAGCTCGCCAATCACGGACCAATAGCAGGCGGAGCTGCAGCTCTGCGGGAAACCCCCCGGTCTCGTGCCGTTTCACCTGAGCTGCACAAGAACCCCAAGATGGTGTGTGTGTGTGTGTTGTGATAGTGTGTGTGTGTTGTGATAGTGTGTGTGTGTGTGTGTGTGTGTGTGTGTGTGTGTGTGTGTGTGTGTGTGTGTGTGTGTGCGTGTGTGTGTGTGTGTGCGCGTGTGTGTGTGTGTGTGCGTGTGTGTGTGTGTGTGTGTTGGAGGGATTGAAGGACCGCTAACTTCCTCATCTTTCGTCTCCCTTTTTTCCAATTTTTCTCTCATTTTCTCCCCAATTGTACTTGGCCATTTTCCCCTACTGTCCCGGTCGTTGCTCCACCCCCTCTGCCGATCTGGAGAGAGTTGTAGACTAGCACATGCTTCCTCTGATACAGTACATGTTGCAGTTGCCAGCTGCTTCTTTTCACCTGACAGCGAGTTTCACGGGCAGGATGTATTGTAGCGCGTGGGTCCGTGGGAGGATCACGCTATTCCCCTTGCTTGTGTGTTATTCATGCTTGTGTACTCATGCTTTTGCATGTGCGTGTTTGCACGATTTTGTGTGCGTGCGTGCATGTGCTGTGTTTATCGAGTTTAACCTATTCCTATCTCTCTCTCCCCCCTCCCCCCCTCCCTCCCTCTCTCTCTCCTCCAGAAAGGATCAGAATCTGTTGTCTCCGGTTAACTGCTGGTACCTGCTGCTAAACCAGGTAGATTGTGTGTGTGTTTGCTTTCGTGAGAGCATTTTAATAGGGAGTGTGTTTAAACATCAAATCCTCCCCCCTTCCCTCTCTCTCTCCCCCCTTCTCCCTCTACGCTCTCTCTCTGTCTCTCCCTCCCTCCTCCAGGTGAGGAGGGAGAGTAAGGACCATGCTACCATCAGCGACCTCTACTTGAACAACGTCATCACGCGCCTCACCCACATCAGCGAGGACTCAGCTCGCCTGCTGAAGAGGGTGAGACACACCATACCACACGCAGATCATTTGGGATTCAGAGCTGAGATTTTCACATCACTTCAGACTTGATTCAGGACACAATAAAATACATAGGAGAGTGATATAGAAAAGAACAGATAGCAAGACACAAACAACAGAAGACATTCCACAATGATCATACTTACCTACAGTATAGGCTAAAACACCAGTGGTTCCACAGTCTGGATGAAAACCTGACAGAGCTCAAAACAAGGTTGGTTAACGCTAAAATAATACTGTTTGCAGAGTCTGATAACCAGCACCTGCATCTGTATATAAGATTTCGCATTACAGCAGACCAGGTGGATACACTGACAGAGATCACCGCTACTTCCTGGTTACAGCCCCCGACTCAGGTGTATGCACTGCACGCATGCATGCACTTCGGCCATTTTAACCCCCTTGAAAATCGACCAGTGTTGTTGTTTTCCTTATGCGGACAGGCTGACAACATCGTCCACTTCCTTGTATCCCATTTCTCTCTGCAGCCTCCCCTGACCATGCATACAGTAATGGTTTGTGAAGTCAAGCATGTCCTCCGGCTACACGACGGAAGACGCAAGTCATACCATCTAATCAATCCTTTCATTTTCTCTACACGTGTCATTTGTAGCTGCGCTACTTCATGAATGTGTCATTAGAAAAGCCTGAGAAAACAGGATGCTGTGGGGGATGCAGCGCAGAGTCAGACCACAGGGGGCGATCGGTTTTCCGATAGGAGCGAAGCGGGGGAGTCGTCGGTTTGGGAAGAACTCCAGTTACCGTAGGCTTGTTTCTACAGCTTCTTTAAGTATGGGGGAGGAGCTGTATTAAAGGGAGCTGATTCTAAGGAAAAGTAAAGTCTACATTATATTCCCAGGAGCTCTGTTGGGGCCGCCTTGAAGCTTAGCAAATTAAACACGCGCGCGCGCGCACACGCACACACACACACACACACACACACACACACACACACACACACACACACACGCCTCCAAGTTTAGCTCAGCACGTTCATTATTAATCCCTGTTCTGGCTCGTCTTTTATTCATGCTAACTAAAGTGCAGATGTGTGCTGGGAGCGATGTGCCTAAAGTGCAGATGTGTGCTTGGAGAGATGTGCCTAAAGTGCAGATGTGTGCTGGGAGAGATGTGCCTAAAGTGCAGATATGGGCTGGGAGAGATGTGACTAAAGTGCAGATGTGTGCTGGGAGCGATGTGCCTAAAGTGCAGATGTGTGCTTGGAGAGATGTGCCTAAAGTGCAGATGTGTGCTGGGAGAGATGTGCCTAAAGTGCAGATATGTGCTGGGAGAGATGTGACTAAAGTGCAGAGGTGTGCTGGGAGCGATGTGCCTAAAGTGCAGATGTGTGCTGGGAGAGATGTGCCTAAAGTGCAGAGGTGTGCTGGGAGAGATGTGCCTAAAGTGCAGAGGTGTGCTGGGAGCGATGTGAATAAAGTGCAGATGTGTGCTGGGAGAGATGTGAATAAAGTGCAAATGTGTGCTGGGAGCAATGTGCCTAAAGTGCAGAGGTGTACTGGGAGAGATGTGCCTAAAGTGCAGATGTGTGCTGGGACAGATGTGCCTAAAGTGCAGATGTGTGCTGGGAGAGATGTGCCTAAAGTGCAGATGTGTGCTGGGAGCGATGTGCCTAAAGCGCAGAGGTGTGCTGGGACAGATGTGCCTAAAGTGCAGATGTGTGCTGGGAGAGATGTGACTAAAGTGCAGAGGTGTGCTGGGAGAGATGTGCCTAAAGTGGAGATGTGTGCTGGCCGGGAGAGATGTGACTAAAGTGCAGAGGTGTGCTGGGAGCAATGTGCCTAAAGTGCAGAGGTGTGCTGGGAGCGATGTGCCTAAAGTACAGATGTGTGCTGGGAGAGATGTGAATAAAGTGCAAATGTGTGGTGGGGGCAATGTGCCTAAAGTGCAGAGGTGTGCTGGGAGTGATGTGCCTAAAGTGCAGATGTGTGCTGGGAGAGATGTGCCTAAAGTCCAGATGTGTGCTGGGAGAGATGTGCCTAAAGTGCAGAGGTGTGCTGGGAGTGATGTGCCTAAAGTGCAGAGGTTTGTTGTGAGCGATGTGCCTAAAGTGCAGAGGTTTGTTGTGAGCGATGTGCCTAAAGTGCAGAGGTTTGTTGGGAGCGATGTGCCTAAAGTGCAGAGGTTTGTTGGGAGAGATGTGCCTAAAGTGCAGAGGTTTGTTGGGAGAGATGTGCCTAAAGTGCAGAGGTTTGTTGTGAGCGATGTGCCTAAAGTGCAGAGGTTTGTTGGGAGAGATGTGCCTAAAGTGCAGAGGTTTGTTGGGAGCGATGTGCCTAAAGTGCAGAGGTTTGTTGGGAGAGATGTGCCTAAAGTGCAGAGGTTTGTTGGGAGCGATGTGCCTAAAGTGCAGAGGTTTGTTGGGAGCGATGTGCCTAAAGTGCAGAGGTTTGTTGGGAGAGATGTGCCTAAAGTGCAGAGGTTTGTTGGGAGCGATGTGCCTAAAGTGCAGAGGTTTGTTGGGAGAGATGTGCCTAAAGTGCAGAGGTTTGTTGGGAGCGATGTGCCTAAAGTGCAGAGGTTTGTTGTGAGCGATGTGCCTAAAGTGCAGAGGTTTGTTGGGAGCGATGTGCCTAAAGTGCAGAGGTTTGTTGGGAGAGATGTGCCTAAAGTGCAGAGGTTTGTTGGGAGAGATGTGCCTAAAGTGCAGAGGTTTGTTGGGAGCGATGTGCCTAAAGTGCAGAGGTGTGCTGGGAGCAATGTGCATAAAGTGCAGAGGTTTGTTGTGAGCGATGTGCCTAAAGTGCAGAGGTTTGTTGTGAGCGATGTGCCTAAAGTGCAGAGGTTTGTTGGGAGAGATGTGCCTAAAGTGCAGAGGTTTGTTGGGAGCGATGTGCCTAAAGTGCAGAGGTTTGTTGGGAGAGATGTGCCTAAAGTGCAGAGGTTTGTTGGGAGAGATGTGCCTAAAGTGCAGAGGTTTGTTGGGAGCGATGTGCCTAAAGTGCAGAGGTGTGCTGGGAGCAATGTGCATAAAGTGCAGAGGTTTGTTGTGAGCGATGTGCCTAAAGTGCAGAGGTTTGTTGTGAGCGATGTGCCTAAAGTGCAGAGGTTTGTTGGGAGCGATGTGCCTAAAGTGCAGAGGTTTGTTGGGAGCGATGTGCCTAAAGTGCAGAGGTTTGCTGGGAGCGATGTGCCTAAAGTGCAGAGGTGTGCTGGGACAGATGTGCCTAAAGTGCAGAGGTTTGCTGTGAGCGATGTGCCTAAAGTGCAGAGGTTTGCTGTGAGCGATGTGCCTAAAGTGCAGAGGTTTGTTGTGAGCGATGTGCCTAAAGTGCAGAGGTGTGCTGTGCCTAAAGTGCAGAGGTCTGCTGGGAGCGATGTGCCTAAAGTGCAGAGGTTTGTTGTGAGCGATGTGCCTAAAGTGCAGAGGTTTGCTGGGAGCGATGTGCCTAAAGTGCAGAGGTTTGTTGGGAGCGATGTGCCTAAAGTGCAGAGGTTTGCTGGGAGCGATGTGCCTAAAGTGCAGAGGTTTGCTGGGAGCGATGTGCCTAAAGTGCAGAGGTTTGTTGGGAGCGATGTGCCTAAAGTGCAGAGGATTGTTGGGAGCGATGTGCCTAAAGTGCAGAGGTTTGCTGTGAGCGATGTGCCTAAAGTGCAGATGTGTGCTGAGAGCGATGTGCCTAAAGTGCAGAGGTTTGTTGGGAGCGATGTGCCTACAGTGCAGATGTGTGCCGAGAGCGATGTGCCTAAAGTGCAGAGGTGTGCTGGGAGAGATGTGCCTAAAGTGCAGAGGTTTGCTGTGAGCAATGTGTCTAAAGTGCAGAGGTTTGCTGAGAGCGATGTGCCTAAAGTGCAGAGGTTTGCTGGGAGCGATGTTCCTAAAGTGCAGAGGTTTGCTGAGAGCGATGTGCCTAAAGTGCAGAGGTTTGCTGAGAGCGATGTGCCTAAAGTGCAGAGGTTTGCTGAGAGCGATGTGCCTAAAGTGCAGAGGTTTGTTGGGAGCGATGTGCCTAAAGTGCAGAGGTTTGCTGGGAGCGATGTGCCTAAAGTGCAGAGGTTTGCTGAGAGCGATGTGCCTAAAGTGCAGAGGTTTGCTGAGAGCGATGTGCCTAAAGTGCAGAGGTTTGCTGGGAGCGATGTTCCTAAAGTGCAGAGGTTTGTTGGGAGCGATGTGCCTAAAGTGCAGAGGTTTGTTGGGAGCGATGTGCCTAAAGTGCAGAGGTTTGTTGGGAGCGATGTGCCTAAAGTGCAGAGGTTTGCTGGGAGCGATGTGCCTAAAGTGCAGAGGTTTGCTGGGAGCGATGTGCCTACAGTGCAGATGTGTGCCGAGAGCGATGTGCCTAAAGTGCAGAGGTGTGCTGGGAGAGATGTGCCTAAAGTGCAGAGGTTTGCTGTGAGCAATGTGTCTAAAGTGCAGAGGTTTGCTGAGAGCAATGTGCCTAAAGTGCAGAGGTTTGCTGGGAGCGATGTGCCTAAAGTGCAGAGGTGTGCTGTGCCTAAAGTGCAGAGGTCTGCTGGGAGCGATGTGCCTAAAGTGCAGAGGTGTGCTGGGAGCGATGTGCCTAAAGTGCAGAGGTGTGCTGTGCCTAAAGTGCAGAGGTATGCTCGGAGCGATGTGCCTAAAGTGGGGCGGCTTTAGCTCAGGAGGTAGAGCGGGTCGGCCAATGACGCAAGGGTTGGCGGTTCGATCCCCGCTCCCTCCCAGCTGTGAATCGTTGTGTCCCTGGGCAAGACACTTAACCCTCCTTGCCTCGTATGATTGGTATGATTGGTATGAATGTAGACATGAATGGTATGATTGGTATGAATGTAGACATGAATGATGGTGGTTCGGAGGGGCCGTTGAGCGCCAATGTGTGGCTGCCACGCTTCTGAACCACCAGTACGAATGGTGTGAACGAATAATCATCCTGTGTCAGCGCTTTGAGCCTTGGAAAGGCGCTATATAAATCCAATGATTATTATTATTATTAAAGTGCAGAGGTTAGGTTTGATGTGCCGTACGGCCAACGTTGCATTCACGTCCAAAAACTGACACCGCCCCTGAGAGCACGGGAGGAGACGGGCAGCCGACTCCTGCAATGTAAAGTAACTAAGTATAAATACTTCTCGGAGGAAGCATGGTGCTAGTCTTGGCTCTCCCCAGATTGGCAGAGGGTGGAGCAGCGACCAGGGCAGCAAAGGGGAAAATTGGCCAAGTACAATTGGGCAGAAAATGGGGGGGAATAGAATCAATATGAAATTCAGTATTAATTAACAAAATAATATATTCCTAGAATATTGCATACTGTACCCTGAATGGAAAATAAATCTTTTTCAACCAGTAGGCTAATATATTTAGTAACTTGTAGCCTATCCAGAACTGAAATATTAAAAACAACGATTGATATTGGCTGTTTTTAGAAAAAAAAAAGAGAGAACAAAAAAGATAAATTAATTAGAGATTTAACAAACATCAACAAACAGTCCAGGATATTCCATAAAGTTAGAATGCATGAATGAAACAAAATCCAACAAGCTTCATCCAAGTTTTGCATAAAAACGAATTTAACTGATTCCATTTGTTTCATGATCTTTTGCCCATCATGTCATGCCTCACGGTCTCCACAACCACAAAAATGAATGTATGTATCTATCAGCTCAGAAAATTATGCTCTAAATGCAACTGTTGTCATTATCAACAGTAAAGTGCACATGAATTCAGTGAATAGGCTACCACACATGTAAATGATCTACTACAGTATCTACAGTATGTGCATGACATGACACATAGCCAGGCCTATTCTTATTCCATCACTAGTGCTTTTTTGGGAGGAGCAGCTCCCTCTCTCTCTCTCTCTCTCTCTCTCTCTCTCTCTCTCTCTCTCCCTCTCTCTCCCCCCCCCCCCCTCTCTTTCTGTGTGTGTGTGTGTGTGTGTGTGTGTGTGTGTGTGTGTGTGTGTCTCTCTCTCTCTCTCTCTCTCTCCCTCCCCCCCTATCTGTGTGTGTGTGTGTGTGTCTCTCACTCTCTCACTCTCTCTCTCTCTCTCTCTCTCCCCCCTCTGTGTGTGTGTGTGTGTGTGTGTGTGTGTGTGTGTGTGTGTGTGTGTGTGTGTGTCTCTCTCTCTCACTCTCTCTCTCTCCCTCCCCCCCCATCTGTGTGTGTGTGTGTGTGTGTGTGTGTGTGTGTGTGTGTGTGTCTCTCTCTCTCTCTCTCTCTCTCTCTCTCTCTCATTGTCCCTTCAGCCTTCACCCTGTCGTCCTCTGTGGATTACAATGGAGGGGAAATCGAATTAGGAAAGTTACAACCACGAAAAGCAGGCTAAGAAACAGAACTATAAGTGATCTGTCTGTCTGTCTGCGTCTCACCCCGGCCTCTCTACACACAACAAACAGCACTGTCCATGGTGCTGAAAATGATGCAAGTCAATCTGATACAAACAGAATAGATCATCATTCATTCAGTAGTAGGCTAAATAGGACTAGAGAGCCAGTCCTCACAAACGCACAGCTCAAACAAGTAATTATCTGATTCTTACCTTAAATCAGAAGCGATCAAAGGGGCCTGGAGTCTTCTGTCTTTTTGTGTGTGGAAAAACCATATCACACAAATTGTTAATGAAAGTCTAGTCTTTATACATTCCAAAACATGTTTTAAGGGGATCATTTAAGTTTATAGTCTTCTAATTATATTTAATATAATGCCGTGTTTTCAGTTAGCTTTGCACAGAAACAGCCAAGTACTTTTTACTTTATACTGTATTACATTTCACAGCCTGTACTTTTTACTTTTACTTGGGTGAATATTTTGAGTCAGTACTTTTGCTTTTATCAGAGCCATTTTTTTTTTTTTTTTACTACACACGTAACTATGCTTCTACTCAAGTAAAAGAATGTGTGTACTTCTTCCATCTCTGACTGGCTCAGTGGCCATGACAACGGAGACAGCCCGTGGCCATGACAACGGAGACAGCCCGTGGGCATGGCGACGGGCTCAGCTGATCACTATGGGAACAGGATTCATCCATTCTGGGATTACACAGTCATTTAGCATAATGCAATATTCATGCGGCAGTGCGCTGCCACATAACTCCTTCCCAAAGCGGCCGGGCCTGTTTAAAGCAGGCGACGGGGATTGGGTTTGTGCGCAGGCAGGTCGGCCACGGTTCCTTTCACTTAGACATTTATTTGTTTGTGTGTGGCTCTATCCATTTATTTATCCAGCTTGATTGATCAGCGCGGCTTATTCACATTGAAGTCCGGTCTGATTGGGCAGCTTCTCTGGGGTTTTGCCTGCTTTTTTGCGCAGGAGTGCTGTAACTTTCGCTCTCCCTCTCCTCCTCTCCACCTTTCCCTCCCACACGCAGAGTAAAGAGATCACCTTCCAGCTGCAGGAGGACCTGATGAAGCTTCTGAATGAGCTGTACACCGTAAGTGGCACAAACAACGGCTTTAATGCCAGAGGGGGCGGCTGGATTTTGTGCGTCTAAAGAAGGCCAACACACCCTCACTTGACATCTGATTTGTACATAAAGTGGGAGATTTGCAGAAGTCATGAAAGGACATTCTGAAAGCTGCAATATCTCAGTTCTAAAAGCCATCATTTGCATAAATTGCCATACATTTGATCCTGAGCATTTTCAAATCTGGGATTGCTCTTTGCTTCCAAGTCAAAGTGAGGACCATCACAAATCTATGTTCTTTCTCAGATGATATTTAGCAGGTCTGCCAGGAGCCATGTCAAGGTTTATTTTAGTTCTAAGTGCTGACCTTAAAAGCCTCTTCTCTAAATAAGTAAAGAGTGGAAATCAGCTCAGAGTGGACCTGTAGACCTAGTAGGTCCAGATGATCCCTCAGAGTGGACCTGCTAACCTTGAGGAATACAGACACATAGTAGGTCCAGATGATCCCTCAGAGTGGACCTGCTAACCTTGAGGAATACAGACACATAGTAGGTCCAGATGATCAGCTCAGAGTGCTCCTGATAACCTTGAGGAATACAGACACATAGTAGGCCCAGATGATCAGCTCAGAGTGCTCCTGCTAACCTTGAGGAATACAGACACATAGTAGGCCCAGATGATCAGCTCAGAGTGCTCCTGCTAACCTTGAGGAATACAGACACATAGTAGGCCCAGATGATCAGCTCAGAGTGCTCCTGATAACCTTGAGGAATACAGAAACATAGTAGGCCCAGATGATCCCGGCTGCAATGTAACATTTGCTTTTCAGTGTTTCTGCACCGTCTTGTTCAGAGATGCATTGTGGGCTGTGGTTACCTAGGTGATGAAGACGTACCACATGTACCATGCGGAGACGATCAACGCGGAAACCAAGCTGAGGGACGCCGAGCGGCAGGAGGGGCGCGTCAAGGGCATGACGGGGACCTCCGGAGGGGTGGAGCCTGTGTTCGGCCTGCGGATAGAGGAGCGCCACCAGAGACGCAATGCTGCGCGCAAGATGGAGAAGATGAGGGAGAAGGTACGGAAATCGAGATGGGACATACCTGGGAATTCGGGGGACACATTCTAGCCAAATTCCTGGTTGTATTCTCCGCTTTTCACCTCCTCTTTCTCTCTTTCTCTTCCCATCAGAGGAAGGCTAAGTACTCAGAGAATAAAATGAAGACTCTAAAAGCCAGGAATGAGTACCTGCTGACGCTGGAGGCGACCAACGCCTCTGTGTTCAAATACTACATCCACGACCTGCCTGATATTATAGACGTGAGTACACCGTACAAATGCAGGGGCTTCATCCAATATAGGTGTTTGAATGCCAATACAGGGATTTTTTGATTCATATTTTGCGGAGTATAATTAAATTTGAAACATTTGAAGGAAAAAAAATCCAAGAAATTACAATAATCTAATGTTTCCTGTAGAATGGTATGCTTGTCAGGATGGAAAAGCCTCTAAAACAGCAGGTTTGATCATGGGACACTAAAACACTCCATTGAAACGCATTAATTCAAGAGTAACTACACTGCAGGGCAGGAGAGTAACTACACTGCAGGGTTTTGGCTGAATTGCTTCTACCCTGGAATTTATTTTTCTCTAGAATGTGGAAAAAAGTATCAGCATTGCAGCACTGGGTGTCCGGGGAGTGTAGCGGTAGATTCCCTGCCTACTAACACAAAAGGTCACAGATTCAAGCCCCTGTGTTAGTTTAACATTTGTTTATGTGATGTTTCTCTTAGACATAACATGACATTGGGCAATAATATGAAACAAATAAATTGAGGTAGCTCAACAAGCACATGTCAATTATGTCATGACCGACAGGAAACAGCAAGTCTGCAGAGTCATAGAGCACAGGACAAACCAAAAACAGAATTCAAACTAGAAAAACCATGACAACACAAGTAAAACAATAAATTGGTTAAAGCAGCTACGAGCAAGATTTTCGATTGTTATTAAACAGTATAATTACAATATTGATGCATCACATCTTACCTATAATAGTAGCTGAGACCAAAGCCGTGTGAATCGGAGATTGCTCTCTTAAGTCTGTGTCTGTCTAAACTCGCGTCAACAGGGGGCTCTCTCTCTCTCTCTCCTTACCACCGGACCGGCTAAACCCGGAAGTGAAACCCGGAAGTGAAACGCAGCTGCCTGCCTACCCCGTTCGCGCTGCCTAGCAACATACCATAAACAAGGAGAACGCCATGCATACTCTCGTGAACATCTCTCGTTATATTCTAACAGGTTTTTTGGAAGTTATTTTGTGGTTATGGCCAAAGTGGCTGCTGCAAACCGTTTCATTTCACTTCCTGATCTGCCCTGGCCACAGAGAGACTAACACTGGCCGATTCACTCGGTGTTCAAGCGAGACTACTCTGCGTTGGTCTCGTCTACTATTAGAGGTAAGATGTGATGCATTGATATTAAATTTATACTGTTTAATAACAATCGAAAATCGTGCTCGTAGCTGCTTTAAAACAAAACACAAAAATCAACACAAGGCACAAAAAAACAAAAACAAAACAAGCAAAGCAAACAGCAAAAGAAGAAAAAGAAAAAGGATGGTTGGTTCTGTAGGTACTAGTACTAAATAGACGGCTCAGCTTGATCTAGAGCGGGACGGGAGAGGGAGGGGTGAGAAGCTGCAGGGATTCAATGTATCTGAGGAAAGGCTGCCAGACACAATCACATTTGTATATGGAGCCACGTCATGTATGTGTGATGTTTGCCTGTGTTGCCTCCAGCTTGGTGGGGCATCCATACAGACACAATTGGCCATGTGTGCAGGTGAGAATCCAGAATGAGGGTATAGCTGTTTTCCCACATGCGCTTTTTACCGCTAAATGACCGGAACGCGGTCTAATGCCTTCATGTGTGAAAGTTGTTTTCCGGTATAAGCGCGACCCCGTCGTCGCGGACATTTCACCAGTTTCGAGCCAGTCAGAAGAGCGGTATGCGCGATCAGGGACACAAGTGTAGAACGGGTTCAGTCATTTACCGGTCCTTCTCTCATGGGCGAGGTGTACACACGTTGCTTAATGTTCAATTCCAGCGTGCATCATCTAATCATTCGCGCACATCAAAGCAAACTACTTCCACACATAGGCTACAAGCGTTGGGTGGCTTGCAAGCCACTGCCATTCTCGCTGTGTCTGTCCTGTGTCAGGCTGCTGCGAAGTGCGGAGGACTGAAGGACTGGCCTCTCTCGAGCAGAGAGGGGAGGGGGGAAATCGGCTGTGTTTATTACGCTGGCTTGACGCTGCTCTTAAGTCAAACGAGTGTGATTTATTGTGTGACAAGCAAACTTATTTCACCATCGGACTTTTGCCGACCCCCAAAATAAGCTCCCCCCCGCCCCCCAACATACAGGCAATTTCGCTGCTATATTCCCACATGCGAGCGCCCAGGTGTGAAGGGAAATGTCCGATATTGACTTACAGGTAATTTTCCGGTATGCATGTGGGAAAACGGCTTATGTGTCCTGGCCGCTGCTCTAGTGCCTCCTCTGGTCGGGGGGAAGGGAAACTGGGGGGAATAGCGTGATCTTCCTTCACGCTACGTCCTGCCGGTCAAACTCGTCGCTGTCAGGTGAAAAGAAGCTGCTGGCAACTGCACATGTATCAGAGGAAGCATGTGCTAGTCTACAACTCTCCCCAGATCGGCAGAGGGGGTGGAGCAAGGACCGCGACACCCTAACAACCCTACAATTGTGGAGAAAACCGAAACCGAGGGAAATCCGAAAAAGACTTGATTAAAAAACAAAGCAAAAAATAGGCAGCGCTGTGAGGGGGGATAAGACACGCCCACTCCCAATATGTTCTGATTGTTTCACAGCGCTTACATTCTAAAGCACAAATAAACGCACATGCACACGCACACACACACACACACACACACACACACACACACACACACACACACACACACACACACACACACACACACACACACACACACACACACACACCTCCACAATCAGTTAGTAGTCAAGCATGCATTTATTCCCTATTTACCACCAATATAATGACTCCTCTTGTATCGCCTCTGCACCCCCCCTCTCCCCCCCCCCTCCATCTCAGTGCTGTGACCTAGGGTACCACTCCAGTCTGAGCCGGGCTCTGAGGACCTACCTGTCGGCCGAGCTGAGCCTGGAGGCGTCCAGGCGGGCGGGGCTGGAGGTGCTGGAGGGGGCCGTGGAGGGCCTGGACCCCGCCCGCGACAGGCAGCGTCTGCTGGGGCTCTACCCCACCGCCTTCTGCCCCCCCTCGCGCTTCAGCTTCCAGGCACACATGGGCGACACAGTCAGTACATTGTGTTTGCCTGCATACCATACCAGCCCGCAGGCTCAGGGAATTACAGGAATATGTGGAATGTTGGAGCGATGTGTTCCAAGCAGGGGAAGTCAGGGAATGTGAGGGAATATCTGGGAGGTTTAAAGCCCCATTCAGCAACTTTTCCAAGTTTTGCTATTGGGGAAACGGCGCCCTCTGGCTGCAATAGCATCGGTATCGATATCGCCGTTCAAAGTCAACAAAACACAGCGCGAGAAAGCTCTATGTACATGTTGTGACATCGGGTACTCACCACGTGATGAAATAATAATCCATAGTGACGTGAAAAGTCATTTTCGTAGCAAATCCGCACCGAGTGACTTCCTTGTTTTACTGAACACAGCGCTTCAGCTGTACAGCGCATCCGCAGTATGTGCCTCCAGGCTGCCACCGGGACGCAGGCATGAAATAGTTTAGTCCCAGGAGAGGCCTTTGGAGGGCGGTGTGTGACCAATAGAGGCGACATTCTCTCTGTTATAAGTCACTGTACCATCTTCAATGACTAAAAAGCTGTTATATTAAGGTGAAAGAAATGCTTATTGGGGCTTTAAAGGAAAAGAGCAGAATGTACTTTACAGCGTGTTTGACACATTTATTGCATTAGAAGGTGATTTTCAGCTCTTTTAATACATTGTATAACGTCATATATAGTTAAATGACAACAGTCTTAAAGATATTAACACACATTTATTCAAGCATATTATGCAAGTTTCCCCCCTCCTCTGGACTCTACTTGGCTGATTGTCTCGCTGTTTGTTCCTCTTCCTGTCAGGTGACCCAGATTGCTGCCCAACCACAAGTCCAGGCTGAGCTCACGCTCCGCCTTACACAGCTCCAGACCCGTCTGGCCTCTCTAAAGATCGAGAACGAGGAGGTGACACACACACACGCACATGCACACACACACGCACACGCACACGCACACGCACACGCACACGCACACGCACACGCACACGCGCACGCGCACACGCACACACACACACACACACACACACACACACACACACACACACACACACACACAACTCACTCACTCACTCACTCACTCACTCACTCACTCACTCACACACATACCCAGTGTGCAAAACACCACAATAAGGAGCGTTGAGCACCAAAGATCAACACAAAGTAAGATAGGTAACATTAAGGTTAAGGTTTATATTAAGGTACACATATTCACAGTTAACTAGTTGCTTATTAGGCACATACTGAGCTAAGCATATTAAGATCATAATTAATGTACAAGAGGTACTTAGTTAATGGCCTAGTACTTGGTCATGCAGAATAAGGCATTAATAATTGCTTTATAATGACTATTTAACAGCCGATATGCTACTAATATGCATGCTAATAGCAACTACTTAATGGTATAATATATGCGCACCTATAAAGTGTCACAAAAAAAAACAATGAGTGTGCAGATTACCAATTAAAATGTATTACTGACAGTCATAGCACTCAGCGTTGTGATATGGTAAATTAGATGGAATTGTATGGGGTGATAAAGTAGCAGATGTACTCGCAAAAAATAAACTTCAGTTATCTGAAAGCAACTTGTGGACAGGCTTGTGGTCACACTGTACTGTATGAAGAGCAGTGTGTTGTAGACAGACTTGTGGTCACACTGTACTGTATGGAGGAGGGCAGTGTGTTGTAGACAGACTTGTGGTCACACTGTACTGTATGGAGGAGGGCAGTGTGTTGTAGACAGGCTTGTGGTCACACTGTACTGTATGAAGAGCAGTGTGTTGTAGACAGACTTGTGGTCACACTGTACTGTATGAAGAGCAGTGTGTTGTAGACAGGCTTGTGGTCACGCTGTACTGTATGAAGAGCAGTGTGTTGTAGACAGGCTTGTGGTCACACTGTACTGTATGAAGAGCAGTGTGGTGTAGACAGACTTGTGGTCACACTGTACTGTATGAAGAGCAGTGTGGTGTAGACAGACTTGTGGTCACACTGTACTGTATGGAGGAGGGCAGTGTGTTGTAGACAGGCTTGTGGTCACACTGTACTGTATGGAGGAGGGCAGTGTGTTGTAGACAGACTTGTGGTCACACTGTACTGTATGAAGAGCAGTGTGTTGTAGACAGGCTTGTGGTCACACTGTACTGTATGAAGAGCAGCGTGTTGTAGACAGGCTTGTGGTCACACTGTACTGTATGAAGAGCAGTGTGTTGTAGACAGACTTGTGGTCACACGGTACTGTATGAAGAGCAGTGTGTTGTAGACAGACTTGTGGTCACACGGTACTGTATGAAGAGCAGTGTGTTGTAGACAGGCTTGTGGTCACACTGTACTGTATGAAGAGCAGTGTGTTGTAGACAGACTTGTGGTCACACGGTACTGTATGAAGAGTGTGTTGTAGACAGGCTTGTGGTCACACTGTACTGTATGAAGAGCAGTGTGTTGTAGACAGACTTGTGGTCACACGGTACTGTATGAAGAGTGTGTTGTAGACAGGCTTGTGGTCACACTGTACTGTATGAAGAGCAGTGTGTTGTAGACAGACCTGTGGTCACACTGTACTGTATGGAGGAGGGCAGTGTGTTGTAGACAGACCTGTGGTCACACTGTACTGTATGGAGGAGGGCAGTGTGTTGTAGACAGACCGGTGGTCACACTGTACTGTATGAAGAGCAGTGTGTTGTAGACAGACTTGTGGTCACACTGTACTGTATGAAGAGCAGTGTGTTGTAGACAGGCTTGTGGTCACACTGTACTGTATGAAGAGCAGTGTGTTGTAGACAGGCTTGTGGTCACACTGTACTGTATGAAGAGCAGTGTGTTGTAGACAGGCTTGTGGTCACACTGTACTGTATGGAGGAGGGCAGTGTGTTGTAGACAGACTTGTGGTCACACTGTACTGTATGAAGAGCAGTGTGTTGTAGACAGGCTTGTGGTCACACTGTACTGTATGAAGAGCAGTGTGGTGTAGACAGGCTTGTGGTCACACTGTACTGTATGAAGAGTGTGTTGTAGACAGACTTGTGGTCACACTGTACTGTATGGAGAGCAGTGTGTTGTAGACAGACTTGTGGTCACACTGTACTGTATGAAGAGCAGTGTGTTGTAGACAGGCTTGTGGTCACACTGTACTGTATGAAGAGCAGTGTGGTGTAGACAGGCTTGTGGTCACACTGTACTGTATGAAGAGTGTGTTGTAGACAGACTTGTGGTCACACTGTACTGTATGAAGAGCAGTGTGTTGTAGACAGGCTTGTGGTCACACTGTACTGTATGGAGAGCAGTGTGTTGTAGACAGACTTGTGGTCACACTGTACTGTATGGAGAGCAGTGTGTTGTAGACAGGCTTGTGGTCACACTGTACTGTATGGAGAGCAGTGTGTTGTAGTCAGGCTTGTGGTCACACTGTACTGTATGAAGAGCAGTGTGTTGTAGACAGGCTTGTGGTCACACTGTACTGTATGGAGGAGGGCAGTGTGTTGTAGACAGGCTTGTGGTCACACTGTACTGTATGGAGGGCAGCGTGGTGTGGAGCAGATTGGAGCGCAGAGAGGGCAGCTGTTAACTCACCCTGAAGGGCAGGAAATGCTAATAAGAATATGGATTAATGAGCTGCATCTGCACATCTCAGCAGCGTGTACACACACACACACACACACACACACACACACACACACACACTCATATCATACACACACACACACACACACACACACACAGACGCCCTGATTATACAAATAAAAACACGCCCATCATCCGCACTGTAAATACAAACACACTTTGCATACGTAGTGTACATAAATATCAACGTTGCACTTGAACACATATGGCTGAACACACGCTACTTGAACTGAAATAATAAAGTGCATCAGTTAAAATCTCCCCAAAAGACTAACTGACCAACTCATGACCAAGAAAAACACTTTAGAAAACGTCATGCTGTGATTACATATCAATAACTTTTGAAAATTGGATATTTGTTCGATTTTTACAATTTTAACAATTGGATGACAAGCACAATGGCTCAGGGTCAAGGGTTCGGAGAGGAGTGGCATGTTACCGTTGACATAGTTTCAACGCCAGACCTTTGAGAGTTCTTACCGCTGATACGTTTAAACTCATGATGTCATCTCTCAAAATGTGCCTTCTTTCTCTCCGCTTAGCTTGTACTCTTTTTCTGTACCTCACATGCCTTCGCTCTTACATCATCATTCTATAGCAGCGATCCTCAAAGTCCGGACTCCCGTCCGCATCCGGACCCAGGCGCCGTCCTAGCCGGACCTATAACCTACAAATCATTGAGAATTGTTAAATTTCCACTGAGCTTTTCTATTTTAACCGGCACATGCTTTTCTAGGCTTTAGGGTTTATCTGCCAGGAAGCTCACAGACCAATGCATGCGCTGTAAATCATCACACGTGATGCTACTCAGCCAATCAAATATCCGAATCGATTCTGCCTGTTACTTCCCAGTGCTGCAGGCGAGAGCGTGTCAGTGACACACGGACGGAGTAGAGGCGAGAGACTCCGAGAAATGAGAGAGATAGAAGTAATTTCACATGGCGTGCATTGGTTTTCTGAGGTAGAGGCCATGCATAAGCCCATCTAGGGTTTCCTGTCTCTACCCACACATTATTTTGTTGTTTTAATTTTGTCCATTTCTGTTTTTTATAAATGTGCAAATAACATACAGTATATATATCCACCTTATTTCTAGCTGCTGGCAGCTCTGGGCAGCTCTGGGCAGTGGTGGCCCAATGGTTAGAGAAGCGAGCTTGGTCGTCGGTTCAATCCCCGGGACCGGCAGGATAAATCTGGGTGGGGAAAGTGAAAAAGGCAGCGCTTGCCCCTCCCTCATTACCACCACTGAGGTGCCCTTGAGCAAGGCCCTTATCCCAAACCGCTGGAGCTGATCAGTGGCCAGCAGATCAGACTGTGGTTGTACTGGTCAGCTTCCAGGTATGAATGTGTGTGTGAATGTGAACAGGGCGCTCCTGAAAAAGAGAGCATTGCTCTCAGTGAGACTCCCCCTGTATAAATAAAGGTAAAAAAAAAAAACCTGCCATGATGCCTATGGGTGCTTCTTCCGGTGTAATCCTCCCAGCCTTGTTGCTGACAGCTTGGTCCAGCTTGGCAAAAATCTCGTCGATAAATATCCCTTTAACAGCGCAATGCATCATGTGTAATCGCCTACTGTGGCTAATGTTCGCGGCTAGCTAGCTATGTTACATGGCAGTAAAACACCACTGAATGACCAAATTGATATCACTTTTAACCATTTCGAGTAACACTGTTTCCATACGGATCACCAGCGTTAGTTTGTTGTTTATAACGTGGCTATATTTATCACGTTCTCTATCTATCTATCTCTGATACACTGAAAATACAGGGAGGCGGGCCATAGCGTCTCTGTTCTGTCTCTGTTCTATTCTGGGCACTGGCGTTGGCATTGGCCAAACCTGGCGTGTTCCACCCTCAAATCGATTGTGTTCTGGCGCAAAGCGAGTGGCTTCCAGGACGAACAGGCTCGCTGAGATGCGTGCCAGTAACTTTATTTTAGAGCAGCGCTGTAAATACAATATTCCTGGAACGCGAGGTTAACGAAACAGTTACATGTCCTCTGCATTCTACATCAAATAAATACATTAGGCCTACTGTTTGTTTTATTTGGTATGTTACATACTTATTGGCCAAGTTATGTTATTTATGGGCTAGGAATTCAGCCAGGGTACAAGGGAGTATAGGCGGCCATCTTGCCTGCAGATTTTTCAAATCAAGTAGAATACCGTTTTAGGAAATGGCAAGCTATAACAATCAAGTCACGTTAAACTGTATATATATATATATATATATATATGTGTGTGTGTGTGTGTGTGTGTGTGTGTGTGTGTGTGTGTGTATATATACATACATACATACATTACATACATACATACATACATGTATATATATGTATATGTGTGTATATATACACACACACACACATACACACACACACACACACACACACACACACTCTGGGAGAAACTAGCGGTGACACTGAGTCCGGTCCTGTCCCCCTCCCAGGTGAAGAAGACCTGGGGAGCCACCCTGAGCACCCTGCAGGACATGACGGTGCTGGACGACTACGACGTGTCCCAGAGCTTCACCCACAGCCCGTCCTCCGAGTCGGTCAAGTCCAGCGTGTCAGACGGCTACCTGAACAAGCCCAGCCTGACCAAGAGGAGGGCCAACCAGCAAGAGACCGAGCTCTTCTACTTCACCGTGAGCAACCCAATCGCCGCAATAAAAGGACAGTATTATACCTTTCTGCGATGCGTGGATGCATTCAGTCTCAACGTAAAATACGGAACGTTTCTAAAACGTGGTATTTTATGTCGACAATCTCAACGTAAATTTTCAGCAAAACGGCGGTTAATTTGAAAACCTCGCTGCCTTTCCAAGGTTTCCAATGTTTAGGCAAGTAACACTACTCAGTTAAAGCAGCTACGAGCAAGATTTTCGATTGTTATTAAACAGTCTAAATTTAATATGGACGCCTCACATCTTACCTCTAATAGTAGACGAGACCAACGCCGAGTAGTCATGCTTGAACGCCAAGTGAATCGGCCAGTATTGTCTTGATGATTAGTCTGTCTGCGGGCCGGGGCAGATCAGGAAGTGAAATGAAACGGTTTGCGGCAGCCACTTCGGCCATAACCACAAAATAACAAAATTACTTCCAAACAAACTGTTAGAATATAACGAGAGATGTTCGTGAGAGTAGCAAGCCCCTGGATGTAGCGAGCATGGCGTTCTCCTTGTTTATGGTCTGTTGCTAGGCAGAGCGAAACGGTTGAAGGCAGGCAGCTGCCGTAAACCGTTTCCTTCCACTTCCTGGTCTATCCGGCCCGCCGGAAGACAGACACAGACTCTATAATCATCAAGAGAGCAATCTCCGATTCACACGGCTTTGGTCTCAGCTACTATTATAGGTAAGATGTGATGCATCAATATTACATTTAGACTGTTTAATAACAATCGAACATCTTGCTCGTAGCTGCTTTAAAGCCCCATTCAGTAAGTTTTCCACTGCGCCCTCTGCGTGCAATAGTATCGATAACGATATCGCCGTTCAAAGTCAACAAAACACAGCGCCAGAAAGCTCTATGTACATGTTGTGACATCGGGTACTCACCACGTGATGAAATAATAATGCATAGTCCCGTGAAACATCATTTTCGTAGAAAATCCGAATCGAGTTACTTCCTTGTATTCATTCAGACAGCGCTTCCGCTGTACAGCGCATGCGCGCGTCCTGTTTTTTTTTCTTTTTTCTTGCTACGGGACGGGGCAGACAACTTGCTTAGTCCCAGTGCTGGCCAATGGAGGGCGGTGTGGGATAAATAAAGACGAGGGTCTCCCTATTACAAGTCAATCTACCATGTCCTGTGATTAAAAAGCTCTTATATTACTGTAAAAAATGTCAAAAATCTTACTGATTGGGGCTTTAAGTTTATGGTTATGTTTTGGGTTGGCTTAAATAACAAAAAAGTTAAATGTGTCGTGGTTGAAATGTAGACTTTGGAAACCCCTTCCGACTACAAAAACACATCATCCCTGCGGTACTCTATAGCAGACTCTATGAGGTGTATGACGTTGATAGGCATGTATCTAGAAACGTGACATGCAACAAACGTATTTCTGGATCAGAAGCGTAATATTCGACGTATCCGTGGATTGCAGAAACATCCAATGCCGACATTTCATTCTGGGGACCAGGCTGCCGTGAGAACACGATGGCACAGATGACTGTCGACAAGCATATTATGGGCTGCATTTCTACATTTTTATCTGAATTTCTCATCCTCAGAAATTCCGTGAGTATCTGGAAGGCAGTAATCTCATCTCCAAACTCCAAGCCAAACATGATATACTGAAGAAAGCCATAGCGGAGGGTAAGACATCTTTCTCTATCTGTTCCTCTCTCTCTTCTCTCTGTGTATAGTAGAGAATTGACTGCTGCCTGTCTCTCTGAAGCTTGCCTTGTTGTTTCTGTATTTATAGGGTATAAGGCCGACATGCTGACTACCAGGTGAGACACACTGTTACTTTCCTTCCCACCACTTCCATTTTGAACTGTAAAATCCATGTAACCGAGACACCCCTCCCTCTCCTCTTTCTGCTCGGTAGTCGTGGGCGGAAGAACTCCCATAGCAAGCACCAGGTAGTGTTTCCCCACCGTGTGTGTGTGCGTGTGTGTGTGTGTGTGTGTGTGTGTGTGTGTGTGTGTGTGTGTGTGTGTGTGTGTGTGTGTGTGTGTGTGTGTGTGTGTGTGTGTGTGTGTGTGTGTGTGTGTGTGTGTGTGTGTGTGTGGTAATAGCTGACTGGATATTGTGTATCTCTCTGTAATGTCTATAGGACTCAACTAAAGCCATACCTTTGCTTGTGGAGAGCTGCATTCGCTACATCAACCTGCACGGTGAGTTAAACTATGACATTACAAACCTACTCCAAAGGACATCATCATGACATTACAAACCTGCTCCAAATGACATCATTATGACATTAGAAAACTAAACCAAATCACATCTTTATGACATTACAAACCTGCTCCAAATGACATCATTATGACATTACAAACCTGCTCTAAATGACATCATTATGACATTAGAAAACTAAACCAAATGACATCATTATGACATTACAAACCTGTTCCAAATGACATCATTATGACATTACAAACATGCTCCAAATGACATCATTATGACATTAGAAAACTACACCAAATTACATCATTATGACATTACAAACCTGCTCTAAATGACATTAGAAAACTACACCAAATGACATCATTATGACATTACAAACCTGCTCCAAATGACATCATTATGACATTAGAACCTGCTCCAAATGACATCATTATGACATTACAACCTGCTCTAAATGACATCATTATGACATTACAAAACTGCTCCCATTTGGAGTAGTTTTGCCAGCAAATGAATGAATGGGGGAGATCTCGTTGCAGGCTACACGGAGAGAAGTTAAACATTGTTCATTTGCATATATTTTGTAATGACCAACATGTAATGTAATCTACCAACAAAACAAAAACACGTGTACCTACTCTTTTGAGGCAGTGGATTCAGATATTAGCGGCCTACAACTTTACACTCATGCACACACACACCTCTCTGTTCCCAACAGGTCTCCAGCATCAAGGCATATTTCGGGTGTCAGGGTCACAAGTGGAGATTAACGACATCAAGAACTCCTTTGAGAGAGGTGAGAGGTCAAGTGGAAAATCTCCTTAAGGGTCACATCAAGGTCGACCTCTTGTGGGAGACAATTAACTTAGTTTGTCTGTCGTCTAGGTAACGACCCACTGATTGACGAGGAGAGCAACCATGACATCAACTCAGTGGCTGGAGTGTTGAAGCTCTACTTCAGGGGGTTGGAGAATCCCCTGTTCCCCAAGGACAGGTTTAACGACCTCCTTTCCTGCATCCGTAAGTGGCACTTCTTTAATGGAGATGTGTTAGTGGTGTGTGTTAGGGTTTAATGGTGACCAATATGGGTTTCTGAAGGTCGATACTGAAATCACAGATAGCTGATATTTTCTTTGGCAATTTTGTGCAGATATTCAACCTTTAAATTGGATCAGTTGGGGTGGGGTCGTCAATCAGTTAAATCAGTTACATTGTTTGTGTTCAAATCTCCTTAAAGCAGGGGGACTCACCCCACCTATTGAAGGGTAGGGCCTAAATGAAAATTTAATTGACAAAAAGTAACATTTCATTCCAGTTTGTACAGACTGTTTTCATGAAGCTGTGGTCAGAGAGGAACCTCCATCTTATCAGAGGGAGACGACATGATTGGCTGATATCTGATATGTGTAACCCAATGACTGTGATTCCTCGTGAGTCCTGAGTGGTAGCAAGTAGGTTGGTTAAACTCACTCCCCTGTATAAAGGCCCGTTAATCACTTCTGCCTTGGGATAGTGGTTAGGGTGTACGCTTTGGAAGTGAGAGGACGGCGGATCGAATCCAGCTCCACCCCTGGGCAAACCCTTAAGGGGTTGCTGCAAGTGCCATCGACACAACGCAGGTTACATAAAGTCCTATATCGGCCCGTTATTTGGCAAACCATTATATTGTGTATATGTGTGTGTTTTTACCAGAGGGATTTCTGCCAAGATCTTCTTCCACCTGACACATTTGACAGCAGTGAAATGTAGTACACGTGTTGTTGGCATGACACTTGAACTTCAACCTGAGTCTGACATGTCAATCAATAACAAATGCACTACTTTTATTGGTACATGGCTGCTATCATCAATACTGCCTGCGCCTGGTAGGGCTGAGTATCGGTACTCAATACCTAGATAAGGCGATGAGGTATGGACCGAAATAAGCCAGTATCAAGTCGTATCGAAACTTCTCCAGTCAAACGATACCTGCATTTGATCCTTTTTGTACAGATCTAGAAGAAGAAGAAAACATATTTGTATGGTTTTGCTTGCAGGCTCACAGCCAATCATCACCGAGTGTTTTTCAATTGAATGCGACGTGTGATTGGCCCACTGCCGCAGCAGCTACAACCCATACAGTATGTGGTGGTGGCAGTTCAGTGTGCCGAGGTGCCACCAAAGCGTTCAAAAGCATGGCTATACTACATGCCTGTGGCAGTATTGAATGATGGTATCGGTATCACTTTATTAGGAGACTGGTATCGGTACTGGTATCGGTATCGGTATCACCATTGTTTAAACAATAGCCTGGTTGTGGAAATAAAAAAAGAATCCCTCTGTGCTCGAGCCATATCCCACCCACACCCACCCCCTTTCCTTATCCAATTTCTTTGCCTTTGTCTCTCTCTCACATCTCTTTGTGTTTCTGTAACTCGTACTCACACACTCTCTTCCACAGAGGAGATAGGGAGCCAGCTTCTCTCACTCACTCTCTTCCACAGAGGAGATAGAGAGCCAGCTTCTCTCACTCACTCTATTCCACAGAGGAGATAGAGAGCCAGCTTCTCTCACTCACTCTATTCCACAGAGGAGATAGAGAGCCAGCTTCTCTCACTCACTCTATTCCACAGAGGAGATAGGAGCCAGCTTCTCTCTCACACTCTATTCCACAGAGGAGATAGGAGCCAGCTTCTCTCTCACACTCTATTCCACAGAGGAGATAGGAGCCAGCTTCTCTCACTCACTCTCTTCCACAGAGGAGATAGGGAGGAGCCAGCTTCTCTCACTCACTCTATTCCACAGAGGAGATAGGAGCCAGCTTCTCTCACTCACTCTATTCCACAGAGGAGATAGAGAGCCAGCTTCTCTCACTCACTCTATTCCACAGAGGAGATAGGAGCCAGCTTCTCTCACTCACTCTATTCCACAGAGGAGATAGGGAGCCAGCTTATCTCACTCACTCTATTCCACAGAGGAGATAGGGAGCCAGCTTCTCTCTCACACTCTATTCCACAGAGGAGATAGGGAGCCAGCTTCTCTCACTCACTCTATTCCACAGAGGAGATAGAGAGCCAGCTTCTCTCACTCACTCTATTCCACAGAGGAGATAGGAGCCAGCTTCTCTCACTCACTCTATTCCACAGAGGAGATAGGAGCCAGCTTCTCTCACACACTCTCTTCCACAGAGGAGATAGGAGCCAGCTTCTTTCACTCACTCTATTCCACAGAGGAGATAGAGAGCCAGCTTCTTTCACACACTCTATTCCACAGAGGAGATAGGAGCCAGCTTCTCTCACTCACTCTATTCCACAGAGGAGATAGGAGCCAGCTTCTTTCACACACTTTATTCCACAGAGGAGATAGGAGCCAGCTTCTTTCACACACTCTATTCCACAGAGGAGATAGGGAGGAGCCAGCTTCTCTCACTCACTCTATTCCACAGAGGAGATAGGGAGGAGCCAGCTTCTTTCACTCACTCTATTCCACAGAGGAGATAGGAGCCAGCTTCTCTCACACACTCTCTTCCACAGAGGAGATAGGAGCCAGCTTCTCTCACACACTCTCTTCCACAGAGGAGATAGGAGCCAGCTTCTTTCACTCACTCTATTCCACAGAGGAGATAGAGAGCCAGCTTCTTTCACACACTCTATTCCACAGAGGAGATAGGAGCCAGCTTCTCTCACTCACTCTATTCCACAGAGGAGATAGGAGCCAGCTTCTTTCACACACTTTATTCCACAGAGGAGATAGGAGCCAGCTTCTTTCACACACTCTATTCCACAGAGGAGATAGGGAGGAGCCAGCTTCTCTCACTCACTCTATTCCACAGAGGAGATAGGGAGGAGCCAGCTTCTTTCACTCACTCTATTCCACAGAGGAGATAGGAGCCAGCTTCTTTCACACACTCTATTCCACAGAGGAGATAGGGAGGAGCCAGCTTCTCTCACTCACTCTATTCCACAGAGGAGATAGGGAGGAGCCAGCTTCTCTCACTCACTCTATTCCACAGAGGAGATAGGGAGGAGCCAGCTTCTCTCACACACTCTATTCCACAGAGGAGATAGGAGCCAGCTTCTTTCACACACTTTATTCCACAGAGGAGATAGGGAGGAGCCAGCTTCTCTCACACACTCTATTCCACAGAGGAGATAGGAGCCAGCTTCTTTCACACACTCTATGCCACAGAGGAGATAGGGAGGAGTCAGCTTCTCTCACTCACTCTATTCCACAGAGGAGATAGGAGCCAGCTTCTTTCACACACTCTATTCCACAGAGGAGATAGGGAGGAGCCAGCTTCTCTCACTCACTCTATTCCACAGAGGAGATAGGGAGGAGCCAGCTTCTCTCACTCACTCTATTCCACAGAGGAGATAGGGAGGAGCCAGCTTCTCTCACACACTCTATTCCACAGAGGAGATAGGAGCCAGCTTCTTTCACACACTTTATTCCACAGAGGAGATAGGAGCCAGCTTCTTTCACACACTCTATTCCACAGAGGAGATAGGGAGGAGCCAGCTTCTCTCACACACTCTATTCCACAGAGGAGATAGGGAGGAGCCAGCTTCTCTCACACACTCTATTCCACAGAGGAGATAGGGAGGAGTCAGCTTCTCTCACTCACTCTATTCCACAGAGGAGATAGGAGCCAGCTTCTTTCACACACTCTATTCCACAGAGGAGATAGGAGTCAGCTTCTCTCACTCACTCTATTCCACAGAGGAGATAGGGAGGAGCCAGCTTCTTTCACACACTCTATTCCACAGAGGAGATAGGGAGGAGCCAGCTTCTCTCACACACTCTATTCCACAGAGGAGATAGGAGCCAGCTTCTCTCTGTTGCACAGGCTGGTATTTCAGGAAGTGTCAGTGTTACAGACACCTTGTGATATCTTGGGGTGTGTGTGTGTGTGTGTGTGTGTGTGTGTGTGTGTGTGTGTGTGTGTGTGTGTGTGTGTGTGTGTGTGTGTGTGTGTGTGTGTGTGTGTGTGCGTGCGTGCGTGCGTGCGTGCGTGCGTGTGTGTGTCTTTCTTGCCACAGGTATAGAGAACTTGTATGACAGATCACAATGTATCCGTAAGATCCTGCTGGGGGCGACGCTCCCCAGGGCGACGCTGGTGGTGATGCGTTACCTGTTCGCCTTCCTCAACCAGTGAGTATCCACTTTCATCCCCCACCCCACTCGACTTGAAAAGACATACACCCTGTTTTTAGCTGAAATATAGCTATTTGCAGCTGGAACCTCACTTGCTTTGCTAAAGCACCTGGCTATAGTGCAGATTTCAGCTAAAAACAGCATGTAAATGACATATTTTCAAGTCGACTTGGCATCACAGGGCTTGTGGAGACTTGGATTATGCTAGGTGAGCACTGCCGTATGGAAGCGTTTTATGTTTTTTTCCCTGTTGTTTTTTAAATGTTTTTGCTCATGTTAACAGAGGTAGGTTAGCCGTACCATTGACTACCATCCATTGTGCTAAGCTAACTAGCACTCATTATTTTTCTACTACACGCACATAGAAGAGAAGGAACTCATCTTCTTGTCCTACTATATTGGGAAGATGTCTTAATGGTCGAATCTTCCAAAATGTTGGCGTGTTCCTTTAAAATAACAAAACTGTTCAACTTGACTCACGGTTGAAATGTTGACTTTAGAAACCCTGGGGATCGAATATCCACCTCGACCATGACGCCCTTACTGGCCACTGCACTATTTCAATAATATACTCTATGATGTTAATATGCACGTATCTAGAAACGTGATATACAATGTTTTTATGCCTCCGTTGGCGATAGCCAGGCCGGAGGCATTATGGATTTGGGTTGTCCATACGTCCGTCCGTCCGTACGTGCGTTTGTACGTCCGTCCGATGTTCGTTAACGCGAAATCTGAGGAACGCCTTGACGGAATTTCATAAAATTTGCCTCAAACATCGACTTGGACTCAAGGATGAACTGATTACATTTTGGTCGTCAAAGGTCAAAGTTCAAGGTCACTGTGACCTCTCAAACCCCATTTCCAAGCTCTTTAACATGATATCTCAAGAACGCCTTGACGGAATTTCTTCTGATTTGCCTCAAACGTCCACTTGGACTCAAGGATGAACTGATTAGATTTTGGTGGTCAAAGTTCAAGGTTACTGTGACATCACGACCGCTCGTTTCATGCTGGTTAACGTGATATCTCAGGAACGCCTTGACGGAATTTCATCTAATTTGCCTCAAACGTCCACTTGGACTCAAGGATGAACTGATTACATTTTGGTGGTCAAAGGTCAAGGTCACCGTGACCTCACAAACGCCATTTTCAAGCTCGGTAATGCCATATATCAGTAACACCTTAACGGTATTTCTTCACATTTGGCTCAAACGTCAAAGTCTGGACAGACATGGATGTCGACTCGACTGCTCACTTGTTGGCGGAGGCATATATCCACGGTGCGGTTGTTCTAGTTTGGTTCAGAAATGTGATATTCTACGTATCCGTGGATTGCAAATATAGAGTGAGAGAGTGAGGGGTGGAGAGGAGGGAGGTGTGAGCATGGGGGGGGGGTGTGATATGCAGGTGTGAAGTACCAGCTGAATGTATTTTATTGGCAGGTTATGAAGTGGATTCAGCGTTAGTGTTGTTGGTGCAGCTGAACCAGACATTTCATTTTGATCAGTTATTTCACTTCCAGGTCCTGTGATGACTAGTGGCACCCTTCACCCGGAGCCAGAGATACAGTAGAGACTGGATGTTGCACATTTTAGTTGTAGCTAGCAATGTTAACGGTGTAATGTGTAGCATTTTAACATCAATGAATCATTACCACATTCATTTGGTAGACATTCGTATACTTACTGTAAACAAACAAGACCATCACGCTGAGAAGACTGGCAGCCTCTGCCAGCCTCTACTCTGCATTTTACATTGGGTGCCAGTGGGTCGGATTTGGCAGGAAACCTGCTGGATGCCTTTACGGCACAAAACAGGAAGAGGGTGCTGTTCTTCCAGAACAAACAGCTAAAGATAGGTGTTAGATAGGAGGGAAAGACCAATGGAAAAATCACTTCCAACATGTTTATCCTCTTCAGTCAAATAAAAATATAGACCCTAGGAAGGGGGGACAAGAAGCAAAGGGGAAGGGGAAGCTATGGGAAATGTAGTCTTAATTTCGTTAAACACCAGCACTAACAAGGTCTAATACGTTTACAGTGATTATACCAAGGCATCACAATTAATTTGACAGTGATAAATATCTATAAATATTAGTAAGTGGCTTTGGATAAAAGCGTCTGCTAAATGACATAATCTAATGTCATGTCATGTAAATGCATCACAAAGCCGCTTTAACCCCACAGATATCTTCTACAGCTAGTGGACTTTACAATTGCACTTTACATTGTAAACTTGACAACTTTACAATGTAGTGCATCCCAACATGTTAAAGTGACAATTCACCCCCAAATCAAAAATACGTATGTGTCCTCTTACCTGTAGTGCTATTTATCCATCTTGTTTTGATGTGAGTTGCCGGGTTTTGTAGATATCGGCTGTAGAGATGTCTGCCTTCTCTCCAATACAATGGAACTTGATGGCACTGTGACTTGGCTTGTGGTGCTCATTTGAAAAGCTCAACCGCAATGTCGCTTTCCAGAAATCATAACCCACTTACTCAAGATAATCCACAGACCCTATTGTGAGCAGTTTCATGTAGGAACTATTTCTTTCGACCGAACACAGCTAGTGGGTGTAGTTCGGTCGAATGAGAAATAGCTAGCTAGCAGCTAGCGGGTGTTGTTCGGTCGAAATAAAATAGTTATTTCAGGAAACTACTCAGCAACTCACACCAAAACAATCTGGATGGATAAGTAGCACTACCAGTAAGAGGAAAAAAAGATGTATTTTTGATTGTATCTTATTTCTTTCAAACATGACGTTTGTTGTAAAATCCCTTTTACTTCCTGCGCAGCCTATCCCAGTACAGCGACGAGAACATGATGGATGCTGGGAACCTGGCCATCGTGTTCGGACCCACTCTCCTGCCCACACCCGACAACCTGGACCAGGTGGCGTGCCAGGCGCACGTCAACGAGGTGGTCAAAACGGTCATCCTGCACCACGACAACATCTTCCCAGACACCAAGGAGCTCCCCGGGCCTGTCTATGAGAAGTGCATGACGGGAGACCAGTACTGGTGAGGAGCACACAGATCATCATGTGGGAGGAGAAGGACCGTACATACTCATTCATTTTCATTCACGTTCATTCATTTCATTATTCACTGATCATATTCAGCCTATTAGAACATCGTTCTCTTATGTAGCCTTTCCCCCACTTTACACCACGCTTATAGGCTGATAAGGATTTAGGGGGAAAGCTACTACGAAGGAAGCATCTAAAACAAGTTCCAAAACCATCTACTGAAGGGGAATTATTCAAAACGCTCTCTAAGGCCTTGTTCAGACTGCCAGGACAAATCGGAGTTTCGACCTATCCAGATTGGAGGTCAGATTGATTTCACCAAGTCTGAGCTGCATGGGGGCACGGTGGCGCAGTGGTAGCGCTGTCGCCTCACAGCAAGAAGGTCCTGGGTTCGATCCCCTCCTGGGACGCTGTGGGTACTGAGGGGGTATCCCCATTCCCATATGTCCTCAGTGCCTACGGCCCAGGTGGGGTCGTCAAAAAGGGCTTTTCTGTGTAGAGTTTGCATGTTCTCCCCATGTTTCCTCCAGATAGGAACCCCCCACTAAAAAAAAGGTGAATGGAAAAGGTGAAAGTGAACTTGCTTGATGAACCATTACTGTGTGGAATCAATGACCCTGCAGGGACCTTGATGGATCATTGATTTCAACCCCTCCCCCTGTGGCTTCATTTGAAAGGGCAAGGGGCAAAAGGAGGGGGCACTCATTAACGAGGGGTAAATAAGGGTCAAAATAAGAAATGGGACTGGGACAAGTAGTCTTGTCTCCATCTGTGCATGTATCCTGCTGCCTTTGTTCAATGGACAGTGTGCCTATCCGCTGCTGACTGTAGCTCCCTCTCTTCCTCCCTCTCCCTCTCCCCCCTCTCTCTCTCCCTCTCTCTCCCCCTCCCCCCTCTCTCCCTCCCCTCCCTCTCTTCCTCCCTCTCCCCCTCCCCCCTCTCTCTCTCCCTCTCTCCCCCTCCCTCCCCCTCCCTCTCTCCCTCCTACTCTCTCACCCTCCCCCTCCCTCTCTCCCTCCCTATCCCTCTCTCTCCTTCTCCCTCCCTCTCCCCCTCCTTCTCCCTCTCCCCCTCCCTCCCTCCCTCCCTATCCCTCTCCCCTCCCCCTCTCTCTCCCTCCCTCCCTCTCTCCCTCCCTCTCTGCCTCCCTCTCTCCCTCCTCTCCTCCCTCTCTCCCTCTTTGCCTCCCTCTCTCCCTCCTCTCCTCGCTCTCTCCCTCCGTATCCCCCTCCCTCCGTATTCCCCTCCCTCTCCCCCTCCCTCTCTCCCTCCTCTACCCCTCCCGCTGTCTCTCCCTCCGTCTCTCCCTCCTCTCCTCTCTCCCTCCCTCTCCCCCTCCCTCCATACCCCCCTCCTTCCCTCTCCTCCCTCCCTCTCCGCCTCCCACTCTCCCTCCTCTCCTCCCTCCTTCTCTCCCTCCCTCCCTCCCACTCTTCCTCAGTGAGAGTCCGTTCAGCGAGCCAGGAGCGCTGGAGGAGGCCGAACCCGACGGCGGCACCGAGACCCAGACCAGCGAGGAGGGTAGGCCTGCCTACACGACCCCTCACCTTCACACACACACACACACACACACACACACACACTTACATACACACACACGCACGTATGCGTGCACGCATGCATGCACACAGGCACACACACGCACACACACCCAGTACCTCTCTCCCATTGCGCTCCGTCCCCTCGGTCTCCCCGGTGGAGAGCGGTTGCCATGGCAACAGCAGCTATGGAGACCGCCCCCCCCCCCCCCCCCCCCCCTCCCCCCATCTTCACCCCACCCTCTCTCTCTCTCACACACACACACACACACACACACACACACACACAGTATAGACGTTGCTGTTTTCTCATTGGTTGAGTTTGGGGGAGACAATGCCTCAGAGACAGGTGATGGACAGGTTCAGGTTCACCTCTATTTTCACATCTGGCTCTTGTCTTCATCTCCTCCTCTTCTCCCTAATCCCCCCCTCCCCTCTCTCCCAGAGGGTGAGGCGGTGGAGGCGGTGGCGAGGTTTGACTATGTGGGCCGTTCGGGACGGGAGCTGTCCTTTAAGAAGGGGGCGTCGCTGCAGCTGTTCCAGCGCGCCTCACACGACTGGTGGGAGGGGCGTCACAACGGCACCCATGGACTGGTGCCGCACCAGTACATCATGGTGAAGGACAGGCAAGTACACACACACACACACACACACACACACACACACACACACACACACACACACACACACACACACACACAATCACACACACACACACACACCAGGATGAGCATCGTTTTTATGTATTTTTACATTTATATTCAATTTCAGTTGTTTTAGTTCGTTCTTTTTCACAAACGGTTAGTCTACATGTAGTTTTAGTATTTTTTGTAGAGGTTGCTACTCGCGTTCGATTTCTAGGGTGGAGACTATGGAGGCAATTTTCCACCCACCTAGGCGCCATCGTGCAACTGTGCGCCATCGGCTCATACTACATCACAGTTGCTTGAGTGACATCACATTTGAGCAATTGTGCGCCGCGTCAACTTTTGCCCAATTGTATTAGTACTAGTTTCTATCTTAGTTTTATTTATAGTAGTATTAATTATAGGAGTAGGAGTAGTAGTAGTAGTAGTAGTAGTAGTAGTAGTAGTAGTAGGAGGACTAGTAGTAGTAACCTTGACACAAATGCACATGCTCAAGCACATACACATACCTCCTGTACAATAAGTCTGCAGAATGTTCATACAGCCTGCAAACCATTTGCTAAGAAAACAGACCACTTTAGGCCTTGTTAACTTCCTGAGCGGCCCATTTGATCCATTGACGAGTTGTGGTGATGGATTTGTTGATCACTGGATTGCACACCTTGTTGATTAATGGACTTATTGACCGAAGGAGTCACTAACCACTTGCCATTGATCGATCAGTTAATTGATAATTGGTCTGCTTTGTGAGCTCAGCTCTCTTGTTTCCAGAGTCTGTAGCGGTGATTTGTCCTGATTGGTCGTTTAGAGCAGAGATAATGAACTATAGAGATTGCTCAACTTCCACTCAATTCCTGTATCTGTGTCACGTGGGTCTCACCACTGCCACGCCCCCTTAGGAGACGAGCAGCAGGTCATGAGTCTATTGGAGTCAATGAGAGAAGTAATCTCAGATTATGACAGATTTCTTTCTTTTAAAGTAAATTAATATTGGGCCCATTTCCCACAAGCCACATATCTTCTGAACATTCTGACAGTAAAATTACATTTTTCAGATCAGAAGAAAATTAACTTTGTTGGAGACGTGTCTCTGTCTCTGTAACACACTCTTGCGAGATTTGGCAACAGGAGCTAACGTTAGCAGGTAGCGATTAGCTAAAGCTACATGTAAAAGTTCACAGATCTAGTAGCTAAATCTGTGGTTGGAAAATGTATTTTTTTAAGTGGATATCTTAGTTACAACTAGATTGAGCTAACAAGGGGCAGCTTTGAACTATAGAGATATGTTATTCAGTTTTTGGAACTCACAATCTCTAGCTCAAGTTATACCATTTCATACTATTGGCGGAGCCTGGAATGAGCGGGGTCATCTCGCCATTCCGAAGTGTCGGCATTCCGATCATTGACTTCTATGCTTTCGGAGAGGCGGCCCTTTTTATCTCCAAAAAATGTTTCGCCGAGAGGTTAGGTTTAGGGTTAGGTTCTGGGGGAGGTTAGGCTTAGACGTGGGGGGTGGGAGAGGTTAGGTTTAGGTTTAGGGTCTGGGGGAGGTTAGGTTTAGACGTGGGGGCTGGGAGAGGTTAGCTCCAGCCGGTCCCCAGGGTTAGGGTTAGGGTTAGGGTTCTTTCGCAATGGCGAGACAGATCTCAATTTTGTCGGAATGCCGGTATTTCGGAGTGCCGACATTTCGGAATGCCGAGATGTCCCCGGAATGAGCTATCTATATATAGTCCATTATCTCTGGTTAGAGTCTGTGCTTATGGTCCTACATGTAGGCCGGACGCCATGTCGGACACACTCAGTCAGAAAGCGGACAGCGACGGAGGAAGCAGCAGCACCGACGATAAGAGGTCCAGGAGTGAGCTGAGCTCCCCCACCGACATCAGACCACCTGAGACCTATAACAGGTCTGTCATGTAAGACAGCGTCCAGCATCACAAGGGTTACAGGAGAAGTCTAGTGGCTTCTCTGCCTTCTAAAAATGCATGTGGATTTTTCATTCCATTATAGGAGAAAACAGTTATCATGTGACTTTTACCGGTATTTCTTTAGCTCCGATGCCTTTCGCTTTCTTTCAACTCTTTTCGATAGGCCCTCGATAGGAGGGCACGGTGGCTCAGTGGTTTAGCACTGTTGCCTCACAGCAAGAAGGTCCCGGGTTGGAACCCCCGGTCCGTCCCAGGTCCTTTCTGTGTGGAGTTTGCATGTTCTCCCCGTGTTCGTGTGGGTTTCCTCCGGGTGCTTCGGTTTCCTCCCACCATCAAAGACATGTATGTTAGGGTTAATACTCCTGTCAGTGCTCCTGACCAAGACCAATGGCAAAAGAACTGGAGTTGTTCCCTGGGCGCTGCACTGTGGCTTCCCACTGCTCCTAGTTCTAGGAAGGTTCCTAGTAGAGGATGGGTCAAATGCAGAGGATGAATTTCCCCATGGGGATAAATAAAGGATAACTAAACTTAACTTAAGGCCCAATGAAGTATTTAAAAAATGGTGAATGAAAAGCAGTTCCTATCCAAATGCATTTGGATGCTTCTGGATTGATGCCCTCATTGGACGAATGGGGTAAGAGGAAGAAAGAATCAGGCAAAACCGCAATGATACAGTTGTGTTCCAGCACAGCTTCATCATTGCAACATCAAATTCAGAAAAGAACAAAAAAAATCCAAATGCTCGGCTAGTTTAATCCAAAACTATCTTTAATATCAGATAATATTAATATTTGAAGTCTGTCTCATTTCAACCCTCTCGACTTTTCCACCTAGAAGTAGTTCCTATGAAATGGATTGTTAGGTAAGAAGCTTTACTATTTGACAGCGCACATCGGACCTCATGATGACAATAAAAAGCGTGTCTTATCAGTGACAAGACCCATTTTGCATTTGAGAAGGTCAAATGTATGACATCTATGAAATCCCTCTACAGGTTACAACATAAAAAACTGAAAATCCATATGAGGAAGGGCAGTCTGGAAAATGGGCTTCACATTCATACGGATACGCCAACATTTTGGGAGTTTAGGCTGCCTTCCCGTTCAGGGCCGATTTTACACTTCATGGATCCTGGGGCTATTCATCTCTGCAGGGCCCCCCCCTCAAGCGGAAGGTTTGAGTGGTTTTTTTTAACCTTTTTTAGCCGTATTTAAAGGAATATCTCATTTTAAATCAACATTAGGATTATACTGTTGTGATGTCATTATTCAGTATCTTCTCCTTTTCTCACTAACTTTCATGTCACCACCTGCTCTCCTGTCAGCATTCTAACTTACAAACACAAACTGTAGGTTTAGCCATCATGTTCTTTCATAAACAGCCTGATTGGAAAGAAAACATTGCCACTGAGATGTCACAACAAGCACTTTTATTATTATTATTTAGTATTTATTATTGCTGTTATGCTGTAAAGAAAAAAAAGAAAAAAAAATAAAAAAAATTGGGCCCCTTGATGTCCCGGGCCCCGGGGCTTCAGCCCCGGTAAGCCCGTTGGTAAAATCGGCCCTGTTCCCGTTCAGTCGCCCAAAATACACATTGCAACAGTGCCACAAACACTCACATGTACATGTTGTGACTCGTGTACTCACCACGCGATGAAATAATAATCCAAAGTTACTGGAAAAACTAACAAAGATTAACCAAACTAACCAAGAGTAACTGCAGTTACTTCCTTGTTTGCCATGAGGCGCATGCGCTGTGTGCAGTTATCAGTACAGCGCATGCGCCTCATGGCAAACATGGAAGTGACGTTCTTGTAACGTTCTTGTAAGTGTGAGTTTCTGGCACTGTTGGGAATGTGTATTTTGGTGGACTGAACGGGAGTAGGCAGCTGTAGCACTAAGCTAATTAGCATTGAGGGCTGTACCGCTCTTCGTAGGGCACGCACAGTGTGACGATAAAGGCATCCACATTCTCCATTTACTGTTGGCAATATGGCAAATAGGAAAATCTCCCAAAATGTTGGCATATCCCTTTAAGTCACCTCATCATCATCCTTGGAGTGCCCTCAATGAGACACACGCTGTCGCCACTGGTTTCTGTTTCTCATCCCCCCCAGTTCATTCACAGTCCTGTATCCCTAGTTAGAACATCTGGAAATGTGAGTGGTCTGCCCCCTCTTGATGGGCAGGGAAGTCTCCAGAGCAGAACATCTGAGATGATCTGGTCTTTAGCAATGTCCAGCAAAGTAGACCCCTCTTTGTACCACAACAATGCCACCATAAATCTGAGATTTTCTAGGATGGTGTGGGTCATCTAATGGGCGAGTGTTAACTTCAGCCAATGTGTGCACCTCCTGTTGACAGCCACCGGAGGAAGCGCACCGACGGCTTGTTTCGCCGCCCGCTGGGCCGCTCCAACGACAGCCACTGCCACGGCAACGGGGGCGTGCTGGAGAGGAGCTCTCCTCCGGTCACGGGTCACTTCAGCCCCCGGGAGCTGCTGCTGGGCCGGGGGCAGGGCCTGACTCTGACTCCGCCCCTCGACAGCCCCGAGCGCCGCCGCCGCTCCACCGCCGTGACCATGACGGTGAGCCGGCACGACTCGCTGCGGCGGCCCGACGACACGCCCATCAGACGCTCCTGCAGCGGCCAGCACGGCTTCACCGACGCCCACCGCTCCAGGGTGCTGGACCCCGACACACTGGCACAGGTACACACACACACACACACACATTTTTGAGGGGGGCCTGGGGGCGCAGACAAAATGGTGGAACCTCCACGGTGACCTCAGCAGCGGAAGTTGGATATGTCAAGTCCTATGGTGTCACTATACCGAGGCAAAAGGTTGTCCTTTTTTGTCATTTTTGGATGTGCATGGCAGTCCAGCAGAAGTCACACAATGGCTGAAAGTGACACCACAGGAGTGCGGGATTCAAATAGGCCGTAGGGTGCAGTGGTCTGGGATGGCGGAGGTGTAACACTCGCCTTTCAAAGTCACATGTAATGTTTCTTATAGAATTTTAACCCAACCCAAGCCATAACCCTAACCTCAACCAAGTTGTTTTACTTGCCTAAACACAACCAGGAAACACAGCAGTGTTTTCAACCAGAAAATCAATCCCATGGGTCGCTGCTCGGAGCTCAGGGAAAACGTCCTTGGATGGACCAGCCGGCCGGACCAGTGGTGACAGCGGGGGACACCCCGGTCCGCAGGGAGACCCCAGCCCTGAGCAGCGAGTCGGCCAAGTCTCCTCTCCAACCGCCGCTGCTGAGGCCACCTCTTTGCGGAGGTTATGCCGAAATAGCATCCATATTTAGTACCACTGGACCATGGTGGAACATTTCAGCAGACAGATACCTCTGGCTGCCATTAGCATGCCAACATGTAAAGCAGCATGTCTCTCTCCCTGCTGCTCTCTCCATGTCCTCCTCTCTCCTCTCCCTCCTCTCTGCAGGACATGGAGGAGACGGTGAGCGTGGCCCTGGGGGAGCTGCGGCAGCTGGCTGGGCAAGGCTGCAGGCCGGCGCCTGACGTGGTGCTGGACACTCTGGAGCAGGTGAAGAACGGCCCCATGACCACCTGCTCCTCCGAGTCCCCCAGCCCCCACAGCACCCCCAGCACCCCGGGGACGCCCGGCACCCCGGGGACTCCCGGCACCCCGGGGACCCCGAGTCCCCTCAGCCCGCTGAGCCCCATCAGCCCGCTGCCCGGACCTCCTCCAGGACCTCCCAGGCCGGCCAACCCCTCTCCGGACGCCCTGGGCTCCTTCAAGCCGGTGGCGGCCGCCCGGATGGGGGCTCCCCTGCGCCCCCCTGCCCTGAGGCCCAAACCCATGGTCCCGCCCAAGAGCAGCACCCCCCCTCTGCCCCCGCCACTGGACAAATCTTGCACCATGTGAGCCAAACGAAGGCCCGAGACGAGGCCGAATCAGGCCGACCCGGGCCAAAAATGGGCCAGAAGAGGAGATCAGGGTACTGCTTACTGTTTATAATCAACATGAGGGTAGAAATGGTAGGACAGACAAAGAGGGTTTTACTGTAGTAATAAAATATAATATATGACATGATCTATGATATGATATGCCATGATATTTACGTGTTGTCAGGTTGGTGTGTACTCTCTTGGTGTGTAGGAGTTTACTTTCTCCATGTATTGAAGCATTTATCAAAGGTTATCAAAAGAACTGCTGATAGGGAGGAGGAACGTGCTGAGGCAGAGCATCCTGTCCTGTATAAGAGATGTAGGCAGACACATGGGGAGTGTAGTTTGACTCCAGTAAAAATGTAGTTTCAGTGATGTGAATGTTGGCTGTACTGTCATAAAGATAGGCCCGCTTTAGCCGAGGAGCCTATTGTGGAAGGCTGCTGTATCCTTAACTTTATTACGATTGGCTGCTGTATCTGTATACGATGCGATTAGATTGGTCGATGCCATATAGAAGGTGGACACTGTAGAGGGAAGGCGACACAGTTTTGGGATGTGACTCTTTATTTGCTTTTCTTTAGCTTTTTCCTATTTCACTTGGTTGAGCTGCTACGCTCACGACGCCTCAAACCAAGCCTCTTGAGGTAGTCAGTGACAAAGAAGAGAAAAAAATCACCTTATTTAACCAACGTCCAGCTACTTAATGAATGTTTCCAGTATTTAACGACTGTTCGGCCATCTATTGAATGTTCAGTGAGTTGTTGTGATGGCATTAACACTCACTAAACTTAACAGCCTTCTTGTGTTATGAGGAGACCCATACCCAGACCAGAGTTTCAAACAGGGTGCAACGGTTTAGTGCTTGGGGGAGGGGAGGGGAGGGGAGGGGAGGGGCGGGGTGTTCTGCAGAACTTTTTCTGCAATGGGGTGGGTGTATGATTTCTTTCCCATTTGTGTGTGTGTGTGTCTGTGTGTGTGTGTGTGTGTGTGTGTGTGTGTGTGTGTGTGTGTGTGTGTGCCCTGCCTGCCTGCCCTTGTTCTGTCCCCTTTTAAGTGCAGAAGCACTAGAATAGTGATAGATGATAGATTATTCATGCCTGCCTTTAGCGCCAGAATGCGTGCAAGTTGGGAAAGTGTGTGTGGGTTGATGTAAAAAGCATGCCACTTAGGTGTGTGTGTGTGTGTGTATGTGTGTGTGTGTGTGTGTGTGTGTGTGTGTGTGTGTGTGTGGAAATAACGTTCTCTATCGTGTTGAGCCTATATCTCCCTAATACTTTTCCAATGTATAGGAATGACCCTGAGCTGATGTGAATTACTCTGTAACCTTCACTCCTGTGATGAGGCCGCGCCCTGATTGGCCCGAGGACATATCAGCACCATGCCCTCACCGGGGTGGCTGTGGCTCAGGAGGTAGAGCAGGTCATCCACCAATCAGGAGGTTGGTGCTTCGATCCCCGGCTCCTCCACTCCGCATGTCGAAGTGTCCTTGGGCAAGACCCTGAACCCCAAATTGCTCCCAATGGCTGTGCCAGCACCCTGCTGAGGTGTATCTTGGCATTGTGTTGTATGGTAGCGTGTGCGTGGTTGTCAGGCAGTTTGAGGTGTATCTTGGCATTGTGTTGTATGGTAGCGTGTGCGTGGTTGTCGAGCAGTTTGAGGTGTATCTTGGCATTGTGTTGTATGGTAGCGTGTGCGTGGTTGTCGAGCAGTTTGAGGTGTATCTTGGCATTGTGTTGTATGGTAGCGTGTGCGTGGTTGTCAGGCAGTTTGAGGTGTATCTTGGCATTGTGTTGTATGGTAGCGTGTGCGTGGTTGTCGGGCAGTTTGAGGTGTATCTTGGCATTGTGTTGTATGGTAGCGTGTGCGTGGTTGTCGGGCAGTTTGAGGTGTATCTTGGCATTGTGTTGTATGGTAGCGCGTGCGTGGTTGTCGGGCAGTTTGAGGTGTATCTTGGCATTGTGTTGTATGGTAGCGTGTGCGTGGTTGTCGGGCAGTTTGAGGTGTATCTTGGCATTGTGTTGTATGGTAGCGTGTGCGTGGTTGTCGGGCAGTTTGAGGTGTATCTTGGCATTGTGTTGTATGGTAGCGCGTGCGTGGTTGTCGGGCAGTTTGAGGTGTATCTTGGCATTGTGTTGTATGGTAGCGCGTGCGTGGTTGTCGGGCAGTTTGAGGTGTATCTTGGCATTGTGTTGTATGGTAGCGTGTGTGTGGTTGTCGGGCAGTTTGAGGTGTATCTTGGCATTGTGTTGTGTGGTAGCGTGTGCGTGGTTGTCGGGCAGTTTGAGGTGTATCTTGGCATTGTGTTATATGGTAGCGTGTGCGTGGTTGTCGGGCAGTTTGAGGTGTATCTTGGCATTGTGTTGTGTGGTAGCGTGTGCGTGGTTGTCGGGCAGTTTGAGGTGTATCTTGGCATTGTGTTGTATGGTAGCGTGTGCGTGGTTGTCGGGCAGTTTGAGGTGTATCTTGGCATTGTGTTGTATGGTAGCGTGTGTGTGGTTGTCAGGCAGTTTGAGGTGTATCTTGGCATTGTGGCGCTACTCCTCCAGGCTGATGAGGATTGTTGGGTTCGAGAGCAAGGCTGTTGATGACACAAGCCGTAAATCCTGCCTGGACCCTGACCAGTCAGAGGACGCGTACGGATACATACTGTGTGTGTGTATATGTAACCGAATGAATGTGAATCCCGAGTGGTAGCGAGTAGGTTGGTTAACCTCACTCCCCCAGTATAAAGGCACGTTAATCAGCTCTGGCAAGGGAGCTAGCTCTCTTGGTGCAGTGGTTAGCGTGTCCGTCTAGCAAGCCGAAGGTCGGCAGTTCGAATCCACCCCTGGGCAAGCCCTTAACACGAGATGATGATGAGATAAACTTTATTGTCACTACATGGTACAAGTCTTCAATATTATACAATACAAATACATGTGTTGTAAATGTACAGAATTAACCAGCAAAGACAACCCACACCACGACACCAGAAACGACACCAGAAACATGGGTTTCTGCAATTACCACCAACACAACACCGTTACATACACAGTATATATATAGTGTTTGATATACATCACACAAACACATATATATATATATACATACATACATACATACATACATACATATATACATACATCACAGGTGTTTTCTCAGAGGAGAAAGGAAGCGACAGAGGGGAAAGCCGTGTTTACTTGTTTCCAGGTTGCAGTGTGTCTGTGGAATGTAGGGTCAAATCTATAGCAAAAGTATGAGGGGTGATTCAAGCCACTAGTGCATACTGTATTCCCCCTGAATCACAACAAACATTCACATCTTACATGCTGTGTATATTGTCAGTAGCAGCAATTGCGCTGACGCACCTGCCCGGTCCTCTTGACTTCTGCATGTTGAATATATGAGGGGTAAATGGGTGTATTTTTCCCCTGGGATTCACAGAGTATCTTACTAGTATAGTTGGGCGGCCGATGGCGCGGCGCACAATTGCTCAACTTCACGCGTGCCAGTTAAAGCAGGCGAGACCTCGAGGGCAAACCCATAGGCACGGTAGAAATGAGTGCTGCCAGTTCAGCGTGCTAGGCAGCGAGGGCCGCAAGTTCTAGTTTGAATAATGTAGGCGTGTCAGTCCATATATTTTGACAAGCCACGCCTTCATCTGTCACTTGACAACCCTGTCAGCAGCCATGTTTTTTTCTCTCCAACAAACTAATGAAGTGGAAAATCAGGGAGGGAGACGGAGTGATGATTGGAGGTTCCACGACATAATCATCTCTACAGAGAAGTCATATTATGTTGACTGTCAGTTAGCAGAGCCATCTTTAAAATCATTGCACTAATTGTAAGTCATGCTGGAGAAGAACAATCGCCACTTGTATATGTGGGTTTTCAAAGCAAATTCGAGTTACAAAGAGGCCATTTGCAGGTGCATTGGTCCAAACAAATGTCCAAAATGATGTGGTGAGGTGAACAGTCTCAAAAACCATGGCTCAATGTACAAACCATGGACAAGCAGCAAAGCAGAACAGTGGTTGTCCACTGAGCATGCTTGCTCTCACACATTCACGCCTGGCCAGCACAACCGCAATGACTACTGAGCAGCTCTGCTGGAGCAATTGGATGTATGGTGCCTTGCTCAAGGGCGCTGGAACAGCAGCTGTTGAGGCCGAGGATTCAAACTGGTGACCTCAGCCCTGCTTCTGCAAGCTATTCTTGCCTATGAAGGGCCATGAATTCATCTGGATGGGGAGGAATCTGGGCAGTGGAGAGGTAAAAACACCCCGATTCAATTCCTAGTATTCCCCTGCGGGTGGGCAGACATTTCTACAGACACAATTGTTGAATTGGCCGTGTCTGTGGGTGGGAAGCCGGTGGGGTATGAATCCTGGTCACTGCACTAGCGCCTCCTCTGGTTGGTCAGGGTGCCTGTTCAGGGGGAAATGGGCACTTCGGGGGGGGGGGGGGGGGTAGCGTGATCCTCCCATGCGCTATGTCCTCACTGTCAGGTGAAAAGAAGCGGCTGGCGAGTGGCGACTGCACATGTATCGGAGGAAGCATGTGCTAGTCTGCGGCTGTCCCCCGATCAGCAGAGAGGGGGTCGAGCAACGACCGGGACAGCAGGGGGAATTGGTACAAAGTACAATTGGGGAGAAAATCCGAAGATGGAATCCTCAACAGTATTTTTATACATTGGAAACAGACAAAAAGACAGAACTGCTGTAACTTCATACTCATCCTCCTTCAGCTTTAGCTTTATTAAATAATATGTTGAATATGAATAGGAAAGAAAGCAGGGAGATATAGAACAGCATTAACTCCGTTCAAATATATTGGACGAATGATTCAACAAAGTGACAAATAGGCTTACAACTTGTTGTTCAAATACAACATGGGCAGAGTTGCACTTGGCATTGTAGTGAAGGACAGTGCTGCCAGTGGTGTATTTGAGCGAGGTTTGTTCATTTGACTAATGTACTGTAAGTGTGCCAGCGAATATACAAATTTGTATATTCAAACTTGAACTCAAACTCCTTGATACTGTCCTTGCTGTAGGGGCACAGTAACATCTGAGCTATAGAGAGCCAAAGTGAACGTCACTTCCTGCTTCAGCTGCACTGTACCAGAGATTTTCATCCGCCATTTATTTTCCCATATAGACATTTTGTAAAATGCTTATAAAAATAGTTTTACTTGGTCAAACCAAACGGTTCGGCTATATTTAGAAGAATCGGAGAGACCATAGAACATTTCACTTGGACCTAAAAAAAACACACATCGATTTATTTTTTCTTTAAATCTGCAATTTTTTTACGTTTTGGTCCAAGTGAAATGTTATGCAGTCTCTCCTGTTTCTAAATATTTCTGAACCATTTGGTTTGAACAAGTAAAACTATTTTTATAAGCATTTTGCGTAATGTCTATGGGAAAATAAATGGCGGATGAAAATCGCTGGTACAGCGCTGAAGCAGGAAGTGATGTTCACTTCACCCAGAATAAATGAAATTATCCAAATAACAAAAAGAAAAAGAATAGATTAGTAAAAGAATGGACCTCATGTAACTTAAACAAAGTTACTTGAAGTTCATTCTCTCTTCCGACATTTGAGCCAGTCCAGTTTTCCTAGATTGTTCAAATACAACATTGGCAGAATTGCACTTGCTACTGTAGTGATTGACAGTACTGGAATCGACACAGAGCAATAGAAGAATATTTCCCCACCCAGATTCACAAGGACGGCCATTAAGTAAACTAGCACTGGACGAATATAGGACATAAATGAAATGACGAGGTTGTTGGTGATGATCTGGAGAGCCTTCTTCTTCTGGGGGTGCAGGTCTCTTCCTCCGGGGTTGGACCTCTTCAAAGTCCACAGGACGGAGAAGTCGCAAAATCCAATAACCGGGATGGTCAAAATGATGACCAAGATGAGGACGGCAGGAGGCAAGGTTGTAGCGTAAAACCCAGCAAATAAAGAGCCCTCGGCGAAGGTGACGGTCCAAACACCAACAGCCATCAGCACCCTGGGAGTCAGACTCTTTCTCGCCCGATAGACGACCGGATGAACCACAGCCAGATAACAGTCCAGACACATACAAGTCATAAAGAGAGGTCTCCCGCACACTTTGAATGAAAACAGGAACATCGTAAATATCTCGTACACATAGTTATGCTCGAACAGATAGTTGTACACCTCCGCTAGATTCAAGACCAAATAAATGACGTCCATGACAGTGAGGTTTAACATGAAGACGTCGTTGGAGGTGAAGGGGGTTCCCCTCCTGAGGAACATTTCCCAGAGGATGGCAAGACCCGCGGGCACCCCGAGAACCAAGGAAACGACACTGACAGACATCCAGAAGAAAACACCTGTCAAATTGTTCTCACACCTTTCAAAGTAACAAAGCGAAAATGTTGCGTTGACGCACTCGGTGGTGTTAATTAAGTGAAACATTTTGATTCGCCAGAGCTTGCTTTTCTGAAATTTGAAAAAAGGAACAAAACAAAAACAAAATGAAACGGATGTTATTAATAATCAGTGAAAAACACATCAATGATTCTTTCTGTTGCAACACCCAGCTAATAATTTAATTTGACATTAATCTTACCTCTCGCTGCCAGTAGTGTTTGCAATAGCTATAGGACCTGCTGTATTTGAGTGAGGTTTCGTCATTTGAATAATGTAGGCGTGTCCGTCAATCTAACTTGACAAGCCACGCCATCATCACTTGACAACAATGTCAACACTTTCAAACCACACATGGAATAACGAAGTGGAAAATCAGGGGAGGGAGGGAAGCATGAGTGGAGGTTGCACGTTATGCCACCATATCACGAGTCATAATATTAAGTTGAATCATGTCAATGAGCAGACCCATCTTTAAAATCATTGCACTCATTTTAAGTCACTCTGGAGAAGAACAATCGTCACTTGTACATGTGGGGTCTTCAAAGCTGAACGATTAGGTTTAAAAAGAGACCTTTTGCAGGTCAAATGTACAAACCTGAAAGCACCTGAAAAGCAGACCAGTGGTTGTCCATTGAGCATGCTTGCTCTCACACGTTCACACCTGGGCCAGTACAACCGCAATGACTACTGAGCAGCTCTGCTGGAGCAATTGGATGTCTTGCTCAAGGACGCTGGAACAGCAGCTGTTGAGCCTGAGGATTCAAACTGGCGACCCTGGCACAGCCCTGCTTCTCCAGTCTATAATAAGGCATAGGCTATCGTTGATCCCCGACTTCAAAAATTGAGTGAAAATTGAATCTACACCTCTGACAGTCTCAACCAAAACTCATGTGATTTACAAAGCTGGTATTTATGGCATGGTTTCCATTCCTGAACGTATTATTACAGATATTTAAGTTTGACTAAAAGTTTATTTATGCTTATTTCCAGCTTTTATCCAGTCTGAATGCACCAATACATAGCCTGGTGTAAGGAGTGCAAAACATGCAGCCTTTCAACCTACAATTTATTTTGCCAGCTGGTCAACATGGTGGTGGATCTGTGATGGTATGGACAGCCATCTGGGAGTCATTAGGTCTGATGCTGACTTAATAATAATAATAATTTGTACAGCACTGTGTGTGTGTGTGTGTGTACATACTGCATATTCATAACGGGTTCATTTCGTTTGAGCACAGGGGTGAAGGTGTCTTAATTCATGTCCGCTGCCGCCGATCAGGGTCATTCCCATACATTGGAAATGTAGCGGGGAGAGATACTCTCCACTCACAGAACCTGGGTTACCGTGTAACCAACCGCTTTACCTGCTTGTTACACTGAAGTCACTAGTTAACCTTAAATATTCACAGTAAGCTAACAGGGTGTGGGGCTCTGTGTGTAAATGCCCAAAAACACTTGAACAGCACACTGAATGTGGCCTCCAACTGGGCTGCTAACTGATGCGAGTGTGATGAGCAATGGGATATGAGTCGCTGAGATGGGCTATGGATCTGTGTGTGTGTGTGTGTGTGTGTGTGTGTGTGTGTATATGTGAAAGTGCCTTTTTTTATCCTCGTCTTTTTTGGGGAGTTGTGAATCCATTCAAGCATGTCCTGAGCGAAGAGCAGCAGCACTCCGAATGAAATAATCATAGTGTTTTAGTAGATGACTGAATTATGAATTCTAGCGTTTAACCCATTGTGACATTGCACTTTGATGTATAGGATCGTGTACTTGGCATGTAGCATCACAACATGTTGGTGCATTTTAAACTAAAAAGGGAGGTTTCTTTGAATGTGTTTGATAATAAAGGAAATGGTTTCGTCTGTTAGTGTTGCTGTATTTGAAAAACGGAGCTTCCTAAAGATGAGCTCGTATAGCCAAATGGATTGTATCGATGTGTTGTATTTATATTATAAATAAACCTGAATAAATTAGCATTCAATCATAAACGGATCCCGTATTTATTTATTGATATGAATGAGGCCATTTTAAAGCTTTGTGGTTGACTGAACACACCCCACTCTTTCTTGATGATGATCACACACAAAGTCTTCACTAAACCATTAGATCAGGGGTTCCCAACTTTTTTTGGCTCGTGACCCTACTTTGACGTCGCAAAGATCTAGGGACCCGCGACATTCAAATTCCGGGACACCCTCGATAATGTCATCAGTGACATCGTCAGTGATGTCACATAGTATGCTTCTTCCCCCCCGCAGAATTCTGACTTTAATCTCAAAACTCATTTTTTCTCAAAATTCTGACAGTAACTCGGAATTCTGACTTTATTCTGAGAATCCTGATTTAAAATTATAATCTCAGATTTTCATCTAAAAAGATTTTTTGTCACTCACAATGTTGATTGAGGCTATGGTCCATTTGGAAGCCTTTGCAGTATATATAGTGACATTATGTGACATTAGTAATGTCACGTAATGTTTGGACGTCACCTGCAATTACCACTCATCGCCATAGGTGTCACCCAAGAGAACAAAGCTGAAATCTTAGAGATTATCACTTTAAATTTAGGGGGGAAATCGCAAGTGACCCTAATAATCTTCGGTAGGATTAAATTGTGTGTGGTGTAAAAAAAAATCTGGGGTCCCTATTTGAATTCCAGGTGACCCCACTTAGGGTCGCGACCCTAAAATTGGGAACCCCTGCACTAGAGGCATTGGGTTAGTGCACTGTTAGCATAAAATACCCACACACACAGCTCATGCCTGTAGTGTATGTTAGTTATAGTTATTGGCAGATGTGCATCTCAGAACTTTATTTAAATGATGTCAAGTGCAGCACAGTATAAACAATTTAAAAATAAAAACTAAACATGTTAAAATAGGAACTGCTGCAATATAATTAAAATACTTCATAAATTAAACCCAGAAAAGCGTCTTAGTGCTAGCAGCGGATCTCCTCACAGGGTTGAGGGAGTTCGCCATACTGTTTATGGCCAAAGAATGAGAGTGTGTCAAATGATTTCACACAGCGCTTTGTTATGGGAGGGACGCACAACACGAGCGGTGCATCTCTTTGGTCTGCATCAGGTTTGGCAAAACAGCAGGTTCACAGCTAAATGAGCGACTGCTAAATGAACCGTTGGACCGCAGGTTGAAATCCTTAAAATAAAAGTATTTGGAGGACAATTTCCAAAAGGAAGGTCAAAAATTCAAGCATATTCGTTTTCTATAAGAAATTATTTGAGCCAACAGGCTCCAGCAAATAACCACTGCTCCTCATATCTTACTACTATAATATGGCGGCCGGCGGTTCTGCGCGGCACACCTGCTCAACTCAAACAGTTGAGCGAGTGATATTTCTAGTCTTTCTTTAAACCGTTTTGGGAAGAGGAGGTATGTATGTGCTGTTCAGTCTGTATGAGCCAGGTTGGAGCTCAGCCCTTGGAGCCAGGCTTGAGGATGCTGAAGGGTTTGGAGTTGCGCAGCGAGCCGGAGATCTCCTGCAGGAAGGTGGCGATGTGCGAATCCTTCTCCGACTTCCTGCCGTCGAAGATGACCACCAGGGTGAAGTGGGGCTCGGGCCGCGTCAGGTAGTAGGTGCTCTGGACCTTGTCGTCGTAGAAGTGCACCACCTTGTCCAGGGTGTTCAGCTCGGCGGCGCGGTCGCCCATCATCATGATGACGTTGGGCCAGTGCGTGAGCGGCCGCTCGCCGGACGGCAGGGACACCACGGCGGGGAACTGCTCCACGCCCTTGGGCGCCTCGCGGTACGAGTGCGGGTGATGGTAGCCGTGGCCCCGGAAGCTCTCCGAGCCGCGGTTGTCGAACACCAGCGACACGTTGTTGGCGTCGTGCTTGCGGACGAAGGAGCAGATCTTGCCGTGGTAGTCGGGCGCCGTGCGGGCCGTCAGGGCCCTCATGTCGGCCGGGGCCGTCTGCCGGCTCAGCGCCTCGTGGAAGTAGAAGCTGAACTTGGCCAGCAGGGCCGCCTGGAAGCGCTGCAGCCACACGTACAGGTGGGGCGGCTGCACCGCCTTCTGAGACTGGCCTCCAAACAGGTGCTTGCGCGTCTCTTTCTGCCGCTGGAAGAGCTGCCCCCAGGCGGCCAGCTTGGAGTTGGCGCCGTGCAGACTGAGCAGGGCGGGCAGGAAGTGCCACTCAGACACCTGGGCCTGGCAGCGGAGTAACTGGGTCACCACGTCTACCTCCGTCTGGAAGCCCTCCTCCACGCGGCCCAGGATGGGGTGGTGGAATCTGCGAGAGGGGGAGATGCACTTAATAAACACAAGCACAAGCTAACAAGTGTCATGACAGGGGCTGGCCTAATTTACAGTGACCTGAAAGCCGCCGTCTCATCGCTGTGCTGAGAATACATTTGCATGTTAAGGTTGGAAGTGAGCGTGCCTGGGTGGCCAGAGTGGCAGGTCAGACAAACATCTACACACACACACACACACACACACACACACACGCACGCACACGTCGCTGATTTCTCTCTCCACAGGTCTGATGGCTGCAGGGGGGAGAGCATCACCTTCACTCCTCAATGGACTGCCAAGTCAGTAATGTGCGGTGCGTCAAACTGTGACCTGCTGCAGATGACTCAACAGCTGGACTATGCAGTTTGTATGCCTATTACGATGGTTGGAGATGGTTTAGCGGACGTGTCTCCAGGGAAGCGGTGGCCTTCTGCATTTGCTGCATTCAGCAGAACGTTTTCCTCCTCCGACCCTAATATGTCACTCCCATTTCCTGGTATCCCTCTCATTGTTCCCTCTCCACTGGTCACAAACATCCTTTCTATTCCTTCCAGGGTTTCCAGGCATTCTTAAACATAACATTCAAGGACTTTTCTCACCAGGCAGAATTCCTTCAAAATTCAAGGAACCAACATGGCATAGTTTGAGACACCGATCAACACTGAGATTTATTTTTTATTTTTCATATTTTCCAGGTATAGCTGAAAGTTGGCTTAACGTTAGCTTTCTTGCTTGCTTGCCTCTGTTTAACCTGCATCATTCGACTTCAGTCGCTCACGCACGCACGTGACCGTCGCACTTTCTCAAGGCAGGTGGCGCATGAAACAAAAGCCCGGTTCGGAATCGGTCCCTATGACAGAAATAATGGATTATTTAGTGTGTCACCATTTTTTATAGTGTCCGAATTTTATTCACTATTTAGTCCACTATAAACTACCCACAATGCACAGCGATTTCTAGTGAACAGTGAATGCGAATGTACCCTACATTTTCACCGGACCCACAATGCAATGCGTCCGTCTTTACCGAAAAATAACAACTTTTTCTGTAAAGACGGTCGCATTGCATTGAGGGTCCGGTGAAAATGTAGGGTAAGAAGAACGTTTTTAAGCAAGATGGCGGGAGCAGAAGAATTAAGGGCTGCCACTAGGGATGTAAACAGTTAACCGAAAGTCGGTTAACTGCCGTTAAGAACGTAACCGGTTAAAATTAATGAACTGCAATTAACCGTTTTGCCTGACTTCAATCTCTCCAGAGCTTTCACTGCGTTATACCTCCAGTCCATCCAGTCAATCCCCTCCCCTCCCGTTTCAGAAAACTCCCAACAGCATGACCCGCCCTATTCTGCCTTTGATTGGCTTACTAACCTAAACTAACCAATCGTCACTCCTCATGCCTAAACCTAACCCAGAGCCGTATAATAGAAGAGTTCCGACATCTCCATTCACTCCAATGGACCAGTTTTTTTCCAGGAAGTAGAAAGTGGAACTCTTGAGTAAAAAAAGCAGCACTGTCGAATTGCAGGAAAATAGACAGTGTTGTACTTTGAAAGGGGTTTTCATCCCTTGAAATGAATCAAATTGTACATTATCAGCTTTATTTTAGCATGCAAAAGTAGCGCGAGACCCATTCCTGGCTGTTCATTGGCTAATGAGCCTCGCATTTTGGTCCTCCGCTGACGCCACTCTCTTACTAGAGGACACTAACCTAACCCAATCAAAGGAAGAGTTGGGCGGTTCTAGCAGGGCAAGGAACCAACAAAGAAGGATAAGACGTGTCTGTCATTATGGAAGTGCTTGCTTATATCGCTATTGCACTTGACAGCTGTCTCCTCCTGTTTTATTCCAGAATCTCCATGCTGCTTTTTTCCTCTGAAAAGCTTAGCCTCGCTACTCGTGTGTGTGGAGCATTATGTCGATGGTGTGGAGCCTATTTTTTATTCGAGAGTAAACGACAGCGTCTGTCCTTATGTAATCGTAAATCTGGTTCCACGAGCCAGTACCAACACCCCCGCCCCGAGATGGCATTTAGAACGCCATTTCCACAGCACCCACCAATTAAAAGTACTTGCCACGCAATGCCACGATGCTCACACATCGATCTTATTACAAATGCCGACATGCAACGTTCGTTTGTGGAATGCAGGGAGGCTCATACTTGCACTTTGTTTAAAAAGAAGAAGAAGAGTTTGCCTGCTACCTCCAAATGTCAATAAGTGCGTTAATTAACCGGTTAATTGTCGGCAATGTCTGGCAACTAACAGTTGGGGGAAATACATGAAATTCCCATCCCTAGCTGCCACTGCTAATTTCGTTTATAAATGTAAGTAATAGCTGCCTTTTCTGTATTTAACACGTTAGCAGCCTAGCTTGTGTACATTTTCGTAAAGCCCAGTATGCGCCATTACGTGAGACTGGGCACAGACTGCTTGCGTCATGAGTACCCAGTGTATCATGTGACGCAATGATCTTCAGAAAAAAAATCTGAAGATCAAAAACTCATTTGATCGTGCCCCATATAGTTCACTATATGATAAACACTACATATAGTTCACTATATGATAAACACTACATATAGTTCACTATATGATAAACACTACATGGGGAATAGTGAGTGAGTGCATGAGTGAACCATTCCGAACACAGCTACAGACTCACAGACGGTGGAAGACACATGCAGACGGAGGAACGTAGCCTATTTACTAATGTTAAGATAAAAAAATCAAAAGAACTTCAGTGTTTCCCCTATATTATTATTATTCCCCTATATGCTTGCCTACCTATATGCAGGAATTACACTGTATTTTTTTATGTTTTTTCTTTAGATAATATAAAAAGAAGAAACTTTGTGCTTAGCCTACCTGATAATGTCAGCACATGCAGGAAGCGCGGGGGACAGGAATATTATGGGAATACTGTAGGAATATTATAGGAATACTAGATCCCTATTGCCAAATACAGTTTGACTGTATCTCCTACTAGACAGGTCCGGACTAGGTAAGTAGGGCATGCTTTGCAAGCTAAATTAAAAATAAATAAATACATGTTTTCGCGCGTACTTCACCACCACTGCTACAGCTCCATGCTCGGGGGAAACACTGAACTTCAATTTCTATTCTTGCAGAAAATATATAAATTCAAGCACTTTCAATGACCCATTGTGACCCATATGTCTATGCCTTGATTTCTCTCTCTCTCAAATTCACAAACTTTCAAGGAATTCAAGGACCTGTGGGAACCCTGTCATTAAATCCAGCCTAAGCCCTGGTCTAAAAGCCCCCCCCCCCCCCCCCTTCCACCACACACACACACACCTGGAGCTGTATTTGTGAAGGACGGCCTCCAGGGTGGTGACCAGCTCGTCCGAGTTGATGCTCTTCTGGCTGCCCAATGAATGCATCTTCTCATACAAGTCAGCCATCTCCATGCGGGCCTGGGTGAAGTGGCAGAGCTGCTCTGACAGGTGCGACAGCAGGTCTTCCAGGTAGGAGGCAGAGCCCGGCTGGGTGTGGCGCCCCATCATCACCACCTTTCTCAGCTCGTTGTACAGAGACGTGTAGATGGTTCGGATGGAGTCCTTGCGGCTGAAGAACGACTGGCCCCCTACAGGGAGAGGAACACACACACACACACACACACACACACACACACACACACACACACACACACACACACACACACACACACACACACACACACACCATCATCATCATCATCATCATCAAATGAAAATGGTTGACTTGTTAATCATTCATAGGGAGTAGCGCCATCTGTCGTTATAAATGTGTAGCTATCTGAGCGGCTTTACCTCACACATATTGAAATGAGAATTGCGCAGTGCACATTTTCCACTGTCACTTTACAATTAAAAGCAATTTACGGGATTACAAAGAATGAAAGTCTACCACTACATGTAATACCCTCATATCATGTTATGTCCTGGTACATTATGTAGCTACACGCATGTTCTGGATATAATTCACTCACACCCTTATTAAGAACTCTGAGGAAATGCGGTTGTAGATCGATCTTACCCAGTTTCTGTCCGAGGAATGTCATGTTGTGGTAAGCCTTCTCCGCCGCGGCCAGGTGAGCCAGCGCGGCGAGCAGAGCGGCCCAGATGGCCCCGCCTGCACTCTTGCTGCTGTCCTTCTCCTTCTCCACGTAGTCCTTCGCCCGGTCGAAAGAAAACATCCCCAGCTGCGTGAAGAAGCTCTCCAGGATGGCCCGCTCCCGTGGCACGGGCCGCAGCTCTTCCACCTCGGTCATGACTCACAACTACTAGCACCGCTTAGAACTGCTAGTAGGTGGCCTGCTGGCTGACGAGCTAGCTAACAGCAAGAGAATGCAACGTTAGCCGAACGGGTAAGAAAACACCATTATCTCCAAGTCCAAATGCACAGTGTTGATCGCTTTCACAACAACCCGACATAATAAAAACACACACACATGTAACGTAAATGTGTTGGCAGTAGTTCCAAAGATGTAGCGTTACATAAAACGACAATATTTAAAATTGTACGTGTAACCGAGCTAGGTAGCTAACCACCCGACGCCATCATGATGTCAACACTACGGAAAGTCAAGAGTACCAAATAGCACAGAGCACAACAAAACGTGCAAAGGTGTTGGTTGTAGCCACTGAGCGAGCACTACTGCCACCTTCTGGATTTAATTAACTCCTACAATGTTATTTCGAAACCCACGTAGGTTACGCCAAAGCCACGCCCTGTGCCCGCCTACGCAGCAGTCAAGCGCCGGGATTGGCCAGGAGCAAGTCTTTTGTCTTCTTTTGACAGCTCGAATCTCCCACAGCACAAACACTGCACGGCACGCAGCCCAGCTACAGAGAGCCCAACATGAGCATGAGCGCCTGGCCAATCCCGGCGCTTGACTGCTGCGTAGGCGGGCACAGGGCGTGGTTTTGGCGTAACCTACGTGGGTTTCGAAATAACGCACAAAGCACGCTTTTATCTCTGCTTTTACTCTGAAAAGGCCAGACCGGAAGCTTCATTGTTGTTCTCGCTAGCGGAAGCTAGGTGGCTGGCTGGGCGGGACGCAAAACCAACCAAAATAAATCTGATTCCACTTCTCTTTAATGTGTCTTTAGCTGCCAACATGTCCAGCTATGCCAGAGTGATTCACTATGCTACGAGTGTTCTGTGCAGCAACAAGGGCGCCATGGTGCTGCTGCAGCTCCACAAAAAGGTCTTCCAGCGCTTCGACATCACCGAGGAGGACTTCTGGTACATCGTGAAGAAATGCCCCCGCTTCGTGGTGGTGGGGACCTGGACCAGGGATGGCACCGACTGCACTGTGGTCGCTAAAACATCCCTCAGACTCTGCAAGGATTACACCAAACAGCACTGCGAAGACTGCCAGGATCTACACCTGTGCAAGTATTTTGTTTATGGAAACTGTCGCTTTGGAAAAGGCAGGTAAGCTACGGTGTCGAGGAGTGTATTTTTGCCCCCATTAAGGCCTATGTAGAGTCTTAAACCTATTAATGAGTGCGTTTACGTGCACACAATAAAGTGATAACTGGGAATAATCCGTTTATTGGTGTGCATGTAAACGCACTCATTGATAACGTAGTTATTTGCCAAAGTAAGAAGCTGACGTTTACCATAAGCTAGTTATAGGCTCCCCATTGTTGACTACCAATTGTTGCATTGAATGGGACTTTGGCTGTAACAGTGATTCTCAACCTTTTCACATCAAGGACCCAAAGCTAATTTGGTCCATTTGATGACATTTTGTGTCTCAGACCCAAATATGAAAATCTGCCCAGAATTCCATGACTATCTGTATTGTAGGGAGAGAGATAACAGTGAAACTATGACCAAACTTCTTGTCAATTAAATAATGGTGAAGTTGAATCATTAATCAATTTGCCTGGGACATCCTGAAGGACACCTGGCGGTCCCCGGACATCTTTTTATATTAACACAAACACTACAATAATTAATACAGAGGGGAAAGTCCACATCAAAATTGAACACCGTGGCAGAGAAGAAAAGGAAACTAATAGATCTACATGGCACCAATGAATATGATGGACGAATTCCATAGAATTTATGGAGATTAATTGCATACGTTTTCATAGCTTTCTTGTTATTTGACATTTGAATTGAACCTTTGCTGTTTGCTTTACTTAAACACAAGACATAATAGAGACTTACTTTATAAGAATGCTTACATTTATGTACAGAATTATATCACTTAACATAGTTTCCCTTCTTTTGTTTGCCAAAATCTGTGAACCTGGATCTGGTATGTTCAGGTTCACAATAGGGAAATAAACAGAGAAAAATCCTTGTAAACATAATCACATATTGGCCATATATAGTCTACCCCGACGCCTCAAGAGCCGCTCTAGCTAGCGACAGACCCTAGAGCCCATGGGCTAAGCCTCCTTGCTCGTGTCCACCTCCCATGCCAGAGGTTCCGAGTTCGATCCCCAGCTGCAGTGCAATGCGGATTACAGTGGTGGCATGTGACTCGATAGGGTTGTGCGATGTCACCTAAATAACCATCGCGATGGTTCCACAGTGAAACATCGCGATGGACGATGGCATTGTCGTTGATGGGGCGTGGGGTTAATTCATGATTTATGAAGTCCATGCGGTGCCGTTTGGCTGCGCCACTGCAATGTACGTTCACGTTTACAACAGGACAGCTGAGCTCTACATGAGAGACCAGCGGGCTTGGATAGGCTACTACTACAGCACAGAGCCAGGCGATTCAAACAGTAGGCTATCACTACCAGCAATATTGAAAGGCGCAAAACAATCAAACGTTAACATTACAGATCGTGACCAACAACGTGTGTGTGTTTAATTTAACTAGCTGGCAGAAAAGGGGCAGAATTACTGTTAGCTAACGTTAGATTTGTGTGGGCTCAGTTTTGAACCTAACATTAGGTTACGTTAAGGAGAGATAGAAACACAGCAGCAGGCAGCCTACACAGTATGTAATGGAGAGAGTTCCTGGAAACAGGCGAGTTGAATTCATAGTTGAAGACTTGTAACATTACCGTACTCACATTGGGTTGAAAACAGGAAAGAACGTGACGTTTCTTCTTTCTTAACATTTTCACAACACAACCGAGTCCGACTTCTGCTTATCTTATCTTCCTCTCCGCTTTACCGCTTCTCTGAACTGGGGATAAGGTACGCTTTGCCGCTTGTTTAATGCTACCTGTGCATCCCCTGTGTGTCGCGGTTGAGTGGAGTTAGACTTTTTTATTATTAAATCTGCCAAATTTTAATTCGAACAGATAATCACGATGGTCCGATGTAGAAGGGTCAGAGGTCGATGGGGGTCGGCCCATCGACGATGGTCGATGCCATCGTCCATGGTGCCAACCCTAGTTGTGACAGATAACACTGCACAGCTAAACTGTCAGCCTTCGAAGTCATGTTGAAATCCAGGAAGCTGTGCAGGCGCTTGCCACAAAAGTAGCCAACCAGCGATGGCCATGCGACGCCAAACCTCCAGGATCTGACCAATCAGCGCAGGAGATGACAATGTCAATGAAACGGTCCTAGAGGAGAAAGATAGTTCACTCCACATGAAAGTGCACTGGACCAAACAGTGGGGGGTTCACAAAGACAGGAAGGATGAATGTGTATACAAAAATAGTCATATACTGCAAGAAATGGCGATAGCCATAACAATATAGACGGTTTTAACTTGACAACATAAACATTCTAAATTGAACCCCAGCTCACTTCCTGTTGCAGTGTTTGCTAGTGCATTTGGACGGGGATGACAGGACTGCTGCGACACGACTGACCATTCCGTGAAAACCGTCTATATCAAATGTATTTTTCAGTCTATGGTCTCCCTGAAAGTGGCTAGCTGATTGTTGGTCACGGAACCAGATCAGCATCTTCATTGCGGTACCATGTTTTATCGCCCCTTTTCACAGCAACCATTTTGAGGTGGTAAAACAGGTGTAACCGATACCATTAATGATGCTTCCATTCCATTTAGGTGTGCCAGGGCCATCATTAATGTTATGGGTTACACCTGCTTTACTTCCTGCTTTACCACCTCAAAACAGTTGCTGTGAAAGGGGCCTGTTACAGTGTGGGTATGCTTGGTCTAGGCCGGGGCAGATTCAGGAGATATGACTGAGATGTTTTTGCTGGCTTCTGTATTGTTTTGTCTCTAAGACACAACTTTGATGTGTTGCAGGAAACCATGCAAGTTCTCCCATGATATCCGATCAGAGCATAACTACCCCCTGCTGAGAGAGTGCACCCTCCACGAGCTGAACGAGGACGACTTGTTTCTCCTGCTGCTTCAGAATGACCCCTCCCTGCTCCCTGAGGTAACACACACACACACACACACACACACACACACAAACAATCTGTACTTCACCTACCTACCAAACATTGCCTTTGCTACAAGGTTGCCAGTTGTTTCCTTTGCCCTATGCTGGTCAGATCAATGCAGTCTCACAGCATATTGTCCACAGCACAAAAATAGAATATTTTCACAATAACGGCTCAGAAATTTTTACAGATTGTAATGTTCTTTGTAGTTTTCACAATAAAGGCTGTAAATGTTACATGGCAACACTTTTTACATTTAGACTGCAAACGTTTAATGTCAACATAAATTTGAACTTTAATATGAAAACGATTATTGATTCCTATTGATTCCTTATTGATTATTGATGCCCATTCCTAGTGTGTGTGCCCTCTCTTCTCCTGCACTGCCAAGTAGCCTATTACTTAATTCTTTCATCACCGAAAGACAAAACTCCTTTTCCTCATCGCTCCAGAAGTGAGACTTGGCTGAAGCCACGCCTGCGCAGGTAGTCTGCTGCAGTTAGAAACCAGGATAAGATGTATGCATGTAACAGTATCCCGGTTTCTTTCGGAGTACTCCAGCTAGTAGGGCTGTGGTGATTCACTTATCTCCCGATTCGATACTATCACGATTCTTGGGTGCCGATTCGATTTATATTGCGATTCTTAAGTATTGCGATTCTACGATTATTGCGATTCGATATTCCGATTTATTACGATTTTTGTTTATTTTTTTCTTTTCTTTTTTCAGTTTGTTTGCTTTTTTACACTAGATTAGAACATGGAAGTTGAATCATACACTAGAGACTGTATATTATATCATGAGTAGGGCTGGGCGATATAGTTAAAAACAGGGGCGGACTGGGATCATAATTCAGGCCGGGCATTAGATACCAAGCAGGCCAGGCCGATATGGGCCGACGCGCGTGAAATTTGGGCCGTTTGAAGCCCAATTTGGGCCGTTTGAAGCCAGATTTGGGCCGTTTGAAGTCCAATTTTACAATGAGATGCACCCACTTTAACCCTGAAGTGTAATTATTACTTCAGACTTACTAATAAAGTAATAAAACCACTAGTAAACCAGTAGGCGGCGTCTGGCCTGCTGTTCAGTGAGTGGCCTGACTGCAAGCACCCAATTTTTTTTTTTTTTTTTTTTTTTTTTTTTTTGCGATTATCGATTCTGGAATAAAAGATCGATTCAAAAAATCGTGACATTAAAAATCGCGATACTTAGGTGAATCATCGATTTTTTTCCCCCACCCCTACCAGCTAGCATAATCGGGTTTCTCAAAACCGGGATAAGGGCTTATCCAGGTTTCTGAAATCAGGATGTTTGCATGCACAAACACAAAAACGGGATACCCCGGCATATAAACGCAGTCAATGGTACAATTTCAGAGCCCTTATTGTGGAACTACGTTTTGCGCTGTAGACAAACGTCACTATTAAACAATTTCCCGTGAGACTGGTTTGGTCAGATAATAATGTGTCTACACCTCCTTCCCCCCTACTATTTCACATGCTCTATTTTCCATCCAGTGTGACCTCCTTTTTAAATGTGGAACATTTTTGCGTTACAGGTGTTTCTGCAGATTTGTGTGGCTCTTCTCTCTGCCAGTGTATCAGTGCTCTAAGTTTGCCGTTAAGGCCGTTGGAGAACGTGACACGTAGCACTGTTTGCTTTCCTTTTTCCTTTTTCCGGAGAAGGGACGAACCAGAGTAGCTTACATCCTGCCTAGGCAGCACCAATGAGGCGAGAATCCTGCTCTCTGATTGGATGGTGCATTTGCAAAACCGAAGAGCAGTTTCTGGAAAGACGATACAAAAGATGTGAGGGCAAGATGTGCGACTTTTGAGAGTAATGCAATAACGGGGGGAAAGGTCCAAAGACGATCGCTAAAAATAGTTCAGCGAGAAAACAGTAGAGCCCCGATGCGGTGAAGAGCAAGCGGATGAAGAGAAGCCTCGAAGGAACCTGAGGGAGAACCCTGTATTTTTAACAAACAAGAAAACAAAAACAAAAAATAAAAATAAAAACAACAATAAAAAATAAAAACAAAAAAGGAAAAGAAAAAGAAAAGAAAATGTAAAAAAAAAAAAAAAAAATCCAGTTGATGTGCGTTTGACCTGAGGGAGGTGTCCGTTTCCGCAGAGGTAAAGTAGAACACTTTGGTGTGTGAGGTTTGATTGTTTTTCCGTGTTGATTCAGCCCATCCCTCTGGTTGCCAGCGTGTGTCTCCCTCTCTGCCACACCTGCCGTCTTCACCGTGCGTCCTGTGCTCCTCGTACAGGTGTGCGCTCACTACAACAAGGGCGTGGGGCCGCACGGCGCCTGCACCTTCCAGGACAAGTGCACCAAGGTGCACATGTGCGCGCACTACGTCCAGGGAGACTGCGTGTTCGGCCACAAGTGCAAGAGGCAGCACGTCATCGAGCAGCGCATGCTGGAGGAGAGGGGCCTCAGCGGGGACATCATCCACGACCTGCCCTACATTTACCAGAACATGCACCTCCTCCACGGTGCCACACCCCTCGCCTACTCCCCCACAGGTGAGCCTGACGCTACGGCTGGCTGGGCGATATGGACAAAATCCAATTTCACCATATTTGACCAAATACCTCAATGTCGATATTGCGACAATATTGAAGGCATGACTACTGGTATTGGTGCTTTCACAAAATATTTACACAATGAGATTTTTTTATAAAAAATAATCATCAGTAACGAGGATATACTAAGTGGGTAAAGGCAAACAATAGAACAGCTAGAACATTCTGGTAAGTTACATCACTTTACTGCAATGCAGCTTTTAAAACCAGGAAAACAAAACTGTATGTAAATGGTAAATGGCCTGCATTTATATAGCGCTTTTATCCAAAGCGCTTTACAGTCGGTAGGTACATTCACCCATTCACACGCTGATGCCGGCAGGCTACCACGCAGGGTGTTGGCACACCAACGGGAGCAATTTGGGGTTCAGTGTCTTGCCCAAGGACACTTCGACATGCAGACTGGAGGAGCCGGGAATCGAACCACCGACCTCTTTTATCCAAAGCGATTAGTGGACGACCCGCTCTACCTCCTGAGCTACAGCCGCCCCTTATCGCCCACTTATCACGATAATGATATACTATCGATATATTGACCAGCCACTAAGCCCTAAACAAGGGCTTGTAAGCAGAAGTCACCTCATTCCAGTTCCTGTCACTTTAGCTAAGCGTGATGGACTGTCTTGTCTGTTGTCTGTTGTCTGTTCTCTTTGTTGTCATTTCCTTCTCTGGTGTTCATACCCGTTAAGAACACATGAAGAAAAAGCTGAATATGAGCTAGAGCTGCAACAATCAGTCTATTAATTGATTAGTCAATCGTCAGAAAATTAATCGGCAACTGTATTTTTTTATAAATGATTAATAGTTTAGACTAATTTTTAAGAAGAAAATACTAAAATTCTCTCATTCCAGCGTGAATATTTTTTGGTTTCTTTAGTTTTCTATGACAGTAAACTGATTATCTTTGGGTTGTGGACTGTTGGCCAGGACAAAAGAAGACATTGAGGATGTCATCTTGGGCTTTGGCGGAAAAAGCGATCGTCATTTTTCACCATTTTGTGGCATTTTATAGACCCAACGACCCATCGATTGGCCGAGAAAATAATCAACAGATGAATCGTTAATGAAAATAATCATTTAGTTGCAGCCCTAATATGAGCCTCAGTGCAGTTTGTCCTCGCTTCATTTTGTTATGCTCCGCCTCCCCTGCATGTTATCACATGTTATCACATGTTATCCATGTTATGCTCGGCCTCCCCTGCATGTTATCACATGTTATCCCGTCCAAACATGCTTGGTGTAAAAGTAATCAAATAGTGATGATTTTGTCTGTCTCAGTGTGCATGTCGGAGAATATGCCCGAGCCACTCTTCAAGCCCGCCAGCCAGACCGACAAGAGGAATGAGATCTGTCTTCATTTCATCCGCAGTAGCTGCCGATTCCAAGGTGAGCTCAGCTGCAGGGCTTCTGTTAGCAAGCCAAAAGCCAATGGCCAGATTGGCCACATTTTTAATCCTTCAAATTTTTGGCTGGGGTGGTTAATAACACATTTTTCTGCAGTGTGACAAACTCAAAACACATTCATCTTTGTTTTCCAGGGACTTTAACGTGCAATAAACTGGTGATAACCAGCTCCTTAGTCTTCATGATTTAAATCAGGGGTTCCCAAACTTTTCCGTCCCAAGTACCACTACGTACCAAACCAAATTTCCCAGGGACCACTTCCACTGCGTATACCAACCCCGACCCCCCAACCCCATTTGCTGATTTAACCATGCAATGAGCAGTAGAAAGGCTAAATAATATAAAGCTACTAGCTGGTTCAAAATGGACACACACACAAACACCTGCCAACATTAGGCTGTGAAAAAGCGGACACCTTTGAAAGTGTTTTCTTTTCCCTCGCCAAAATTTGGAGTGTTATTTAGCTACCTTCCTGACAAACTAGCATGACATGGTTGGTACAAATCGACTCCTTATGTCTTCTAGTTTCATATGATACCAGAAACTGCACTCTGGCTTTAAAACTGAGCCTGCTGCAGCCTCTGAAAGTAAATGTTCAAAATTGTGATGTTTCCCAAATATCACGATATTTCAGAAAATCGGCCAAATCTGGCAACTGCTCAGGGTTAATGTGTATGTAGAAACTGTTGTATGTAAAAAAAAAAAAAAGAATTGTGTTTGTTTTTTTGCAATTCTCTGGCGGACCACCAGGCGGTGGTCCGTGGACCACAGTTTGGGAACCAATGATTTAAATGATGCTGTGTTTTATGTGACGTTTTGCTTTGAATGTAGCGGTAGTTCAGATCCTTGTTTCCTCTGTAGCCAAGTGCATCCGTGTGCACTTCAACCTTCCCTACAAATGGGAGGTGTTCGATGGCGACACCTGGCGGGATCTGAGGCACATGGAGGAGATTGAGCGGGCCTTCTGCGACCCACGTCAAACCCACAGGTGAGACTTGGCTTCTCACCGCCCTCAGTTCTGGACGCTCATCTGCTGCCGAGGAGGGAAACGGTTGTTTGTTCTTCTCTCAGGGTTCCCACGGCCATGGAAAACCTGGAATAGTCATGGAATATCAAAATCTTGTTTTCCAGGCCTGGAAAAGTCATGGGATTAGTAATTTCCTTTAAAGTTTTGGAAAAGTCATTGGATTTTGTTGTGTTAATGAAATTTTAGAGCTTCTTCTTGTACACAGTATTTTATATTATTATTTGTATGGAAAATATATACTCCCCGCCCCCCCCCCCCCCCCATTAGCTTCCATGGAATGTGACTGAGTGACTCCAAATCAATGCCAGAAATTACTCAAAAAATAGGACATATTTATGTAAAATTCACATTTTACTTTAATAGCTTCCATGTAACATCCAATATAAAGAGGTGTGCCTGTGTCCAGTGTAGTAATAATTTTTAATTTTCTGGTATCGATTCAGAGTCGCTGCCTCACATTACATGTCTCCTTGAAAGGTTTTGAAAATTGTATCCATGAAAATGTGTGGGGACCCTGTTCTCTGTGGCGTTTGCAGCCCGGGCGCGCGGCCCGTGGACTTCCTGTCCATGACCCGCGAGGCGGACCCCGTTCGCCGTCTCTCCACAGTGTCTTCGGTCACCAAGCCGCCCCACTACATCCTGACAACGCAGTGGCTGTGGTTCTACAAGGGTGACCACGAGAACTGGATCGAGTACGGACAGCCTGTGAGTGACTTCTTTTACTTAGTTATTTTATTTTGTGTTGTATTCATGGTATGTTTCCATGGTTTATGAACCACATGTGTGTATGCAGGGTTGCTTGCCAATGCATCTGGAAAGTGCTTGAATTTAAAAAGAAAAAAATCAAGTACTTGAAAGCCTTGGATTTATAAAGAGGTCCTTAAAATTGCTCTTATTTACGGGGGGTACGGTGGTGCAGTGGTAAGCGCTGTCGCCTCACATCTCGAAGGTCCTGGGTTCGATTCTCACCTGGGATGCTGTAAACGCTGAAGGAATGCGTGCCCGTCCGCATGTCCTCGAGTGCCCACCGCCCGGGTGGGGTCGTCAAAAGGGCCTTTCTGTGTGGAGTTTGCATGTTCTCCCCGTGCCTCCCGGGGGTTTCCTTCATATAGGAACCCCCTACACCAAAACATGCAATATCCTGGTTGCTAATGTGGTTCCTCCTCTGGTCGTTAAGGGCGCCTGTTCGGAGGGAGGGGAACTGGTTGGAATAGCATGAACCTCCCACGTGCTATGTCCTACCGGTGAAGCTTCCTCTGTCAGGTGAAAAGAAGCGGCTGGCTAACTGCCCATGTCTCGGAGGAAGCATGGAGCCAGTTTCGGCTCTCCCCAGATCGGCAGAGGGTGGAGTAGCAACCAGGATAATTAAAAGTAAATTAGCACTAAGGGGGATAAAAATGGGATAAAAAATCGGGGTGGGGGGGGTGCTCTTATTTTGGCATATTTCCAAAATAATATTTGACCAGGGGTGGAACTAGGGGTGCTTATGGGGCTGCCGCATCCCCTCTGGTCGGGAAGCTGTAACTGCACAGCTATGCCATGGTAGTGCCACATGCTTCAGTGCTCAAATGAGAGCAAGAGAGGATGGACGTTAACTCCGTGGCTGCATACAGTACATAACGTTACCCTGACAACACTTATCAAAATGTTTATTTAAACGCTGGTGTGTTGAAAACGTACGAGGAAACATGACGTTCAACCCGGAGTAAAATAGATGATAGAAAAGGGGGTGATTGACAGGTCGCCTGTCCAGTGATCGCGCAGCTTGCCGATCACGGACCAATAGCAGGCGGAGCTGCGGCTCTGGGGAACTCCCATCTCACGTGAGGTGCGGAAGGACTCAACCCATTCCCTCCCACTCTGCTGATGAAAAATCAAGATGGGGACGGCCAACGTTTGAACTCCGCCAGGTAGAAGAAATGTAATGGGGTAGCTACGCCCATATGATTTATGTCTATGGGTTAAACACACCCCTGTTACCCATGCATTCGAGGAGAGCTGCGTTTGTCCGCATCTATTTCATGCACCTCGCTAAGTGTTTAGACGGATTTCTTGTGTTTCAAGCGAACGTTGCCGTACTTGTGTTAAGGAAACAACATCGATTCTACTGAGGAAATGTTATAAAAGACACTTTTCAGCGCTACTTCTCTCCCACCATGTCTCTGTGTTGTGTTGTCTCTGTGTTGTGTTGTCTCTGTTGAGTTGTCGTGTTGTCTCTGTGTTGTGTTGTGTTGTCTCTGTGTTGTGTTGTCTCTGTTGTGTTGTCGTGTTGTCTCTGTGTTGTGTTGTGTTGTCTCTGTGTTGTGTTGTCTCTGTGTTGTGTTGTCTCTGTGTTGACATGTTGACATGTCTCTGAGCACTCGCTCTAAAGAGTCAGTCCCCGCCTCCATGCAAACATAATATGCAGGCGCTCGCTCGAGACAGACACAGATCTTTATTTCTCCTGGATGGAATGGCGAAATCAAACGTCTTCTCAATCTTATTACAAATTCAAACGATGCCACCACTAAAGATAAAGTGTGTGCATCTAGGGGACTATAGTGGAGAAAACAAAACAAATGAAAAATCTGAGATGGAGAGGTTGTTGTGGAGACAAGTTTACTGTGTTGTAGTCTAAAATGTTCTACAACTGGTATGAAATAGTTATTCGAATGAATACTAAAATCATGAATGTTGCGCAGCATTAAAGCTGTGTTAACTGCTGTGTTCATAGCAAAGAGGGTGAGAGAGGGCATGATGATGGCAGGGAGAGCAGGTGGGGACAGTGAGTGAGAAAAGGTGCAAATGTTGATGGTTAAGACTGAATAATGACATCACAACAGTCTAATCCTAACGTTAATTTAGAATGACATATTCCTCTATTTATCTGGCATCAAACGGACAAAATGTTTAGCCGGCAACCGAAGGTCCCTTCCTTGCAGCACCCCCTACCTAAAAAACACTCCCACGTCCCTGCTTTTCACCGTTGATATTCTAATCTGCTGGACTACTATACCATACCAGCCAAAAACGGACCCCTGGAAGCGTGTCACTATCTGAGCTGCCCTGACAACTGTTTGATTTGCTCAATCTTCCTGGTTGAATCTGCATGCAAACGTCAGGTGTGAAGGGGGTCATAAACGGCATCTTTCAAAAGCGGATGAGGTTGTAATGGCTGTCTCGTGTCTCTATGCAAACATGTTTGTTTTATTCAAGAATAGCGCCGCTAATCAATTTGACTAACTCAGAATGATACACTAAGAGCGAACACATTTCACTTCCTGTACGTTCTGCACAATAAAAGCATACCGTTCGTTTGTTCGAGGAAAGCTTTTAATATGGAGCTGCAACAGGAAATGGGGTTATATCCAGGTAATGTCCAACAGGTGTTCGGGGTGCACAGTGGGAATGATATATTCTCCATATTACGGTGTGGCCACACTTGCACGATGTTGGAAGCAGGCTGTCGCTGCTGCCCATTCACTTTGTATTGGATCGCGTAGCCAGGTATCCCAGCATGCTTTGTAAGGCATCGAGTGGCGGATGGCAGCGATGAGAGGAGGGGCCATTTTGAAATTGACAAATTGAAGACGGAAATACAGCAAGACAGCTAATCAAACTGCAAGCACCAAGCGATCAGCAGGCAACAGCAGGCATACCATCAAAAGGATTTAGAATGTGATATTAAACTATAAAATAGTTGCATATTGGGGCCTCACACTCAAATAAGCTCTCAATTTCTATCATCAGGATGATAAGCAACGCACAACATCGATGGCGTCCCAGGACCTGGAGGAGGCCTACATGATGGACAGATCGGCTGAAGTGGAAATCGTCAAGGGCCACCGCCAGTACTATCTCAGCTTCTACGGTAACGCTCTCCAGAGACCAGACCCTCCTTCACCCCTCTGCTGTCTGCACAGCCATTCTTCACAGAGTCCTCTCCTGTTTTATTTACACACATGTACCAACAGAGTCCTCTCCTCTGTTTTATTTACACACATGTACCAACAGAGTCCTCTCCTCTGTTTTATTTACACACATGTACCAACAGAGTCCTCTCCTCTGTTTTATTTACACACATGTACCAACAGAGTCCTCTCCTCTGTTTTATTTACAGACATGTACCAACAAAGTTCTCTCCTCTGTTTTATTTACACACATGTACCAACAGAGTCCTCTCCTGTTTTATTTACACACATGTACCAACAGAGTCCTCTCCTGTTTTATTTACACACATGTACCAACAGAGTCCTCTCCTGTTTTATTTACAGACATGTACCAACAGAGTCCTCTCCTGTTTTATTTACACACATGTACCAACAGAGTCCTCTCCTCTGTTTTATTTCCACACATGTACCAACAGAGTCCTCTCCTGTTTTATTTACACACATGTACCAACAGAGTCCTCTCCTGTTTTATTTACACACATGTACCAACAGAGTCCTCTCCTGTTTTATTTACACACATGTACCAACAGAGTCCTCTCCTGTTTTATTTACACACATGTACCAACAGAGTCCTCTCCTGTTTTATTTACACACATGTACCAACAGAGTCCTCTCCTCTGTTTTATTTACAGACATGTACCAACAGAGTCCTCTCCTCTGTTTTATTTCCACACATGTACCAACAGAGTCCTCTCCTGTTTTATTTACAGACATGTACCAACAGAGTCCTCTCCTGTTTTATTTACAGACATGTACCAACAGAGTCCTCTCCTCTGTTTTATTTCCACACATGTACCAACAGAGTCCTCTCCTGTTTTATTTACAGACATGTACCAACAGAGTCCTCTCCTCTGTTTTATTTACACACATGTACCAACAGAGTCCTCTCCTGTTTTATTTACAGACATGTACCAACAGAGTTCTCTCCTGTTTTATTTACACACATGTACCAACAGAGTCCTCTCCTGTTTTATTTACACACATGTACCAACAGAGTCCTCTCCTGTTTTATTTACACACATGTACCAACAGAGTCCTCTCCTCTGTTTTATTTACAGACATGTACCAACAGAGTTCTCTCCTGTTTTATTTACACACATGTACCAACAGAGTCCTCTCCTGTTTTATTTACACACATGTACCAACAGAGTCCTCTCCTGTTTTATTTACACACATGTACCAACAGAGTCCTCTCCTCTGTTTTATTTACACACATGTACCAACAGAGTCCTCTCCTCTGTTTTATTTACACACATGTACCAACAGAGTCCTCTCCTGTTTTATTTACACACATGTACCAACAGAGTCCTCTCCTCTGTTTTATTTACAGACATGTACCAACAGAGTCCTCTCCTCTGTTTTATTTCCACACATGTACCAACAGAGTCCTCTCCTGTTTTATTTACAGACATGTACCAACAGAGTCCTCTCCTCTGTTTTATTTACACACATGTACCAACAGAGTCCTCTCCTGTTTTATTTACACACATGTACCAACAGAGTCCTCTCCTCTGTTTTATTTACAGACATGTACCAACAGAGTCCTCTCCTGTTTTATTTACAGACATGTACCAACAGAGTCCTCTCCTCTGTTTTATTTACACACATGTACCAACAGAGTCCTCTCCTCTGTTTTATTTACAGACATGTACCAACAGAGTCCTCTCCTCTGTTTTATTTACACACATGTACCAACAGAGTCCTCTCCTGTTTTATTTACAGACATGTACCAACAGAGTCCTCTCCTCTGTTTTATTTACACACATGTACCAACAGAGTCCTCTCCTCTGTTTTATTTACAGACATGTACCAACAGAGTCCTCTCCTCTGTTTTATTTACACACATGTACCAACAGAGTCCTCTCCTCTGTTTTATTTACAGACATGTACCAACAGACTCCTCTCCTCTGTTTTATTTACACACATGTACCAACAGAGTCCTCTCAGTTTTATTTACAGACATGTACCAACAGAGTCCTCTCCTCTGTTTTATTTACACACATGTACCAACAGAGTCCTCTCCTCTGTTTTATTTACACACATGTACCAACAGAGTCCTCTCCTCTGTTTTATTTACACACATGTACCAACAGAGTCCTCTCTGTTTTATTTACACACATGTACCAACAGAGTCCTCTCCTGTTTTATTTACACACATGTACCAACAGTGTCCTCTCCTCTGTTTTATTTACAGACATGTACCAACAGAGTCCTCTCCTCTGTTTTATTTACACACATGTACCAACAGAGTCCTCTCCTCTGTTTTATTTACACACATGTACCAACAGAGTCCTCTCTGTTTTATTTACACACATGTACCAACAGAGTCCTCTCCTCTGTTTTATTTACAGACATGTACCAACAGAGTCCTCTCCTCTGTTTTATTTACAGACATGTACCAACAGTGTCCTGTCCTCTGTTTTATTTACAGACATGTACCAACAGAGTCCTCTCCTCTGTTTTATTTACAGACATGTACCAACAGTGTCCTGTCCTCTGTTTTATTTACAGACATGTACCAACAGAGTCCTCTCCTGTTTTATTTACACACATGTACCAACAGAGTCCTCTCCTCTGTTTTATTTACACACATGTACCAACAGAGTCCTCTCCTCTGTTTTATTTACACACATGTACCAACAGAGTCCTCTCCTCTGTTTTATTTACAGACATGTACCAACAGAGTCCTCTCCTCTGTTTTATTTACAGACATGTACCAACAGTGTCCTCTCCTCTGTTTTATTTACAGACATGTACCAACAGAGTCCTCTCCTCTGTTTTATTTACAGACATGTACCAACAGTGTCCTCTCCTCTGTTTTATTTACAGACATGTACCAACAGAGTCCTCTCCTCTGTTTTATTTACACACATGTACCAACAGAGTCCTCTCCTCTGTTTTATTTACACACATGTACCAACAGAGTCCTCTCCTCTGTTTTATTTACACACATGTACCAACAGAGTCCTCTCCTCTGTTTTATTTACAGACATGTACCAGCGGAACCCTAAACACAACACCAAGAGGAAGGTGCGGCGCCGACCGCGCTTCTTCTCCATCAGCGAGGTGGAGAAGCAGGTGGCTCGGTCGAGAGAGAGAGAGACCTGGTCCCGTCCGAATGAACGAGTGCCTTAAACGCAGCCGGAAACAAGTTTTCTCTTTGTGCCACTCCACACGTTTTCACAGTATCAATAGACTAGATATCAATAATAGACTTGTCTAGCTAGTTTCTGACTCTTAGGCTACTGTATTCATGTTTCTGACTTGGATGGATCTGTTACATTTGGAGCATCTAACACAGGGGTGTAAAACATAGGGCCCGGGGGCCCAGAACCGCCCCACCCAAGCGTCCAATCTGGCCCACAGGATGACTTTGAAAAGTGTGAAAATTGCACTGAGAAGTCCTTCAATCCAATTTTTCAAGCTCAGGATTTGACACTTAAAATTGATCCTACCAGGTTTCATGAGCAAGTTACAATATTAACTCATTGAGTGCCAGCCACTTTTGGAGAACGGACGCTCCCAGTGCCAGAGTTTCAGAGCGTTTTCAGTGATTTCTCGAGGCCCACAGAATATTGTGTGATATTACTATGTAAACACGAACACGCACAAAGAACGAGGAGACTATTGTATCATCAGCAAAAAAAAGTTTATTGATACCATTTTCCGTTCTTTAGTTATGAGCCGGAGAAGATAGGTTGTTTTCAGCAAAAACAGGCGTTTCAAATTAGAAGCTGAGATATTCAGCCTTTTGTGAAATGAAGCATTTCAAGCACATTCACTGACTCTGAAGCTAATATTTTCTGACCTGAAACATCTGAACAGTAATTTCCTTCAATAAACAGCACCCACACACCCCTCAACTCCAAACTCCTCCTCCGTGGGAGTGGCTCTGCTCGCTCTGCTGGCTACTGCGTGTGTCGGGCGAGTCTCTGCTGCCTGCTATGGCAGGCTCTGCTGCCTTACGGATCCACGTTCGGATGGCGGCCGCTCGTCGGGGGAGTCTGGATCGGGCTCGCGTTCGTCTGCGTTTCTGGGGTTTCGGTTGTGAGCTGGGATGAAGCTGCGTCCGATTATAGGCTTTCTGCTGCGCGTTTCAAAGTGCGCTGCACCCAGTCTATTTTCGGAGCGCTCAGCCTTGTGCACCGGCTCCCAGTGCGACACTGAAAAGCCAAACCATTCTCATGAGAATGGTTTGGCTTTGGTTTTATTTTCTGGCGGCTAATCGTGTGGAGAAACTATGCAGCAGAGACAGAGGGGCTCATTTGTGGGAGCGGATTGACTGCTGTTCGCAGCTAACGTTGGCTCCAGGCAGCCAGAGCAATCTGTGCCGCTCTGGCTCATGCATCGGTTTCTCTTTCATCACGGGGCTTTTTCTGCTTTTTTCCCTCAACTTTCTCTAATCTGGAGAGCACTGTCGCCACCTAATGGGTCCATAAAATAGGTTATACACCTTCAATAGCTACAATATTTTTACAGGAGATGCACGAGGCTTTGATCCACGTCCCACCGTCAAAAAACGCATTTGACGACTTTAGTCGTTTTTGGCACTCTACGTTACTATTCGAATTGACGACTATACTCGTCCTTGGCACTCAATGAGTTAAGTAGCCTATTATTCATATTTTCTGTATGCATCACTAAATGATCAACTATTTTGATTATACCCAATTGAATATAGAGATGAATTGTCATTGTAATGCAGTTACAGACAGTAGATTTGATATGATAGGCCTTTAGTAGATGAGATAAACCTATGTGAAAACATGTTCTCTGTATGCCTCATTCTTTACACTAAAAGAAAGGGGACATTTTGGAGGTGTTGTTATTGTGCATTGATTCTCTTTGTCTGGCCCACTTGAGACCAAACTGGGGTACCATGTGGCCCATGAACTAAAATGAGCTCGACACCCCTGAAACAGCTTGGTAATGTACCGACAGTGGTAGGATGGATGAACACTTTTATGATTTTGTTTTGTAAGTTCTGAAGAAGAAATGCAAAGAAAACCTGTCTGTAATTGTCATGTCTCCTGACAGTATACAACAATATAGGCTATATATGTGTGTGTAAATGATTGTAGCCTATTCAAGAAATGCAAACTTTTCCCAAAAACCACTTGTTTTGTGTTTGGCTGATTTTTGATTCCAGTTCTCCCCTCTTGTCAACACTACATTATTAGAGTTTAATTTCCCCACTCTGCCAATTCAGTATCCATCTAAGCTGGCAATTGATTTTGAAAGAGGAATTTCAGGGTTAGAAATCGATTTCCGACCTAAATGATCATCTCGAGACACTGTGGATGAAATCAATAAAGAAAACAAGATGTCGTTTGAATTGTAGATTTGATCAACTGATCGGCAGCGGGCGGTCGGTACGGTACGGTACCGGGCCTGGTACGGACGAGACGTGCCTTGAATGTGACTGATTCAAACCAGCAGCGCTGGGGGCTTGACAACACGTTACAGGGGGGTGGGTCATTCATTTTGGTGACGTTTGCTGGCTCAACGCATGAAGGTGTGCATTGCAGCCCTCCTGTGCGTGCACCATATCTCTGTAACGGGTCTATGCAGTCAGTCAGACAGAGGACAGCCTGTTTGTGTTATATGCCAGCAGCGGAACGTTTGGTTTTGCAGCCTGGAGATTTCTCCTTTTCCGTGCAGGGAGCGCGCAGCGGCGGCGGCGGGAGAGGCGTGACGCGCCCGTACCGCATCTCCAGGATGGCAGGTAGGTCTCACCACCGGACTGCATGGGAGATCAAATAGCCTACTCAAACCTCAGAGACTACTGGTGGTAGCCTACTGATTGCACCGTTAGTGCGAACCATTTTTTCCACCGCAACGCTTCTCTTATTTTATTCGATTTACGCGTTATTGCAGGCCGAGTGTAGCTCGTTTGTGGCTGGTGCGGTGCCTATTAATACAAATGCTAAATGCATGGGAGGCTACGGAGGTGGGTCTGACACCATGCTTGCCGTTTTCATCGTTAACGTTGCGATAAAGGCGGGGTGAGTTGGTAATGCGTCTGTTCCACCGTGGGAAATCCGCGCCTCCGTTAATTATAAGGGTTAGGGTTGAATTAGAATTTGTGTCATGACCGACATTATCACGTTAAACAACCGCTACCGGGCTGTAGCCTCGTTGGGAGCCGCAGCTCTATGCATCAGATACAGGTTTGTGATGGGAAACGGCCTATGTGAGATAGCCTACTGTAGATTGGCAGTCAGATAGGCTGTGTATGGGCTACTATCATGGCTATAATGGGGTCAGTCAGCCAGCGATTAGTGCTAGAGGACCGTGTCAGGCCAGCGGAGATATGTCTGAGTGGCCTGTCTGCACTGCACTACGCAAAAACACTTATATCCCCATAATAACCCTTATATCCCCATAATAACCCTACTATATGGGAGTTACACTGCGTCTGCGGTAGTTCTATTGACTTTACTGTTTTATCATACGTGAGCTAGCATCCTTTCTACCTCCTGCAGCATCACCTAGCAGCGGTTCTCAAAGTGGAGTCCGGGTCCCTCAGGAGACTTTTTAGTGGGCTCCAAGGGTCATATTGCAAAATAATAAATAGCGTTGTTTAATTTCACAGTACACCCTATTTAATTGACTATAAATGATCTCACTTGACTTATAGGACCTATAGACAAGTCAACTGAGATCAATTAAATCGGTGTAGGCTACTGTAGGCCTATATAGGAACGACTCCTGTAGCCATTGGTTTACCCTCACCGTGATTACCCACATAGCCTACTAGCCTCTTCTGGGGTATTTAAACAGCTAAAATCTGCCTTGAATCTGTAGGCTATCTGTACCTGGCTACCTGTATAGAGACTGCTGCTGCCTGCCTGCTGTTAGAGTAAAATTAAACTTGGCGACATAATATTCAACAGGTATTTTTTGTGCTTTTTTTTTTTAATCCATGCAGGGCCTCCTGAGCGGCCCACAGCGCGCTGTGGCGGGCGCAGAGCGGCACATTGAGGAGGGATGGAACCTGTGTTCCCGGCGGGCGCAGGCACGAGGATGTACCCCACAATTCCCGCGTACCTGCGCACATTTGGCGCGCTGCTGGTCGCGGGCACCTTGGTTTCTATGGTCACCTCAAGCGCACCTGTTGCAGGTAAGTCGTCATAGCACCAGTTTTTAAAGACAGTAGGTTATAGCCTCCGCATTCGCAGGCGTCATTCACAAAGTTGGCATGCACTGCAGCCTCTCCTCTCCCCAGAGGCTTTGCATAGGCTATATATAGTCCACTTCCCTGGCTGATTCAACTCTGCTCACCTGTGTGCTCCTACCATGGATGTGGCTCCTACACTCTGGAGCTCTCCTAGCCTGGGTAAACCCAGCCTCCACGTGACCTCTGACTGATAGCACTTACCGTAGATAGAGGTCACGTGGTCGGAGGCTGGGTTTACCCAGGCTAGAGCTCTCCATGGTGCTGAGCCCGTGTTGAGTCATTTTGGCCACTGATTAGCCATTTCTGCAATGTTGCCTGTTTGTTGGCCCTAATTACCTAATAAAAGATCTGGCTCCATTAGGTTAGCCTAGGTAAACCCAGCCCCCACGTGACCTGCTCTCTCAGTTCCCAGTCACATAGTGACTGAGAACAGGTCTGAGAGCAGGTCACGTGGGGGATGGGTTTACCCAGGCTACCATTAGGTCACCTGCAAGGGTGTTCTTTGTTTACTTCCTGGCAGATTCAGCATGATTGCATGTAAATGGCATAGCTGTGGCCGAACACAATTTCTGATCACATGGTCAGACACGTTGCATTCTTATTATAGGATGAGTCACTGTTGACCAACATGAGGCTTACTGATATTTTTGGATTGAAACTGCTGATAGCCGATATTTTATGCAAATATAACCCTAACCTTTTTTTCCCCCACTATTTTTTTTTTATTCTGTCTGGTAGCTTAGCAGCTCCTTAAGGCAGGGTTTATTGAGGTTTTTACAGACTGGTTATCAGAGGTTGAACCTCTGTCATTGGTGGGCAATAAAATGCCAACAGTGACCCAATATCAGCAAATCTAAATATCAATCTGTCTAACCCAGGGCCAAGGGTGTCCAAACTTTTTTGAATGGGGGCCAGATTAGATGATGTGAAAATACCGTGGGGCCAGCTGCTTCTCGCATCATATGGGTTATAAAATAATAATAATAATAATAATCACATACAATACAGTTGTACTCTAAGGATTTTGTTTGCCATCTGAAAACAGTTTGGCCTGCATTGTTATTGTCATCGTTAGGTGACCGGAAAAAATGCAAAGTTAATTTGCTTGCCACATAGTATATTTAGACTTTGGACATGCCTGGACTAACCCAAGCATCAATAGGGTATGGTGAGGTGGACATGCCTGGTCTAACCCAAGCATCAATAGGGTATGGTGAGGTGGACATGCCTGGTCTAACCCAAGCATCAATAGGGTATGGTCATTGTGAGGTGGAAACTGGACGTCCCTTTACAACAAGAGTGAGTCCAAATTTGATCCTGTCATTTTGATCAAATATAGACAGCAACGACCAAGCAAATCCAGTTCTATAAAGGGCCAAAATGACTCAAATGACCTGTTAAAACCAGAGTAAAGAACCAATAAGTGCTTTTATAGATGTGGAACATTGTATTCATTTTGTAAGTTTTTTTTTATATATAACACCATGCTCAAATGGTTCCTTTACGGTGCTATAGAAAACCTTTCTAAAATGGCTCTTCAACCCAAGGACCCGGGTTCGAGCCCGGCAAGTATCCACCTCACTGAAGTGTCCTTGAACAAGACACTATATATATGCCCACCAGTATGTAATTATACATCCCTATCTTGAATCAGGAGCGCGGTCTAGCAATTTGAGAGCATGATTTATAGATTTCACGTTCAGATTTTGTAAGTAACCCCGCCCTTGGACTCACATAGCCCCCTTGTGTGATTAGATTTGCTCTGCTTGTCCTCAAACTGTATGCACACACTCAAAACGATTATGTTTTTTGCACAGATTTCATGTGCTCGCACTCAAATAGCGCCTGCTCGCGCTTACATTTGCTCTGCTTGTGCTCAAACTGTTAACCTGACGCTGCCAGATGGACGGTTTAGCTTCACATTACGTTTCACTACGTCGAGAGAATCTCTTTTGATCTCGCAAGGTTATCCATCTTGCAAGCAAGGTTATCAAACTGTATGCACACACTCAAAACTAGTATGGTTGGACAGATTTCATGCGCTCGCACTCAAATAGCGCCTGCTCGCGCTCACATTTGCTATGCTTGTGCTCAAACTGTGCAGTCAAACTGCTTCTGTGAGCTCTTGAAACTTCTGCTCTTGGATTTCTTCTCTGCGCTTGGATTCTTTTGTGCAAAATAGAGATGAAACAATATGAAAATTTCATATCACGATTATACTCGCGTCATATGAATATAATTTGAAGTCGATTCAACTTAAAAGATCCCCACCAAACATGTTTTCAGGTGACCATAAATAATCAGTGAAAGCTGGGAGAGCACGAGACGAGAGAGACAATGTTACAAAAAAATTAAAAGCGTTAAAAAATAAAATATATGTTTTCGATGCATATAATGCACATAATGTGACATGCCAGTTGTACCAGCCCATCCTCACAAGGAAAACAACATTAGTCGATTGTCAAGGTGGTTACAACCAGTGTAGGAAAATAAAAAAATATTTGGGGGGCAAAAGTTGCCCCATCTGTCTAAAGAAATGGGGGCATTTACAATTTTTTTTAAGGGAAAATAGTAGTGCACGAAGTTGCTAAAGCGTTGCTTTAAAACATCGCTGTTTGTGTGAGTGTGTTTTACTTTGTCATCTTCTTTTGTTTTCCTTGGCGGTCGGCCACACTTGCAGGTGCTGAGTGTGTGTTAGAGATGGAATGGGAAATTAAATGAAAATAAAACTATCAAAATCTTGGGGGCAATTTTTGCCCCGCGATCACGGTTTTTAGGGGCATTCTGATCTTTCTTGTGGCATTTGTTGCCCTACGCTGGTTACAATGACTGATGTTTATGAGTGCAACCTCTTGCAGTCGTGTGAGTGAGTGCATTTGTGCAGTGCATACGCCACGAGTCATTTGTGCAGTGCATACGCCACGAGTCATTTGTGCAGTGCATACGCCACGAGTCGGGACCTGTAGCCAGGAAGTAACGGCGACCCGGATCACCTCCCGATGTCTTCCGTTTTTAACTGTGACCCAAACCATAACCCTGACCTCAAACAAGCTGTTGCCTAAAGGCTCATTTATACTCCATTTTCATACGAAAATAAATGTGTTTCAAACGTTATTATGGTCACTGCTAGAGCTGTGCATCTTCACTGATCTCACGATTCGATACGATTCGATTATACAAGTCTACGATTCGATTCGATTCGATTATACGATGCATCTTAAATCGATGCATCACTTTTTCCGCAATACATGATTGATTTTTTCTCACTTTCTTTTTTCTCACTGTGTGGCTACTTTTAAAATAAAAGTGCATTTGGAATTGCATTGTATTATGATCCATAATTAAAATAAACAACTGCATGTACTTACATTCTATTTTATTTGATTATTAAAAAAATAATAATAATAATTAAATAATCATTTTTTGATATTTGTTAATCGATTCAGAATCGTCCTATTAAGCATCGCGATGCATCTCTGAATCGATTATTTTCGGCAGCTCTAGTCACTGCCCACATACTCCCATGCCTCTTTCACGTTGATATCATGTTAAGCAATACGTTCACCAGTGGGCAGTAGAGTCAAATGCATGAGTGTGTGTGTGGTTTTGCTCCGTTTCATGCATATCCGTAAGCTTTCAGATGACGGACAGAAAACGGACGAAATGAACGCAGAGTATGGACAGAAGGCTCTGTCCATCTCCGTCTTTCACGTAGAGTATAATTGGGCCTCAGGGCACGGTTTATACTCGCTGTAGTGAGCCAGGCACAAGGGGGCGCAAGCCAAATATGATGTCCTCGCACTGGTCGCGTCGGGGGCAAGGCCTCCTCAGCCACACGACCTTTAGCGCGTGAAGTAAATGGGCTGTGTTGAGACTGAGAGAGAGAAGCAGCACAGGGCTGAGAACTGAAACGTGGTGAATCTGCGTGTGCTGATGATACATTCGTTTCAGAGTGAAACCGCACTACTGCACATAATGGCTTTTGTCACTTTTAGTGGCCAGTTTCTCAGATTCATTTATTTAAAGAATGGGACTTTACACATTAATGAACAGTACAGCCGTACAGTAAATATGCCAGGTTATAGCCCAAGGGCTAGTTTCCACCTGTAGTCCCATGGATGATAAGTTCTCACTTATCATCACTGTACAATGATCACTTGGCTGCTACTTGGCTGCAGCTCTGACCATGAACGCGGAGTTCACACGTGATCTGACCATGAACGCGGAGTTCACACGTGATCTGACCATGAACGCGGAGTTCACACGTGATCTGCGGAGGTCTGCCTCGCGGTGCCTCGCTCGAGTATATCTCACCCTGAAGTAGTTGCCTATAACCTTAACCAACGCTCACATATGTTGTTTTGGGAGTTATTGCAAATCGACTTACTATCATTTGGGTATGAGGATGTGTTTGGTTTGTATGTACCCAGTGAAAATACTGAATCTCCCTGAATGGAGTCAAATGTACCTCAAAAGCCTTTGCATCACGTTTCACACTGTTGGGAGCTTTGCACTTGGCTCTGGAATGTAGCTGATCCCAACCTCTGACCTCCCTGTTGGAGGCAGGAAGTGAAACGTGAACTTCCTGGTATCATTATTACTCTTGGCTTCCCTGTCGTACAGGATGAAGCGCTGCCATTTGCGTCTTGCGTTTCTCCCCCCATCCCACTCTGTGACTTTCTCTTCCAGTATCGTCTCCCTCCTCCCACTGTCTCTGCAGCCCTCCGTCTCAGCAGGCACAGCCATCCCCCGTATGACCTATCAAGATACAGGGAGGACCTCGCACCTTCCCAGACTCCTCGTGTAGTCACGTAACAAGATCTCACACTCAAGACATCACACGCTCCAAATCACACGTGATCTTAGATTGCGGAGGGCTTAGAATGATGGATGTTCAGGTGATTAGATCATTGATGATCAACATGGATGGACTGAATGGTGCTGCAATACGGGATGCTATTCTTAGAAACCCAATCTCCAGTCGGATCTCTCCTCGCTTTCTTTATCGTTCTCTCCCGCTAATTCGGTTTTCTCCTCACTGTCCTCGCAGCCTACTGCTCCCTCCCTCACTATCTCTCCCTCTCACACTTACTATGTCACTGTTGTGTGTGTGTGTGTGTGTGTGTGTGTGTGTGTGTGTGTGTGTGTGTGTGTGTGTGTGTGTGCACGTGTGTGTGTGTGTGTGCGTGTGTGTGTGTGTGTGTGTGTGTGTGTGTGTAGATGTTGCCTCTGAGCTGAAAGCGTTGTCTCCAGCATACCAATGAGCTCGTCGTCCATGCGGCACGTGACGCTGTCGCAAAGCACAGCGTCACCACGGCAACACACCCGGCCCGAGATGAAAGGGTCTCAGTCAAGGCGAGGAGGAGGCACACGCTCTGTGTGTGTGTGTGTTTGTGTGTGTGTCATTGTATGTGTGTGTGTGTGTGTGTGTGTGTGTGTCATTGTGTGTGTGTGTGTGTGTGTGTGTGTGTGTGTGTGTGTCATTGTGTGTGTGTGTGTGTGTGTGTGTGTGTGTGTGTGTGTGTGTGTGTGTGTGTGTGTGCGCGTGCATGTGTGTATTAGTGTTTCCCACACGGCAGGAACTGCCTCAAAGAAATTCATGTGTATTGAATTTCAATTGAGAGTTTCAGTGTGACTGTGATGAGGTCTGAATGCTGTTTCAGAAGTCTGTACAGCTCATCAAGAGAAAGAAAAAGGTTTGTGGTGTTTGACTCAGATCATTGATACAGTACTAGCAGAATACCGGCGTGCAGTGTGTATGAGGCTGCCCAGCCATCGCAAGTTCAGACATTTATTGGCCCTAATTACCTAATTAAAATATCTGGCCTCGCTTACAGAGTTGGCATGCAGCCTCTCCTCTCTCTCCCCCAGAGGGTTTTCATAGTCCATTTCCCTGGCTGATTACAACTCCGCTCAGGTGTGCTCTACTCAGGTGTGTTCCATCAGTAGCTAACGAATGGAGCTCTCCATGTGTGCTTACATTATCCCCAATGTTCAAACGCGGAGAAATCCTATCCACCTTATTTTTGAATGCCCCGCTGTAAAATAATTATGGGTACAAGGTCCGGTTTAACGTGACTTGATTGTTGCAGCTTGCCATTTCCTTTGTTATACTCTTTGGCTGTACCTAGTGTCCTCTAGAGAGAGAGTGGCGTCAGCGGAGGACCAAAATGCGAGACTCATTAGCCAATGAACAGCCAGGAATGGGTCTCGCGCTAGCCTGCGTAAACCCAGCCTCCACCTGACCTGCTCTCAGACCTGCTCTCAGTGAAAGTAAGTAAGTTTTCACTAGTGACTGAGAGCAGGTCTGAGAGCAGGTCACGTGGAGGCTGGGTTTACCCAGGCTAGTCTCGCGCTACTTTTGCATGCTAAAATAAAGCTGATAATGTACAATTTGATTCAAGGGATGAAAAACCCTTTCAGAGTACAACACAAACTGTCCATTTTGCTGCAACTCGACAGTGCTGCTTAATCCAGGACCTTACTTCCTGGAACTCTTGAGAGTAAAAAACTGGTCCATTGGAGTGAATGGAGATGTCGGGACTCTTCTATCTAAATGGCTCTGGCTGTACCCGAATTATAAACCGGAAACCGGAGTACGTTAGAAACGTTATAAATAGGGATGGGGCCGATCCGATCCAATATCGGTATCGGGTGCCGATATGGCACTAATTCACGGATCGGATCGGATCGGAATTGGAAAAAAAAAAAAAAAAATTGCAATTCCAGCACACAGCTGGCCGTAATTTGTGTAATAATGTATAATAGTATCCTTCTTTGCCTTGTATATTTTCTTAATTTTGTCTGCTTTTTGCAAGGTATATTTAAAAAAAAAACTTTAATTGGCCAAATCTTTGCCTATACTGTATATTCAAGAAAAATATTGGTATCGGCATAATATCGGTATCGGCAGATATCCAAATTCAGGTATCGGAATCGGATCGGAAGTGAAAAAAGTGGATCGGTGCATCCCTAGTTATAAATATACTCACGTTATAAACAACTAACCAATGGGGGTCCGTATGGAAACAGTGTTACTCGAAATGGTTAAATGTTATATCGATTTTGGTCATTCAGTGGTGTTTTACTGCCATGTAACATAGCTAGCTAGCCGCTAACATTAGCCACAGTAGGCGATTACACATGATGCATTGCACTCTTAAAGGGATATTTATCGACGAGATTTCTGCCAAGCTGATTAGTGATTTGCTCCGTTCGCCCAGACGGGTGTCAAGCTGTCAGCAACAAGGCTGGGAGGATCACACGGGAAGAAAAACGCATAGGCATCATGGCCGCTAGAAATAAGGTGGATTACTTTTATTTAATGGTTGCCTAATAGAGACAGTCCGCATGTCTGGGAACGGCGACAAAATGTTAAACGGCTGGTGCGCGAGTGGGGTAAAACCGCCGATATATCTCATGGGCTGACTCACCAAAAGACGGTGCTGCGGCTCTAAACTACATGTTTGGGGGTTCTAGAGCAGAACACAAGACGTCTGCTCAGATGTGCGTTTACTGCGGTGGTTAAATCCACGATCGTGTCCGCCTGGGCTGGGCTATCAGCTAAATTCTAACTTTGCTGAATGGATAGAACGGGGGAATTTACCCCACCCTGACCCCGCCCCCAGCCAGGCTGAGCCAGCTAACCCAGCGTCTATGACGAGACGTGGCCTCAGCCTATGGTGTCATCAGAGTACTGGCTGTCAGCAGTATTGTCATACTTTTTCACGTCACTTTTTAGATATTGCTAGTTTTTAATCTCTTAACTGGATGAAGGATTTTACTCTTTGGACGTCTGGATCTTCAGTTATGAGAGAAGCTGAACAGATGGGCTCGCTGTGTCTGCTAAAGAAATAGAAAGAAAGAAAGAAAGAAAGAAAGAAAGAAATAGTGAGTTTTAACAATCTGCTTTATTCAGTGTTTTTACCAGTTTTAATTACCGAGTCTGTTTGCTTTGGAGAGGACGCAACCTCTTTTATAATCTTCTATAATCCGGCTCGCCGTGAAAACGATGAACGATGAACACTGAAGGAACGATGAACACTGAAGTTAGCGAGAGCTCAGCTAGCAACCCCCTTCGCTACAAGTGCTTTGGGAAAGCGGATTTTTAACGTGAAACTTGTAACGGTTTGTTTGTTTGTTTTAGAGAGGGGGAGACATCTGTGGCTATTGGTTCCCGCCGTAAAAACCTTGTGAACAATGAACACTGAAGGAATCCTAAACTAAAAATAAAATGGCGATGGCAGTCAAAAGAACAACTCCCATGACCCCATGTCCACGCTACATCACGATACCATCAAACCCCATCTTTTGTTATTGTTTTGAGTGTGAAGAAAATGCAGAAGAAAATGACATATGATACATTTAAAGCTGCAATAAAAGCTAACTGTTTGAAATTGTGAGACTTCAATATCCAGAAATCCTGAAAGATGCATCTCATTTAGTGGGGTGGGGGGGGGGGTGCTCTTCTGTGTTGCAGCTCCACTTTGTGATGTAGGCTGATGCAAATGGTGACTGACAGACACTCTCCACTTAGGCAATTTTATTATAGGATTTTGGTCCCGTTTAGAGTCAAATCGATGATAAAGCAGACTATGTTTTGGCGCATGATTGACAGGTCACCTGTCCAGTGATTGCACAGCACGCCAATCAGGGACCAACAGCAGGTGATCCTCTTCTCGTCCATATATGGTCACTTCTGGCTCAAGGAAAAAGAAAAGAAAGAAAGATGGTGACAGTTACAGACAGTGAAACTCGAGGCTTCAAAATCGTAGAAAGAAACCAATGGGTGACGTCACGTTGGCTACGTCCATATCTTTATACGGTCTAATTTTAAGCAGATCATGTGCACAGGTGTGGACACGCTCTCTCTCTCTCTCTCTCTCTCTCTCTCTCTCTCTCTCTCTCCTTATCTCACACGCCACACAGTTGTGTTGTGGGCCTGGCTGTTTTGTCCAATGTCTCTCTTTCTCCTCTCTCTCCCCGCAGGTGGGCTGGACTTCAACAGGACAGCACAGCCTCCATTGCATCGGCCATCCTATTCATCAGCATCGCCATCGTCCTCATTGTCCTCCTCCCCTCCCAGACCCCCGGGTGCAGCCAGCCCACCCAAAGACAACGGATACCAGGGTAGCGACGGCACAGGCTCTGCCGAGGACTCGGACTCGGGCGCTCAGGGCATCCACCTCCTCCTGAGACCCCCGGACCTGCTGTCCCCCAGCCACCCACCTCCCCTGCCCCCGCACAGCCAGCCCACCCTCACGCCGCCCCCGCCCTGGGAGCACGGCCCCTCCCTGGAGGAGGCCTGGGGCTCCGGAGACTACCTGGAGACTCTGTCCTTCATGGTGCCCGACGGAGAGGAGCTTGCCCTGGCCACGCCGCTGCCCAGCCACCCCTACGACGACGACGCCAGCGACTGGGTCTCCTACGACACGTCCTTCCCCTCCCGCCCCACCCTCCCTCTCTCCTCGCGCCTCCCGCTCGCGCCCTCCTCCTCCTCCACCCCGGGCCCGCACACCCGCCCCGCCCGGCCGGACGTGTTCCCCACCTGGGACGAGGAGGACTACGACCTGGAGGACATGCTGCCTCTGGAGCCCACCGAGCTGCTGCTGCCGGACATGAACAGCCTGGAGTACTACACCAACCTGCTGGCCCGGGAGAGAGAGAGAGAGAGGGAGAGAGACAGGCAAATCACCAGCCCGGATCAGGACGGGGCCGACCCCAAACTGGTCATCACTCCTACAGCCACCAGCACACACACGCACACACATACGCACACACATCCCCCGTCGCCGGCCCCTAGCTCGGGTCCTCCACCAGGACGGGAGCCCAAGCGGCCCTCGGTGGGGCCCACCCCGCCCCTCGCTGTCTCACCTACTCTCCCGGGGGAGGAGGGGCCGCCTACTCCATCCCTCAGACCCACCTTCAGGACGCCCTCCACTCCTCCTGCCCCCCGGCCCAAAGGCCACCCTCCCACCCCAGGCACACGCCCTCCACATATCCCTTCCAACAGCACCAGCAGGGCCCCTCCTCCTCCTCCACCAGGTCCACCCGCCCGTCCCGAAAGACCCGAGAGGCCCCCGGGTGGAGACCCTGTCATGGTAAAACCACCGCTTGTAACGAGGGCTCCCACCGCCAGGCCCACGACCACCACTGCTACCAAGGCTACCACCACCACCACGACAGCCCTCACCACCACCACGCAGATCACGGTGATCAGCCTGACCAGAGTGCCCCCGGTCACCACGCCTCGGGTGGCACAGAACCCGCCCTCCAGACAGTACCTGTGTAACGTCACCAAACCTGAGATGTACCTGGTCCGAGTGGGTAAGACAACAACTGAGCAGTGTGACTAAGTACCCGTGGAATCTGATGTAGCCCTACTTGACTAGAAAGGTGGAATAATCTGCTGAATAACAAGCTATAGGTTAGACCACCCAAATCTGTGTTTTTATTTTTGCTATATGTCGCCTGTTCCTGATTTTTTCTCCCCAATTGTACTTAGTCCATTTTTCCCCTGCTGCCCCGGTCGCTGCTCCACCCTCTGCCGATCCGGGGAGAGCCGTAGACTAGCACCATGCTTCCTCCAACACATGCGCAGTTGCCAGCCGCTTCTTTTCACCTGACAGCGGGGAGCTTCACCGGCACGTGGGACGATCACGCTATTCCCACCAGTTCCCTTCCGCCCCGAACAGGCGCCCCCGACCGACCAGAGGAGGCGCTAGTGCAGCAGCGACCAGGGCACATACCCCAAATCCGGCTTCCGACCCGCAAACACAGCCAATCGTGTCTGTATGGACACCCGAGCAAGCCGGAGGTAACACGGGGGGCGCGAATCGATTACATTAGTAACGTTAGTAAGGTGATTAATACAGATTTGGGTGATGTATCCCAGCCTGCCAGCAGCTTTCAAACCATGCCAGGCTCATCTTAATTCTCGATCTAGCTCAAAGAAAAGAAAACTGCAGTACATGGTTTTCTTATAGGCTATGGATTTTGGTAGGAGGTGAAATGATGTACCCTATTAGTTTGGATCATGTGGCCATTATTACACATTGCACATTTAAAGTCGAACTGAACTTGTTCATCACGTTCATCACGCGCAGTCCGTTTCAGACTGAAAACATAATCTGTCTGAGATGACAAGTGGGAGAGGCGGGTCATAGTATCATGTCGCTGATTTGATTTGACAATTCTGTCGACTGGCTTTGGCAAATTGGCATTGATCAATCATGGCGTGTTCCACCCCCAAATCGAGTGGGATTCAGCGTGTTGTCATGCTACGCATGTGGGATCCGCAGAGTACCAGGCAGCCAGCTGCTTCGTGCGGAGCGAGCGGACAATCCGATGCATGGGTGCTGCCCGCCCGCCTGGAATCTCCGAGGGCAGACCCCTGACAACCACGCTCTCAAGCGTGCGCCTTTTACGCTATTTCTGTAAATACGATATCCCTGGAATGCGCGTTTTAACGAGCCAGTTACATTTCTTTGCATTCTTAGAGATTATAGTTTTTGTTTTTTGTTCATGTTTCTAACAATTGGCCAAGTTAGTAGTTAGTTTATGGTGGGATAGGAATTCTCCTGATGACAGGCACTAGGCGCCATTTTCTACTTCATTTGGAAGAGAAAATTATCCTGAAATGAAGATTTGATTGACAGCTGCATGTCGTGATATGATTGGTTGAAATGGGGTAGAAATGTGATAGTACTAGGTGATGTCAGCAAACTGTACATTACTGTTATCAATGAAATCTTGAAAAATGAACTTTTGATGTGAAAAAGTGTGAAAAACTAAAGAAATTAGATTTTTGTGATTTTCTTTGCATACATTATTAAATAGGTGCACTGCATACCCAGGTATTTGAACTGAAAGAAAAGAAAAGTCATTTTTGGGTTCAGATCGACTTTAAGACAAAGATGTCCCACAATAGACCCTTCTCACGGGGGCCATTTTGTGTCAAAAAGGCAGGGTAAACACAGGTGCAAGCAAAACACTAATGAGGGTTTCAAACTTCCATGATTGGAATTTGGAAACCCTCATTAGTGTTTTGCTTGCACCTGTGTTTATTCTGCCTTTTGGACACAAAATGGCCCCCGTGAAAAGGGTCTATAGTGGGAGTTGAAGTTTAAAAAAACAGGTACTGTACCTTTCACTGCCGTTTGACGTCACCAAAATGCGTCTGTCCTGAAGAATGACTGGAAGCTGATCTCTGTCTTCTTGTCTTCTATAGTCGGTTCCAAAGGCGCCTCTGCCGGCTTTACTCAGGTCAGAGACATTTTGAAGAGGGAGTTCAACCGCTCAGTAGAGCTTCAGGTATACAAACACCAAAACACTGGAATCACATAATCCTCTGTAGAGCACTAGTTCTCGAGCATGAGCCATCAACAGCCATGTAGCTACATCCAGGTTTCCCTTAAACCCACAAACCCTTGTGTTTTTAACCCCCGTGCTTTTAACCGTGTTTTTAACCCCCGTGCTCCCCCAGGGGGTTCCTCCGTATATAACCCCCCCACTAAAAACATGCAGAAGATCAGATCGTCATCGTCATTCGACCAGTGACGACAACATCCGAAGTTGGTCCCCGGGCGCTGTACGAGAAAGCGACCACTGCTCCTGGCCTGCCCCCCGGAGGAAAGGACATGCCTGGATGGGTTAAATGCAGAGGACACTTTTCACCGGCCACCGTCAGCATGAGTGTGTTGTGGCCGCATACATGTATTGTGGTGTTCGTGTGACAATAAAAGACGGGCTTGTCCGTTACGAGAGAGTTTTGATGACTGCCACATTTCAGGCGTCTGGTGTAGTTAGCCGAGATTGAATGTAATTCTTATTATTTGTGCAAATGAACAAATGTTCAATTGACCCGTTCCAAACATGCTTGGTGCATGCTGCATCCACATGGCTCTCAATGGCACATGATCAAGACTCACTGGTTCAGACCCTCCTGCACTGACCTTCTTCTGTGCTTTCCCCCCCGTCAGTTCCTGAGAACTCCGTCCAGCTTTGCCTTCCGCGTGGTGTCAGGTCCGCTGATCTTCACCGCCATGTCCGTCATCAACGCCCTGCGCCAGCCCACACGGAGCTCCGTCCCCGTCCCCGCCGTCTCCCCGCTCTACATCATACCCGACCTCAGGTACCAGGTCCACTCCGTGCTGCAGTTTGTGCCCGGCCACGTGGACGTGCGAGTGTGTAACTTCAGCGAGCGAGTGGAGAGGGGGCTGCTCCTGGCCTACGCAGAGATGCGCCGGCGCGCGCACCAACCGGGCAACGTCACTGTGCAGGTGAGTGTGTCACGGTGATCAAGTCGGACAAAAGATTTGGTTCGTGCCGTCCTAAACCACTATTCTCTTCTCGATTCATTTTTGACGGCTATTTTTTCGATTATTCGATTAATCTAACGATTTTTGTGCGAAATATACTGAAGCTCAAATTCAAAAGGATTAGTGATTAGTGTTTAAACTGGAGTAATATGCAGTTAAGATAATCACTGTCAAATACATGTTTTCATTAGTGTGTTGCAAGGAAAGTAATTGAAATGATTGAACTTACATTAATTTAAGGGCAGGCATGCAAAGTCATGGGGGGTGAAAAAGGTGACACATAGGGGAGACATAAAACCACTCAGAAATTCGTAGGATGAAAAAGGTGACTGTCACTTAAAGGTGACTAGTTTGCATCCCCGTAAGTGACTAACGTTATACTAACAAACACGTTCTGCGTGTTGATAATCCTAATAGTAATATGCGTGGCCAAAAAGTACTTTAAACAGGACTGACTTGGTGCTGTCTGCTGCCCACCAGGAGGCGCCCCGCGTGTACATAATGTTACAGTTAAGTCATCTTCCATTTGCAGAGTTTAACATTCCAGAGCAGCACATTGTTTGGTCTCGGGCTAAAATACTCCCAGTTTAGATGATCGTGGACAAGGTTTTGTAGCTACAGCTTGTCCTCTCGCTTGGGAATAACAATCCATGCTTTGACGGGCGCATCCATCTTCTCTACCTAACGTTAGTCTCGCAGTAGCCAGCCGTAGATGCATCTACGTCTGAAACACAACTCTGAAAAGTGGTTAGCACCCGCCCCCCCAACACAAAAAATAAGAATGCGTGACAGACATATGAATTGACCAACCACAGACCTCGTGGGCGGTGCATTCGGAATGCATGCATCAGCTAAATAGACCCCCGGTGAAAACACGTAACTTCCGTCACAGCCCAGCCAATCAGATTTCTCACACAACATCTTGAGGGATTTTGCCAGAAGTCTCCCGGAAAGTTGACTTGTGAGTCAGACCAGAGCCATGTATATAGAAGAGTCGCGACATCTCCATTCACTCCAATGGACCAGTTTTTTACTCTCAAGAGTTCCAGGAAGTAAGGTCCTGGATTAAGCAGCGCTGTCGAGTTGCAGCAAAATGTACAGTTTGTGATGTACTTTGAAAGGGTCCGACGTTTAAAGAATCAAACTGTATTGCTTATATGTATCAGCTTTATTTTAGCATTCAAACGTAGCGCGACCCCCCTTCCTGGCTATTCATTGGCTACTGAGTCATGCATTTTGGACCTCCGCTGACACCACTCTCTTACTAGATTGCTCTGATTCAGACCCTCCGTCACTGGAAGCTTGCTGACATACGACGTTGGGTCTGACCACCCAAGGTTAGCCGGCTTGCTTCCGATAGCGAGAACAACAATATGACTTCCGGCCTGACTTTTTCCGAAATAAAAGCCTTTCTGCACACAGAAGCCACCAACAACTTTTATTTTGAAATCTGATATTGGAACAGCACTATCTAGTGTATTAATTATCTTTGCTTTATTTAATTTCGACACATGATGCACGTTAAAGCAAGTCGACGCAATAATGTAGTCGATGATGTCGACACGTCGGGACATCCCTAGATTTGGTTTTACTATAGAGTCCTAGTGAGAGCCTACAGAATAATGTAGCCGATATATGGGGCTGATATATTACTAAAAAATATCAATATTGTCCAGTGAGCATCATCTACCTCTGATATATGATGGATGTGAGGCAGTTTGTTTTGTTCAATGCTTCACAGGTATAGGTATAGGTATAGGAAACCCTTAAAGGGACACTCCACCTGACTTTCAATGTTGATTTATTTTGCACATAATCTCACCCGAAAAGTGTAAACCGTTTTGCAGACAATAATTTTGTTTGACAGTTATTGAGAAATTATTTGAGTAAAGTTGTGGACCAGTGATTGAATTTGTGCATGAATGACATCACTGGTCCACAACTTTACTCAAAGCAACTTTGGTGGAGTGTTGCTTTAACCTGAATTCTAATCCAGTATTTTGATAGGAGAAGTATGCATGAATATGTTGCTATTATTGTCATCAGTGGAAACATTTGATGTCCCATGATTTTCTAAATGCTGTTTCAGATGTTTTCCACCATAGTACAACATTCAGGGGCAAATGCAGCAAAACCCCACATTGATCGAACTCTTGCACATACATTGTATTTCTCTCATACGCTGTGCATGTGCTGTCCAGCTACTTAACATCACCCTGGGCGTGGCCCGGCCGGTGGGCGTGGCCTGGCCGGTGGGGGAGCAGAAGGTTCCAGTGGACCTGACCTTTGCGGTGCGTGATGGGCGGGGCTACCTGCCGGGGTCAGAAGTCAGCGAGCACCTGAGAAAGCTCAGCGTGGTTGAGTTTAGCTTCTACCTGGGCTTCCCCACCCTGCAGATCGCTGAGCGTAAGCTACACACACACACACACACACACACACACACACACACACACACACACCTACAGTATACTGTATATTTTCATACATGCACCTCATAAGGTAGGGGGATCCCTGACTAAGAATTTCCAAAGTCGAATCTGTGATCTATGTCAAATCAGACATTCAGTGCCTCCATATAGCTGGAATGGAATTATCTTTGTTTCATAACCACATTTATACATTTTCATACATTGAGAGAGTGTGTGTGTGTGTGTGTGTGTGTGTGTGTGTGTGTGTGTGTGTGTGTGTGTGTGTGTGTGCGCGTGCGTGCGCGCGCGTGCGTGCGTGCATGCGTGTCCACAGCTTTCCACTATCCAGAGCTGAATACCTCTCACCATCTACGCTCCGCATGGGTTCGCACAGGTAAATCCGCCTCAATTCTTTTTAGTGAAACTGTAGGCTGTATAGTTAAAGGAATTTTTTATAACCTGGACCTAGATAACCTATCAATCCCCCACAGATAATCACCACTACAGATAATGGTAATTTTGTGCTAATGGCCACTTTGGCCAATAAAACTACTCATTCCCTCTTTAATAGTCTAAAAATAGTAAATCATAAAAGCTTACAAAGTCAGTTTGGGCAACAGAAAAACTTGTTTTGAAAATGTGCTAGAGAATGAGCTTGATTTAGTTTAGTCTCTGTGTGTGTGTGTGTGTGTGTGTGTGTGTGTGTGTGTGTGTGTGTGTTCGTGTGTGTGTGTGTGTGTGTTTGTGTGTGTGTCTGTGTGTGTGTGTGTGTGTGTGTGTGTGTGTGTGTGTGTGTGTGTGTGTGTGTGTGTTTGTGTGCGTGCGTGCGTGCGTGCGTGCGTGTGTTTGTGTGTGTGTGTGCGTGCGTTTCAGTTCTCCTGGGTGTGCAGGAGCAGCTGGTGACAGAGCGGAGCTTCAAGGCTCGTCTGGAGAGACGTCTAGCTCTGCTGCTCGAGGAGGGTCTGGGAGAAAGCACCAAGCGGCGCTGGAAGAGAGCTACTATTGTGGGCAACAACAGTTTACAGGTACACACAAACACACCAAGATTATTATAGTTAACTGAAACTAAACCTAAAACTAGGTGGGGGGGAAACATTTTCGTTACCTGCAATAAAAATGAAAACTAACTGAAATGATATTGTGTAGTTACAAAACTACTAGAACTACTAGAAATACAGAAAATATCTTTAGTTTTAGTCTTTGTCAATGTGGTCAAATTTGTCAACACAGCAAGCATGAGGAGGCATTGGCCCATATGTTTATTGAGGCTGGGATGTCTATATCAGGGTTTCTCAACTGGTGGGTCAGGACCCAAACCTGGGTCGCAGGGTCGTTTTGAGTGGGTCGCAGATGCCCGTTGGGAAAAAAATTCAAATATTCCCAAAAATGCTGTTGTCTCGACTTGTTTTGCTGAAAGAATTCAGATTCTTGAAACTTGATGTACATCACCACTTTAACTTGTTTAAAAAACATATAGGTCTGTAATTCAAGATAAGTCTTTTTATTTAATTGGGTTTTTAGCCCTAGTTGCAATTTTGTTGCACTTTTTTTCATGTTTTTTAACAGTGCATGAAGGCATTGTGTATTACTGTACTATTTTTTGTGAAATAAATTTGAGTGGTATAAAAGAATATCTGAAATTTGGGTCACGACTTAATGACTAAGGAAAAATGTGGGTCCTGAGGCTAGACCAGTTGAGAACTACTGGTCTACATGACTGAGTCAACTGCCTTCACAAAGTGTTGTGTATTAAATCTTGTCCCTGACTAATGCTCAAACTAATAAAACTCAAATAAAACGGAACATTGTTAAACAATAAAAATGAATCTGAAAGCAGCAAACCTACTCTGGAAACGAACTGATATTAAACTGAATTGAAAACAAAAATTAAAAACAAAATAAAATAAAAACGAATGAAAAATCCAAAACTATAATAATTCTTTATAATTATAATAACTATAATAATGGCATGTGCACATTCATCCTCTTTCTCCCTTTTTTTCTCACTGTCTCTCTCTGTCTGTTTTTGCTCTCTAATTCTCTAATGCATCTCTCCAGCATGCATGTGTTCTGACAACGTGTGCTGTTCCCAGGTGGTGCGCGTAGCGAAGCTGTCGGGGGTCCAGCGCCCCCTGGAGGTGCTGTATTTTGTGGAGGGTCCGAGCGGAGAGCGCGTCCCAGCCGAAGCTACCGCCGCCACCCTCAACCGCCTGGACCTCCAGAGAGCCGCCATCGTCCTGGGCCACCGAGTCCAGAGGCCACTGGCCCAGCGTGAGTCTGACTTCTAGTTCAGAAAGACTCCCGCACACTGACTTCACTTGGCAAGACTTTTATTACACGATACACAACGTTTCAGTCAAGCGACCTTCATCTGGCATATGCATACAAAAACAATAGGGCCTGTTTATATAGGCAAACAGAAGAGAACAGTCAACCAATAGGAACAAAGCAATTAGGTTGTAGCCCATGGCACAAATCAGTGCCTAATAGACACTGCAGGTGCCCGACCATAATAATAAATTGACACACAAAAATACATCCAAAGACAGATCCCAGTGAAATATAGATAAATACAGGGAACATGTAAACACTTGGGTATGTGATACATACACACATACACATTCAAAAGAAGAGAATAAAGTACAAAAAGGGCTCTGAATGTCTCTAAAGTGCAGACAGACCAAGTATGGTATGAGCTCAGAGTACTAATAGCCTACATCAGTGATACTCAACTGGCGGCCCGCGGGCACAGTGCACCTGAACGCGACATGCAAGATACCCGCTGAATAAGTGTCCAAATGTTCATGTAATTCTGGCCAATACACTTCTGTTATAGCATTTGTGGAATATATTTCATTAATCTATGATTTAACTGTTAAATTGTCAAATACCGCCGTCTGCTCGCTACCCAGGCACTTATGTATGTACTTCACCTAAGTAACTATCTGTAGTGCACAACATTGTCAGACTAAACTCCGTCTGACACCTACAATCCGCTACAGAAAAATGTATATTGATTGTTTATTAACTGGCCCCTGGCCTTCTATCATTTCACGAAAGTGGCCCCCGGGAAAAGCAAGTTGAGTATCCCTGGCCTACATCATGTCAATTAGCACTCAAGAATACTCGGCACACCGACTCGGCACACCCCTTAACCGAACTGCCGAGACATACACATGCTTAAACACAGCACCCATAGAGTTAAAAAGGATAGTCTTAAATATACTATAATAAATAGAAAAGGGCAAAATAGTTACTTCATGTAGAAAAATAAGGATGAATGTAAAAGTAATCAGAGCATAAAATTTAGTGGGAGTTCATCATTAAAGTAATCAGAGCAGAACATTTAGTGGGAGTTCATCATTAAGGCCTTTTGGTGATCAAGTTTGTAGAGTAAAAATCCAAACGGCGTCTTTTCTTTTGAATGATAAGTCATGATCCCCGCCTCTAGGTGGCAGGGCAACCTTTTCTATGCCACACAAGTGTAAGGAGAAGAGATATCATGCTTCATATCATTCATATGGACCGCTATTACGTGAGGTAAATGTACATCCAAAAATGACTTGATGAGTTCAGTTGAAAAGTCCGTCCCTGGCCGCTGTCTCCTCTCCAGCCGTAGAGACCCTGTCCATCCCGCCCTCTGAGACCCAGAGCAGCAGCGTGTGGCTGGTGGTGGGGGTGCTGGTCCCCGTCCTGCTGGCCCTCTTCATCATCATCCTCCTCTACTGGAAGCTGTGTGGCTCCGACAAGCTGGAGTTCCAACCCGACGCCATCAACACCATCCAGCAGAGACAGAAGGTCAGGCCAGCAGGCCAGCAGGCCATCAGGGCATCAGGCCATCCTTTTCTTCTGTACATACACACACTAGAGATGGGACCATGTATCAAAAGTCAATATAGACCAAAACCGTGCTTCGCCCCTAACTGGAAAGATGTTTAATCATGTTACAAAGTTGGGCATTTTAACATGGGGGCAATGCCTACTGCCCCCGGCGCCTAGTGGCCATTCGAGGAACTACAGCTTTTCAATTCACTTCTGCATCATCAGAGGGAAGGGTGTGGGCTTGCCCACTGGTGCACACACACACACACACACACACACACACACACACCTAACGTGTGTGAATGCGTACCTCTCTCTCTCTCTCTCTCTCTCTCTCTCTAGCTACAGGCTCCCAGTGTGAAGGGCTTTGACTTTGCCAAGCTGCATCTGGGTCAGCACAGCAAAGACGACATCATGGTCATCCAGGAGCCAGGGCCCCTCCCTCTGCCCGTCAAAGAGGCCACGCCCTCCGACGGTGGAGACTTAAACACCCCCAAATCCAAGGGCTCCTCCACCAAGGCAGTCCGCTCCAGCCGCCGCAGGGGCAGGTCAGCGGCACACACTCCCTCTTTGCCCAATTGACCCTTCTCACGGGGGCCATTTTGTGTCAAAAAGGCAGGGTAAACACAGGTGCAAACAAAACACTAATGAGGGTTTCAAACTTCCATGATTGGAATTTGGAAACCCTCATTAGTGTTTTGCTTGCACCTGTGTTTATTGTGCCTTTTCGACACAAAATGACCCCCGTGAAAAGGGTCTATTCCCACAGGACGAGTATTACCTGGGGACCTCATGTGATTTAGACATTACCCCCCATGTCTGTTTCCTGTGGTGCATTCACACAAGGCGAGTGTGTATTTCACTCAAATCTTCTGATATTATCCCCCGGATATGAAGTACTAAAAAACTGTTGGCATAAGAAAAGTGTCATGTCAAACCTATTAAGAAATCTAAGGATTGCATTTTGATTTGAAAGTTAGATAAACCCAACCCTGGCTGGCCCACTCTGTCACCACAAAAGTACTAGAAAACAGCTGGTAATATTGCTTGCATTTGCCATCAGGAATCAGCTAGCTTTTTTGTGCACTATTTTGGAGAAATATTGATTGGAAAGTGTCTGGTTGCTTTCGCACGCAACTAATATTATCACATGACCTCTGTGTTTGGCAAAATATCATCGGTAGGTAGCGTTAACTTGCGGTGGAATTTTTATTTTACAAATTACAGACATGGCAGATTCAGTCAGAATTATGATCACAGACGACCTCCGCAATTACATACCTGCCAACATTACTCCCCCCCCCATAAAAAGAAGCTCCATCAGTGATGTGATTGTTCTGTCAATTTATGCTTTACACCCTTTACACACACACCTACACGTCACACCGACAGAATACAGGACAGAAACTGCAGCTATACCATAAAAAAAACACGCTTCTCTCTTCTTCCAGGCTCAGCCCGTCTGACGGGGACTCGTTAGGCAGCGACCAATCCAGCGGCAGAGAATCAGCAGAGGAAAGCACCAGACCTGCGGCCACGCCCAGCGAGGGGAAGCAGCATCGAAAGACTCCCAAAAACGGCAAGAGACTTTCTCTCATCTCACCTGTCCTGCTGCTGACACGTTTCATTCTGCTGGGCTTGCATGTTGATAAGTCAAGGAGAATTGGAGGAGAGGGCATGTGAGTTGCATGTGATAGTTTGGGTTTTGGTTAAGGTGACAGGCTTATGATTTGGTTTTGGTTAAGGTTATATGGTTATGATTTGGTTTTGGTACACCAAAAGTGCCTGGTGGCATTTATTCGTTTCTACCTCTGGGAAGTTGGGAAAAACAGCAAAATTCCCCCAAACTACTGTAGCCTATCTCACACACATTTAGGCTATTTATGGGAATATACGTTTTGATAACTAATGTAATACCGGTAACTAAAGTAATATTTTTTCACTTTCATTCACTGAACCTCCCCTGAAACTGCTTGGAGCCCCCCTGGGAAGGCCCACTTTGACAACCTCTGATATAGTGAACTATATGGGGAACGATCAAATGAGTTTCGGACTCTACCTCACTCTTCTTCTCCTGTGGTAAACACGACAGCATTGCATTGTGGTATATGGGAGAAAATGTAGGGTACATTCTCTGATCACTAGGAAATGCAGTGCATTGTGGATATTTTATAGTGGACTGTAGTGAATCAAATTAACAGTTAAGCATTTGGACAGTAGTACAACATGGCCAACACACTATATAGTCCACTATTTCTGTATTAGGGACCTGTTTCGAACAGGGCTATTGTCTTTCTGTTCTTTATCCAACTGACTGTCATTTCCTCTTCACTCACCATCTGGACCACAGGGAGGAGCAAGATCGGTAAGTCAAGACCTCTCTCTCCATATGAATATGTATGTTAGTGGTTCCAAACCTTGAGCTCACGACCCCAAGGTGGGATCACATAGAATTCAAATGGGGTCACCTGGTTTTATTATTTTTACTTTCTTTTACACCGCACGCAATTTAAAGAGATTAGGGCCACATGTGAAAAAATTATTCTGAATTTAAGTCAGGATTCTGAGAATAAAGTGCTGTTGAAGTGCTGACTTTTTGAAAAAAAGAAAATCTAAATTAACATCATTCCCGACACTTGACTGCAGGTATTTCCTTACTGGTGATGTTAGAATTCAATAACTCACTAAAAAACAAGGTTCCCAAGTACTATTTATCATGTGACAGCTGTGAACAGTATTTTCTAGCAAAAAGCGCATTTCTACTGCGTTCCCCCCCCCCCGATGACATGAATGCAGCACGACTACCCCACTCCTTACAATACCTGCCCCCTCTCTCCTCTCAGCGGGTGCCTCCGGCAGCGGCCCTGACGAGCTGCTGTCCTCGTCCTCCATCTTTGAGCACGTGGACCGTGTGTCGCGCGGCTCGTCAGACGGCATGCGGCGCCAGGCCAATAAGGTGCAGCTCATCGCCATGCAGCCACGGCCCAGCCCCCCGCCCCGCACTCAGTCCCAGCCCAGCCCCACGCTCACCCAGAGGGTCAACACAGAGGTGGGAGAACACACACTGAAAGATTCCATATGGCCCTATAGACACACACACACACACATGAACACATGCTCAGGCACCGAGGGGGTTATCGATTATGGCGTGCCTGTCTGTATTATCAGTTCTCTGTTGATTCTGGCATGGAGCTTCCAGCCTGTGTCTATGTGTATTAAATATTACATATATATATATATATATATATAATAATAATAATAATAATTGATTGGATTTATATAGCGCCTTTCTAGACACTCAAAGCGCTTCACATATCAGGGGAGGGAGGTGGAGGGAACTCAACTCATCCACCATATATATATATATATGTATGTATATACTTTTTTTTTTTTAGGTGTTAGGATCGATATGCTTTAGTTTTTTTTATGACTTGGCTCTCTCAGACAGCCTCTTCGACATGTTTGTCAAAGTGAAAACGATGAGGGACGAAAGGGTCCCACGCATAATTAGGCCTACTTTTGTCAATTTCATCCAAATTATGGATAATTATGCAATATTCCAAGTTTCACACTTCATTGCATTTTTATTACCAAATTCCCATGAGTCCGTCTGTTTTTGTCTGCACGTCTGCAGGTGGCCCTGAGGCACAAGTCCGAGATCGAGCACCACAGGAACAAGCTGCGGCAGCGGGCCAAGAGGCGGGGCCAGTGCGAGTTCCCCTCCATGGACGACATCCTGGACGCGTTTGGGGACGGGCCCGTGCAGGGAGGGGTGGCCCAGCGCCTCTACAGCTCCGCCCACGACCACATGGACTGCATCCTGCAGGCCGACCAGGCGCCCTCGCCGCCCACCCCCACCGACTCCAGGAAGAGGTGATGTCATTGTGTGATTCATTTCTTTGTGTCTGAATTTGTGTGTTTTTGTCTTCTGGGCAGAGAAAACACTTTTTCTTCACAAGTGTATTGTCAAAGTTAGTTCTGTATATTTTGACTACGAGCCAGTTGGCCAAAGAAGAGCCAGTGTGGGCAGTGCCAAAGACAGCTGAATTACTGTTTAAACTGGGCAGTGATTGACTGTTCTCAAACAGACCAAGAAGAAGAAGAACATCCTCTTGCCTAACTGGAGGAAACTGCACCAGCGTTTTAATCTCACATGAAAAATGGGAGAAAAATAATTGATGCTCTGACTCAGTATCGCCAAATGCATCATTGTGTTAGTTTCTGAATAGCTGTATGTCCGTGTGCTTCCAGAGGGAGGCGCTCTCCTCGGGGGCGGCGAGGTCAGCCAGGACCTGGCAGCCTGCCTGATACAGACCGGCTGACGGACAGAGACCGGCTGCTCACCGATCAGAGTGCAACATACAGGAAATACCCAGGGCTCAACAACGTGGCATACATGGTGAGACATACACTGTGCATACACATACAAAAAAATACATACAAATATTCAAAGAAAAATCTAAAAACTCTGTGATACAATACAAACTTTGATATAATAATCATAATCATTGATTGCATTTGTATAGCGCTTTTCAAGGCATCAAGGTTTCAATCAGGATTCAAGATTCAATAAATGTATTTGCCATGTCAACATAGTTGATAGGAGTTTGTCTTGGTTCACTCTGAGTGGTCGGTATCCTAATGTATTAGCCTAATGTATTGGTCTAACCCTAACACACACACACACACACACACACACACACTTATTCGGTTGTTAAGACGTCCACCCACGTCACCTCTGTGGCAAAACGACATCGCTCCTCATTCGCCTCATTCAAAACAACTATGGCGGAGCCCGTGAATCTTTTTAGATATCTTTTTATAAAAACATTTTTTAATTTAACATAACTTTTTAGAGATCATCTTTTTAGACTCAGCGCCAAACTTTGTTTTTCTACGCACTTTCTCCGAATTGTAACTTACCTTATTAACTGCAGCCATTTCCTCTTCTCTTTCTCATCGCAAGGACAGCGGTAGAATGACAGTTGAATCGTTTTTGTAGTCTCGGATCTATTCCAACAATGAGGGACACACACACAGCACTGCGGCATATTGACAACGCAGAGAGGCTTGGCGCTTGGACCCCGGAAGTCGTATTGTCGGGAGGTCATAGGTCACAGCTTAACAAGAGAATTCTCTCTCTCTCTCATCTCTCTCTCTCTCTCCCAGTCGGACCCCGACCTGCCCCCGGACCATGGCAGCCCCTCCCCGAACGACGAGGTGTTCGACTCGGCCGCGGCCCCTCCCCCCTACATGCCCCCCCAGCCCTCCATCGAGGAGGCGCGGCAGCAGATGCACTGTCTGCTGGACGACGCCTTCGCCCTGGTGTCCCCCTCCTCGCAGGGCAGTGCCCCCGCCCTGCCCAGCCCCTCCCCTCAGACCCGGCCCCCGGCGGGGAGGCAGTGGGGCTCCTACCCGGCAGCCCCCTCTCACAGCCCCTTCTCCGCCGTGAGTTCGCCTTCTTGTCGTATTCCTTCTGCACCTCAAGTGATTCCATTTCCCCCCCCATCTTTTTTTCTTCTTCTTTGAGACAATTCTTTATTGAAGGTTGCAATGTTACTCTTCAAATGTCAGTATGGCATGCACTGAGCACACTGTGCTGATCATATTTTTCATGTTCACTATAATCACACATAGTTGAATTCAAAGGCAGTGTTCAAACCATCCATCCAGACTTTCTAAAATGAAAGTATACCAGGTATACCTGTTCACAAACACGAGCCTTTGCCTCTGTGTGTAAAGAACAGATTAAAATGTCCACCTGTGTGTATTGTACTGCCACGCTGAGGAAGGTGTTTGACTGAAACGTTCGTTGTCTGCTGCCCAGGTTTGAGGAACGAATTAAATCCTATGAAAAGACATTTGGAGTGCTGGCTTCTCTCTTCACAGAACTATTGTACTGCCACACCTAGACTGGAATCAAATAGAAAGGGGTCTTTCTTCTTTCTAGTTGTGAGTGTAAATTGATATGAGGGCAAACAGAGGGCCAAGAAAAAAACCAAGACTCACTATCCATTCACAAGCTTCGTGGGCATTTAATAATCCCACATAGTCACATAGCTTTGCGTAGTGTATCTGATTACAGTGGCTTTAGTGTTCGATCAATGAAGCAACAAGCTTCTGCAGTAGTGTGGGAGTGGTCAGTCATTCAGTCTCATTACATACAGTATACTGTCGGCTACATTTAACTCGCAATAATCTAATGATGCTGTAGCTTCCAGAACGTGTCTGACGTCTTTCTGACGTCTTTCTCTTCTCTCCCTTCAGAGATACGCTGAGTTAGGAATGTCTCCCACGTCAGTCCAAGGCCTGATGCAGAGGTGAGTCTCAATGCATGCTGGGATTCTGCCAGCTTTAGGTATGCAGGCTGAAATGAACCCACTGTTGATTTTCTGTGTATAGGCAAGGTCTGGGCTCGGGAGGGTACGTATCTACCAATGAGCAGCTACAGGAGCCGGTGTATTCCAGCAGGGGGCAGTACGAGGACCCGCCCTCCTCATCCAGACCTCGCCCAGTAGGGGGCAGCACAGGTACAGTGTTGTGTGTGTGTGTGTGTGTGTGTGTGTTTTACGGATCAAAAGATTGTATTCAACGGTACATGTGCTTGAGTGTGTGTTTGACGTGTTATCACGTTGGAGTGTGCGTGCACTCATTTCTCCCGTGGTGAACGTTGTGGCCTCCAGGTGCCCAGCTCCACCACCTGACCCAGGTGGGCTTGTCCAGCCAGATCAGTGCGTACCCCGGGGTGGGCCGCAGCGTGTCGGGCCCCACCGGCTCCAGCTGGAACCAGCAGCACTCAGACCAGGACCTGTCCAGACCTGGAGCCAGCAGAGAGAGCGTGAGTCCATCGCATATTAAGACCCTTTTATGTTTTGTAAACAGCGTATTACGTATTTTGTGGGCGGAGCCGAACTGGGTGCAGAAAGTTACAACTAGCGGTTCAGCTCCACGTACCCCAGTTTGGGAACCACTGCCTTACACAAATGAGCGAAATCTTTCAATGGGGCGAGGTTTCCTGACCCGTACTCACTGTCAGGATGGGTCTAGGATCCAACTACATCGTCAAAGTTGCAGCGCCGGACATATTCCTCGTCATATTCCTAGTGGGAATGTCCAGCGTCTATACGGCACAAGACGCCTTTTTCCTGTATTCCGGGGATCTCTCAGTTTCGGCTTCACTTCCCAAACTGTGGTACATTGAGGTACTACAGGGTACTTGAGCTTAAGGGGGAAATAGGACAAATAAGCATAAATCATGAAAATAAATGAAACGTTAAAATTAATCTGCTCAGGAGGCACTAATTGCAACTCTTTCACTCTATTTCTTATGTTTTAATGTTATATTCTTCAAAAGGTGGGTTGTTATGCTATTGTATTCTCTTGTAGTTTTCTAAGCAAAATGTTGTCGGTGGGTAAAGCGGGTACTTGGATTCAGAAACCTCACCAGCTAACCCCTTGGTCTGTCGTCAGAGATTTCTTGGCAGTTGTTCCTGTTACAGTCTCAACGTCTCTCTCTCTCTCTCTCCCTCCAGGTGCTGTCGTTCCCTGAGTTCTCCTCCTCCTCCGTGTTCCAGATGCCCAGCTCCTCGTTGCGGGACCCCTCGCACCCGCCTCTGCTCCTGACCTCGCCCACACCGGAGTACCCCCCGGAGGACGCGTCTCCCTCTGCCCACAGCTCTGCCTCGCTCATCAAGGCTATCAGGGAGGAGCTGCGACGCCTCGCTCACAAACAAGCTGCTGTGTCCAGCTACCCCTAGACGGGGCTGGACCTCTGTCAATCAGGAACCCTTGAAGCAGGCAGAACTGGTTTCAGACCGTGACCCTCTCCACCACTGTCAGAACTGGATTGAAACCCCAAGCTACTCTGGATGATTGTGAGCGAATCGGCTCGGACACGTCTGTACCGCTATGCCCAAATTACTCTGGAAAAAACGGACTACTTCCCGGTACTTTACAGGGTCTTCTCGGTCTCTCTCTGTCCAAGTGTCTCATTCTACAGCTCAGCGTTTCACCGGATGGGAGATCGTTCTCTTCACCTTTCCATTGAAGTGCTTCCTGGAGTGGAGCCATCCCCTCCTGACCTTCTGTGGTGCTAGGTCAGCCTCATACAGTATCTAGTCATTGACCACGCATTGCCTTCTGCACACATCTATCAGCCAAGGTGATGGGGTCTCCATTCATTAAACATATTGGTGCGGTCTTGCGCTGTCAACAGCTGGAGGCGGCGCACAGTTCCTAGGGCATGGGGACACGAATACAGGAGAAAAATGTCTATAACAAAAATAGCTATAAAAATGACTATAAATATATGTGTACAAAGATAGAAATCCCAATGAGCACAATATTAATGTTAGAGTTATTGGAGTATTGAGATGTTACTTATTTTTATTGCTATATATGAAAGTATACTTTAAATCCTTTATTTTGATCCCCAAAAAAAGACCAAAATACTGTTCTATGGTTGTATTCCTCTTGTGTTTGAGCTCTCTGTAGATTTTGAGCCGGGCCGTGTTTCGTTGATCTCCGTGGAGACGTTGCTTAGCATAGCTGCTCGCTCTTGTGTTCATGTATAGATGGTAATGAAAAAAATTATATATATATGCCAATGCATTCCCTTTAGCGCTTTTGCTCTCAAAATGCACCGATGTGTAACATTACCATATTCCAGGAGGCGGAACACTCCCATATTAGTTACTCTTATCAGGTGCTGACTAGTGGGTGGGTAAAAAGATGTGTTTCTGGAGGTGGGGAGAGCTGGGACACCACTCATGCATTACAACCATAGAAAATAGGATAATAACGTAAGATAGAAGACAAATAATCAGACTGCAATAACTGATGTGATAGCGTGAGAAGCATGGCAATCGTAGGCGAGAGGTTGTGTAATAAGTGTAATGCTGCTGTGTCCATATGCTCCCGAATAATAATAATGCATCCCCTGGCCTCCTCTTCCCACCCAAAAAAGAAATAGTCATGTGTAATGCTGGCCTTGGCCAAAAGGAGGCGAGGGTGTGAATTTATTCGGGGCTGCCGGGCTGTATTTGCGAGGTTTTGGTGATATAAATAAGTGCTCTTTGTCTCCATCTGCTGGTTGTACGGCTGCATGGCTGCTTCTCCGGCATGTTTCCACTATTAAGTTTGAGGCTTTAGCTACTAGTGATGTGCCCGTTAATGTTGTCTTCAGGCATGCTGCTAAAAGGTGTTGCAATCAAAGTTCAACAAGTGAAGAGTTGTTCCACATCGAGTAAAGAGTGAGCAAAGAGTGAGGCATCATGTGCCGTCCGACCATTGTTCCATCCAAGCACAGGCCATTGTGATGATGATAAACGGTAGAAGAAGATGCACCGTACGAGGCGTCACGGTTTTATTTGTTTTTCATTTCTAAATGATATTTTTGAATCTAAACGAAAAATGGGTATTATAATATATAAAAGTGGATATGGTGTTGTATAGAAAACATAGCAAATATTTTATTTGTGATTGCTCTATTTGAATGGACAAAAAGGTGCCAACACATCCCTTCCATGGACCAATAGCGAACCAGAACTCTTCACCGACTGGAGCGAGTGACTTTCTGATTGGACCTAGCACCTGTCCGTCAAGCTGTAGGACTATAGACCATGCCTACAGGAACCTATGGTGCTATTTCAATGACTGGGACACGTCTGCACCTCTTCAGTCACACTCTCACACACCCCGGACATACTAGGGGTTACATGTGTGTCTCACACACACACACACACACGTGAGCTGCCATTATAAAGGAAAAAACACCTGTGGATGTCTGGATTTGGAGCTGATGCACTGCAGTCTTCAGCATCTGAATGTTTCTTATCTGTGATTTCTAGAGCTACGTTTCAAAGTTCTGTGTTTTCTAGATCTGTGATCCTCAGTGAGTATAGGCCTTATCCAGCAGGAGTCCAGTGACCTCGGCCCTCTGCCCTCTGACTGGGGCTGGGTATTAACCAATTACAATGCCAGTACCCTTAAAGTGATATCGATACCATTACAGTACTTCATTCGATACCTTTTTCGGGACGCTGAACTGCCAACTCCATCATATATACAGTACCGCGCTCCACTTCACCACCGCCACAGACTGTATGGGTTGTAGCTGCTGCGGGAGTGGGCCAATCACACGTTGCATTTACTCGAAGAACCATACAAATTTACATTTTTTTCTAGATCTGTGTACAGATTGAATGCCGGTATCGTGGAGAAGTTTCGATACTACTTGGTACTAGGTTATTTCAGTCGATACCTTAAAGGTATTGAGTAGTGATACTCAGCCCGTGGCTCTCTGCCTGGCCGGGGTGGGAGTGCAGTGCTCTCTCAGAAAATAGCATCACATTCCTGTTGTTCCTCTTCAGAGGGCGCGTTGTTTCAGCGTCCATAACGGAGTCTGGGCCCACTGCCAGCAGGCACGTTCAAGAACAGCCACCCACAATAGAGATGCACCGATCCATTTTTCCCCCCAGTTCCGATCCGATTCCGATACCTGAATTTGGATATCTGCTGATACCAAAACTGATTCCAATATCAGAGCTCTTGGCAACCCTCCCAAGGAGCGGCAACCTCCACCTTTAGATAGCTGGCTCATACTGTGACGACTGTGATATATATATATATATGGGAGGGAGTGAGCTGTGTTTAAATTTTTGTCCCACATTGTGATGTCACTGATGATGTCACAATGTCTATGACATCATCAGTGATGTCACTCGATGCGAAGTTGAGGAATTGTGCGCGTTTCGCATGTCAATAGGGCAGGCGAGGCCACGCAGCAGCCGCGCTGGGGCGAGGCCGAAGTTGAACAATTGTGCGCCGAGTGATGTCACTCGAGCACTCCATGATGTGATCAGTGATGGTCGCTCGAGCAATTGTGATGTCATCAGTGATGCGAAGTTGAGGCAATTGTGCGCAGTGCATGCCAATAAGGCAGGCGAGGCCGCGCAATGGCTGAGCTGCGTATGCGAGTGGGAGTAAGTGGGCTCTTTTTGTTTCTTTATTTGTTTCAATTTTTGTCCCACATTGTGATGTCACTGATGATGTCACAATGTATATGAGATCATCAGTGATGGGCAGGCGAGCCTAGGTGCATAGCACGCAAGATTTCTAGTCATATTTCCAAAACAATTGATCCACTCAAAATTAGGTATTAAAATAACATTTCAACAAACACTCATGCACCCCCAAATAATTTATTTACTAAAATATATAAATATATATATATATATTAAATATAAAATATCTTTAAAACTAAGGACATGTGGTTGAATTAGCTAAGTGCTATCAGTAGCTCACTCCTACTATGCTCCTACTACTTACAAGCACTGTTTCATGGTCCCGCACAAGCTATGGATGGAATCGGACCAGTCCGATAACCAAAATCTGAATTATGCCAGTATTGTCACCCGATACCGATATCCCATCTCTAATTCACAAGTAACCCCCCAATCCGACTGTGTTCCAAGATTTTCCCTCCTCTCTCTATGTCTCCTCTTCCCACCTCTCTCTCCTTCGGTGAGCTGCAGCATCCCTGTGGTGTTAATTCTGAAAGATGTTTGACAACCATTAAAAAGATGTGTTCAAATTCAACCTGTGTCACTGGATTTTATTATTTATTTATTTATTTATTTATTTATTTAATGTTAGTTAAAGTATAGCCACATACTACAAAACCACTTTGTTGTGGTTGTGGTATTCCTATCTGTACTTGATTTAGTTGAAGTAACATTATCATAGGACAACCAAATTCTGTGGTGGTATGTACTGTAGGCTAGGCTACTAACTGACAATGCATCCCAGTATCTTCCCTTGGCCTACTGCTACTTCCAGAGATGGGAAAGCAGCACACATAAGTACAGTTACTTGTGCAAAAAAGAGACTGGTAAAAGAAATATTAAACTTGTTTACTCAAATAAAAAGTAAAAAAAAAATACAAAGTAGCCCACAAGCTCTGAAATGTAATAAAATAAAAGTAAACAGTATTTCTACCAGCTGTTTCTCTGCAAAGCTAACTGAAACTGTCATATTAATAAAATGTGAAGACTACAGTATAAACTTAAAAGATCCCCTCCAAACATGTTTTAATATTAGACTATAGCCTATTTGATTAATAATTTGTGCGATAGGCTGTCCACACAAAAAAGTGCACATAACGCGTGAAAGCTGGGAGAGACAAGAGAGCCAGACAAACATTACATGTTTTTTGTCTGTCGTGCATTAAAACTTCAAGTAACTTAGCCTGTTTTGAAAATGTAAAGAGTAGGAAGTAGCCTATAGATTATTTGTGTTAAAATGTAGGGAATACAACTGTTGCCAAAAAAACTCATTCTGAAGGAATGGAAGTCCTCCTCTTCACCTTCTTTCCAACTGTGGTTGACGGACATGACCTCTGTTATACAGATGGAGAGACTTCGGTTTCTGAGGACCAATTCACTTAAAAGGTTTTCAATCATTTGGGACCATTTCTAGTATACCTTGATGTTAGGGCTGATGGATCGTCTGTCTGGTTTTTCATGGACCCCTTCTGTGGGATCCCAGGAACAATATCTCTCACAAGCACATAAGCACCTTATACGGCTGGTAATCACATAATATTGAATGTCAATGTATGTTTTTTCTTTTCTTTTCCTATGTCTGAGCATGTTCGTTAACGTCTTGCCTGTGCATTGTTCTGAAAAGTTGAAAATACAATATTGGAAAAAAATGTAGTGAGTAAAAGTAAAACGCCAGAAAAATAAATAGCCTACTCAGTAACGTAGCCTACAGATGAGCCCCTTTCAGAAGTGTTTTTCGGGCAGATGACGTCATCTTCTCCCCTCCACAGATGATGACAAAAAAACAGTTCTGAAAGGGGCTACCTACAGATAGGACTAGCCTACCTGAAAATCCAAGTAGGCCTACAGTTACAAAGTTTTTGTAGGCTATAGCCTAGTTACTTCCCATCTCTGGGTATAGCCTACTGTGGGACAATGCCCCCCCCCCCCCCCCACACACACACACACACACACACACACAGGTCTTAACAATTGTATGTAATTGGAGACAGCCACCCAGCTCAGCTCATACATTCAACCATCCAGTGACGGGTAAAACATTTAAAATAATAAAGGGTATCCTCAGCTGTACCACATCGAATATTATTTATATGATTAAATGTTTGTGTGGATCAGTCTACATTGGCAAATCTTCCAGAGCTTTAAAAACCAGAATATCTGAACACAGGAGTGACAGAGGACTAAGGATTTTAAGAATCCTGTGGCACTTAAATTTCTTCCAGGCCAAACATTGTATCTCTTCACTCAAATATTTTGATATAGAGCATGTCAAACTGCCACCTAGGGGAGGTGATATTAACAATTTACTCCTTAGGAGTAAATTTCTGGATCTCTACCTTAGATACCTTTGCCAGAGGCTTGAATGAGTCATTTGATATTAGACCATTCCTTACATTTTTTTTTAACTTTTGATAGACTTCTATACTTACCCTCATCTGTGAGTACAGACTCACTTAGATATTTGTGATCAGCCTACAGTCTGACATTAGCATTGTTCACTTTAGCTGCCCTGGAGGTCCTCCCTCCCTTATTTCCTTATTTCTATTTTAATATTTATGTGTGGGTAACTTTATCCTACCCTTTGCAGAGTAACTGCCTTGGCCCCTCCTTTTCTAGATGTTTCTCTACAGAATGTTTTTCTACAGATTGTTTTAGACTTGCCCTTGTTCCTTGTTTACTGTATTTTCTAGTGTACCGACAACTTTGCTTCCTACACTAGGCTATACAATCTTAAAATGTACTTTTTTGTGTATTATGTCTTGAGAATGTCTTTCTCCATTATTTTGTTTTTATGTGAAGCAAGATGCACCCTGTGATGATTTTGTTCACCTTAATGGTTGATTGCTCTCACCTGTTTTCTTTGCCCCATGCCCATTAGTGGGAGGAGATGTTTGACTTGTAGCCTATATATGGGTGCTCTGTCATTTTGTGCTTCATTCTGATGAAGGTCTCACGACCGAAACGTCATTAGGCTATAACAAATAAACTGTGAGTTAAGTGGATGCAGTGTGCAGACTTCACTTCTTTTGATACTTGTTACTGCCATTGTTGTCCTGCACCTGCAGCTCCGACTGGATGTGGGAGCTTTTCCTTTTGACAATGTTACACCCCCCCCCCCCACACACACACACACACACACACACACACACACACACACACACACACACACACACACACACACACACACACACACACAAACAACTAACTTGACAGGTCTAAATAATGGTATGTAATTGTAGACAGCCACCCAGCTAAGCCTCTCCCAACACAAACAATGCCACCGACCCCGCCCCTTCTCCCTCTCACCCTCTCTTCCTCCCTCCTTCTGTCTCTCCCTCCCTCCCTCCCTCTGTCTGTCTGTCTCTCTCTCCCTCCCTCCCTCCCTCCCTCTCCCTCTGTCTCTCCCTCCCTCCCTCCCTCTCCCTCTGTCTGTCTGTCTGTCTGTCTCTCCCTCCCTCCCTCCCTCCCGTCCCTCCCTCCCTCTCCCTCTGTCTGTCTCTCCCTACCTCTGTCCGTCTGTCTCTCCCTCTCGCCTCCCCCCTTCCTCTGGCTAGCTGTCTGTCTGTCTCCCTTTGGGGAAATGACGACGACACTTCCTGATACACCTGGTGCAGGTGAACAATAACATCTTGTGCGCTTGTGCCGAAGATGCCGGGGTGATAAGCGCACATTTTGCATCCGC
>NC_139624.1:22874172-22894172 GCF_964638095.1 Poromitra crassiceps | reverse complement strand
GTATGAGGTACTTGCCGACAGTCAGTGTACTACATGCGGTAGAATGCAGCCAGTTTGGAGAAATGGAGACCGGCCGTGTCAGGGAAGTCGAACTGTCTGCTGAGTGTGAACAGGGTCATGAGCAAAAATGTAAAAAAAAAATCAAATTAAAAACCTAATAATAATAAAATACTAACGAACATACTGCTCACCTGGTGTAATGCCAGTCTCCACAAGCCCTGAGATGCCAAGTTGACTTAAAAACATGTCATTTACACCCTGTTTTTAGCTGAAATTTTCACTGTGTGTGGGGCACCACTTCTTGCCGCACCTGGCTGCAGTGCAGATTTCAGCTAAAAACAGGGTGTAAATTATGTATTTTCAAGTCAACTTGGCATCTCAGGGCTTGTGGAGACTTGTATTACAGCAGATGAGCAGATGAGGTCTCTCTCTTTCTCTCTCTCTCTCTCTCTCTGTTTTTTTTATGTTTTTGCTCATGACCCAGCCGACGTGGCCGCTTTCCATTTGGGACAGCGACGGCTGCATTCTACTGCATGTACAGTAGTACACTGACTGTCGGCAAGTACCTCATACAACCCCACATCAATCAATCTAAACGATCACTTTAAGAAGGCCGACCTGTAACAATGTCATGTTTCAGAGGCTTTTATTGGAGCCCCACACCCCTCCTCCAAAATCCACATGCTCTGTTTGTCCGCAGGATTAAGACGATACTTATGTGTTAGTGGAGACGTCAGACACATGTCAACACATGTGGGACACACTTTGGTTTGAAGCTCAGAACTCAAAAGGACTATACATGTTTTTAGGGCTATCATCACCACTGCTTGGAATGTATGTATACCTGTCAGGATCACTGTCTCCTGACCTAGAAGTCATGTATGACTTGACTGCATAGAGTGAGGTTACCCAGGTTTGATACATGTCATGTGTTTCTGTAGCATGCTTAAAAACCATCCGGATCATGTGACCTTACATTCTGTTGTGCTAAAGATGCCCATGCTGTAGGGGATTGGGTGGGCTTTAAAGGGGATGAGAGCAACTTTTGAGGCAACATCAGGAGTAAATGTTGCCTTTAGCAGGGTTGGAGTTGGCAAAGGACATCATCAGTGATGTCATAAGTGCTTCCCTGCAAAAATCCCATTGCTATAAACCACTCCCACATATTAGTGCAATGTGGTCTCCAACCTGCATCATCATCATCATCATCCTCAACACTGCCAACACAGGTACCGCCACATTGTGTGTGTGTGTGTGTGTGTGTGTGTGTGTGTGTGTGTGTGTGTGTGTGTGTGTGTGTGTGTGTGTGTGTGTGTGTGTGCGTCTACTGTCCCCGTAGATCTTCTGGATGCTGGGCTCCATGCTGATCATCATCCTAGGCATGACAGTGGTTCCCACCCTGGGCTGGAGGTGGATGATCCGTCTGTCTGTTGCTCCCAGCGTCCTTCTCATTTTTCTGTTCAAGGTGAGCCCCGTTCAGGACTCACCCAACCTGTTTTTTGACGGCGTGCTTTAGTTATGACTCTTCAGCGCCATTGAGACAAGTCTTGAAATTGATGCATGCTTCCACGTCTTCTCTACTACACGTGTCTGTAGTTCATTCCAGAGTCCGCCCGTTACAACGTGTCTGCAGGTAATATAAAGGCTGCCATGGAGACTCTCCAAAAGATTGCCAGGATGAACAAGGCTTCCCTACCACCTGGACGACTGTTAGAACCGGCGGTGGTAAGTTCATATCTGTGGCTAAGAGACTTGACTTCTATCTCTACTAATTAACACATTTGATTGGAAGGCCGTAAACTGCGTCTAAATCGACCCATTCAGAGTGGACGTCACAGGGTTAGTTGCGCACACGTAGCTCTGAGGAAGCAAGTGAAGCCGAAACTGAGAGATCCCCAGAATACAGGAAAAAGGCGTCTTGTGCCGTATAGACGCTGGACATTCCCACTAGGAATATGACGAGGAATATGTCTGGTGCTGCAATTTTGACGATGTAGTTGGATCCTAGACCCATCCTGACAGTGAGTACAGCTCAGGAAACCTCGCCCCATTGAAAGAGTTAGCTAATTTGTGTAAGGTAACCTGTCTGTTGCTGGCAAAGCTTTAAAATACGTGGAGGAGGCATCCGGATCTTCCATATTTCTATGACAGCTGAACCTCTAGCTGTCACTTTCTGCAACCAGTTCGGCTCCGCCCACAAAATATGTAATCGTAAAATATGTAATTTTTCCTGCTCAGGCTCGATGTGCAGGACCAACTACCCTTCACTCTCGCAGCAGTTTGGAAGCTCCACTCCGCTCGCTGCGTAAAAACACTCCATACTGCCATTAGTGCCATATTAATATTCTCTTATGGCCCAGACACACCACAGTGAATTATTTCGCGTGTAGATGCTGGCAGTCGCTGCTGCCCATTCATTTTGGATATGTCGCTCATTGCTTTCCAAAGCATGCTGGGATACCTGGAGGTGGACGACAGCGACGAGAGGAGGGGCCAATTTGAAATCGACCAATTCAAGATGGAAATACAGCAAGACAGCCAATCAAGCTGCAGCACCAAGCGACCAGCTCTGCGAATACATGCGAATACCGTCGTGCTGGTGTGCACAGCCCATTACTGGTGTGCACACAGCCCGTTACTGGTGTGCACACAGCCCATTGTTACTGGTGTGCACACAGCCCGTTACTGGTGTGCACACAGCCCGTTACTGGTGTGCACACAGCCTGTTACTGGTGTGCACACAGCCTGTTACTGGTGTGCACAGCCCCGTTACTGGTGTGCACACAGCCTGTTACTGGTGTGCACACAGCCCGTTACTGGTGTGCACACAGCCTGTTACTGGTGTGCACACAGCCTGTTACTGGTGTGCACAGCCCCGTTACTGGTGTGCACACAGCCTGTTACTGGTGTGCACACAGCCCGTTACTGGTGTGCACACAGCCCGTTACTGGTGTGCACACAGCCTGTTACTGGTGTGCACACAGCCCGTTACTGGTGTGCACACAGCCCGTTACTGGTGTGCACACAGCCTGTTACTGGTGTGCACAGCCCCGTTACTGGTGTGCACACAGCCCGTTACTGGTGTGCACACAGCCCGTTACTGGTGTGCACACAGCCCATTACTGGTGTGCACACAGCCCCGTTACTGGTGTGCACACAGCCCGTTACTGGGCATTCAGATCAAACACAAATTTGCAAATTCACGTGGCGAGATACAAAGTCATTGCAGACACGCGAGCAGACGCCGTTTCGTCCCAGGCGGCGCGAATGAAGCAAAATTCCCCTGATTCGCTTGGGTTGAAATTTGTAAACTTTATTTAACATATTGACAGTAATGTTACACAAGCACTGTTCACTCTTGCTCACAGCCAAGGTTCGTAAGGTCTGAGGCACCCCTGGGGGGAAAGGGTTTTCTCGCGTGTTTCTGGGGTTAGGGGTGGAGTTCCTCTGTTTTTCGGCCTGAACCCTATTTTCATATTTTTTTGTGTGTACTGTAGCTAGGTGGTGTTGGCGGGCTCATTTGGTGCAGACTGGGAGAAGTTACTCTTTAATTTGAAGACCTGTGTGTGTGTGTGTGTGTGTGTGTGTGTGTGTGTGTGTGTGTGTGTGTGTGTGTTAGAATGAGAGGGGCAGTTGGCGTATCCTGCTGAGTCCAACCTTCAGGAGGACGTCTCTTCTGCTGTGGTACACATGGTAATGCTGCCCTTCCTCTTTACACACACACACACACACACACACACACACACACACACAGCATCAGCAGCTAATTAAAAGCTTGGCAGAATTGGAGAGTTTTCAGTTGTTGTTTTTTAAAGTGGACACAGTTGTGGTGCACCTCAGGTCAGCAGGCAGCTTGTTCCATAGAGCAGGACGACAGTTAGCTGAAGGCCCCCTCACCAGACCTGGATCTAATTCACAGTTAGGAGACCTCTGCCTGATGACCTGAGAGACCTGATCGAACGGGTTATAATCAAGTCAGAGATGTACTGAGGAGATAAACCATTGAGTACTTAATAGAATATTAGAAGGATTTCAAAGTTGATTCTGTATTGTACCGGGAGCCAATTAAGTGATTTCAATACTGGAGTAATGTAATCAAATTTCGGTGTACGGGTAAGAACTCTGGATGTTGCGTTTTCTATTGAGTGTTGACATACGTGTACATGCTTGTGTGTGTATCTTAGGTTTTGACATACTAGGTTTTGACATACATGTAGGCTACATGTACATGCTTGTGTGTGTATCTTAGGTTTTGACATACTAGGTTTTGACTTGCATGTAGGCTACATGTACATGCTTGCGTGTGTATCTTAGGTTTTGACATACTAGGTTTTGACATACATGTGTAGCCTACATGTACATGCTTGTGTGTGTATCTTAGGTTTTGACATACTAGGTTTTGCCATACATGTAGGTTACATGTACATGCTTGCGTGTGTATCTTAGGTTTTGACATACTAGGTTTTGACATACATGTAGGCTACATGTACATGCTTGTGTGTGTATCTTAGGTTTTGACATATTAAGGTTTTGACATACATGTAGGCTACATGTACATGCTTGCGTGTGTATAAAGTGACGTCCATTCTATTTACCGAGGGAATATACAGCCGTCCTGCTCGTCGCTGTCTACATCCCTCCCAGCTCTAACAACAAGGACAGGGAGACAGCGCTGTGGGAACTGCATAGCGCCATCAGCAAGCTACAGACAGCCCATCCAGATGGATTTTTCATCGCGGCTGGTGACTTTAACCACGCAAACCTTAAGTCTGTGCTCCCACAGATGTATCAACATGTTAAGTTTCCAACAAGGGGACAAAACATACTGGACTGTGTTTACACAACTGTGAAAGGAGCATACAAGGCTTCTCCCCTCCCCCCCTTGGCTCCTCTGACCACATCACTATTATGCTAACACCAGCATACAGGCCAAGGATAAAAGCCACCAGGCCAGTCCAGAAGCAGGTAAGGGTGTGGCCAGATGATGGCTCCTCTGCACTGATTGACTGTTTTGACACCACCGAGTGGGCCGTGTTTAAGCAGGCAGACACCTATAACCACCAGGTAAATATCCAGGAGTATACAGACATTGTCACTTCCTACATTAGTAAATGCATCGATGATGTAACGGAGACAAAAACCATCACAGTACGGGTGAATCAGAAGCCTTGGCTGACAGGAGAAGTCCATAGGCTACTGAAAGCCCGGAATGCTGCTTTTAGAGCCGGAGACGAGGCTGGCCTGAGAACAGCGAGGGCCAACTTGTCCCGTGGCATCAAAGAGGCTAAAAGACACAAGAAGGATAGCCCATCATTTCAGTGACAGCGGGGACACAAGGAGCCTGTGGCAGGGGATCCAGTCCATCACTGGCTACAAACCCCAATCACAGACCTGTGACAGTGACATCACCCTGCTAAATGATCTGAACAACTTCTTTGCACGTTTTGAGGCTCTCAACAACACCCCCGCACAGAGAACACCTCCCCCACCAGACGACAGAGTGCTGTCCCTGTCTCCAGCCAGCGTGAGGAGAACCCTTTCCAGGATTAACCCATGCAAAGCGGGGGGCCCGGACAACATACCAGGCCGTGTGCTGAAGGACTGCGCGGAGGAGCTCCCGGATGTCCTCACAGACATTTTTAACATCTCCCTGAGCCAAGCTGTTGTTCCTACATGCTTCAAACGTACCACCATCATCCCAGTTCCAACGAAGGCGTCTCCATCCGGTTTCAATGACTATCGTCCCGTGGCACTGACTCCCATCATCATGAAGTGCTTTGAACGTTTAGTCATGCAGCACATCAAATCCATCCTCCCCCCTTCTCTGGATCCTTTTCAGTTCGCATACCGGGCCAACAGGTCCACTGACGACGCCATCTCCACCGCCCTCCACTCAGCTCTCACCCATCTGGATTCCAAGGACTCATACGTGAGGATGCTGTTCATTGACTTTAGTTCAGCATTCAACACAATCATCCCCCAACAGCTGATACAGAAACTACACCGGCTGGAGCTGAACACCTCCCTGTGCAACTGGGTGTTGGACTTCCTGACGGGGAGACCGCAGACTGTCCAGGTTGGTGGCAATACATCAAGCCCCATCATCCTTAACACAGGGGCCCCCCAAGGAGCAGTGTTCAGCCCTTTCACACTCCTGACTCATGACTGTAAACCAAAACACGAATCCAACCTCTTCGTCAAGTTTGCGGACGACATAACAGTGGTGGGGCTCATCAAAAATAACAATGAGCTGCACTACCGAGACGAGGTGAGCCAACTGATCAGCTGGTGCAGCGACAACAGTCTCATTCTCAACACGGAGAAGACAAAAAAGGTTGTTGTCGACTTCAGGAAGTCACGCACCCTCCACCCTCCACTGTCAATAAACAACGTCGCTGTGGAGAGAGTGAGCAGCACCAAGTTCCTGGGTGTTCACATTACAGAGGACCTCTCCTGGGTCACCAACACCTCAGCAGTGACCAAGAAAGCTCACCAGAGGCTCTACTTCCTCCGCAAACTGAAGAAGGCCAAAGCTCCACCACCCATCATGCGCTCCTTCTATCGCGGCGTCACCGAGAGCATCCTCACCAGCTGCATAACCGTGTGGTATGGTAGCTGCACTGCAGCCTCTCGGAAATCCCTGCAGCGCGTGGTGAAAGCAGCGGAGAGGATCATTGGGGCCCCCCTCCCCTCTCTCCAGGACATCTATGACACCCGCCTGGTCCGCAAGGCACTCAGCGCTGTGCGCGACCCCACCCACCCCTCACACTGCTTCTTCAGCCTCCTGCCGTCTGGGAGGAGAATGAGAAGCCTTCGGGCAGACAGGACTAGCAGGCTGGGGAACAGCTTCATCCGCCAGGCCGTCAGGAAGCTGAATTCCCTTCCAGCCCTCCCCTCCCTTTCTGCGCCTCATACACCCACAGCCTCATGCACTTTCAGTATGACTTTTAAATGGACTTCTTAAATAGGTCATAAGAATCAACGAAATTTGCACTGCGGCAGTTTTGCACTTTTTTTATTGTCCACATTTTATACTTATAGGTATTAGACATGATGATTATGTCATTGCTTTTTAATTCGTGTATAGGGGGGTTTTATGTATTTTATGTATTTTAATGTATCTTTTCTTGCACCGTGGATATGACGAGCAATGCAATTTCAATCCTTGTATGTCATGTATATACAGTGGAATTGACAATAAAATTGACCTTGACCTTGACCTTGACCTATCTTAGGTTTTGACATACTAGGTTTTGACATACATGTAGGCTACATGTACATGCTTGCGTGTGTATCTTAGGTTTTGACATACTAGGTTTTGACATACATGTAGGCTACATGTACATGCTTGCATGTGTATCTTAGGTTTTGACATACATGTAGGCTACATGTACATGCTTGTGTGTGTATCTTAGGTTTTGACATACTAGGTTTTGACATACATGTAGGCTACATGTACATGCATGCGTGTGTATCTTAGGTTTTGACATACTAGGTTTTGACATACATGTAGGCTACATGTACATGATGGCGTGTGTATCTTAGGTTTTGACATACTAGGTTTTGACATACATGTAGGTTACATGTACATGCTTGCGTGTGTATCTTAGGTTTTGACATACATGTAGGCTACATGTACATGCTTGCGTGTGTATCTTAGGTTTTGACATTCTAGGTTTTGACATACGTGTACATGCTTGCGTGTGTATATTAGGTTTTGACATACTAGGTTTTGACATACGTGTACATGCTTGCGTGTGTATCTTAGGTTTGTAGCGTCCTTTTCCTACTATGGCTCGGTGCTGAGCAGTTCAGAGCTGCTGGAGAAGAACTTGCTGTGCGTGTTGGACGCCGACCGGGAGCACCAGGTCAAGCACCGCCATGAGGACGGACTGTGCTACTGCATCCCCTTCGGACTCGGCGACTACAAGACCCTGCTGATCAGCTGCCTGGGCGAGGTCGCACGTGAGTGAACAATAGAGAGCCAAAATGAACGTCACTTCCTGCCTTTCTCCCTGTACCAGCGTCAGAAACAATACAACGGTGGTGAACGGAGACAGACAATGTTTGTTAACAATCTATGTTCAAGTGTTAGCATGAAGGGACGTCTGGTCACCCTACTCAATATAGTGTATGTTAAAGTTTGATTTGGTGTCTATGCTCTCATCACTTAGTAACAGGTAAGTTGACCAACAGAACAAGCACCCTGGAAACCTGCTATTCCTTTAGCACAGTGGTAATGTAACATTACACAATAAGAAGTGGAAGTAATGGAGTGGAAGAGTTGCAATTAGTGCCTCCTGAGCAGATTTATTTTAAACTTTAATTTATTTTCATGATTTACTCTTACATTTTCCCCTTTGTCTCAAGTACCCCCTGTAGTACCTCCATGTACCCCTAGGGGTACGCTTACCCCAGTTTGGAAACCACTGCTTTGCTGTAGCACATATCTTTTTTTTTTTTTTTTCCCCCGATTTTTTTATCCCATTTTATCCCCCATTGGTGCTCACTTGATTTCTCAATCCTGGTTGCTACTCCACCCTCTGCCGATCTGGGGAGAGCCGAGACTGGCTCCATGCTTCCTCCGAGACATGGACAGTCAGCCAGCCGCTTCTTTTCACCTGCCAGAGGAAGCTTCACCGGTAGGACATAGCACGTGGGAGGTTCACGCTATTCCAACCAGTTCCCCTCCCTCTGAACAGGCGCCCTTAACGACCAGAGGAGGAACCACATTAGCAACCAGGATATTGCATGTTTTTGTGAAGGGGGTTCCTATATGAAGGAAACCCCCGGGAGGCACGGGGAGAACATGCAAACTCCACACAGAAAGGCCCTTTTGACGACCCCACCCGGGCGGTGGGCACTCGAGGACATGCGGACGGGCACGCTGTAGCACATATCTAACATTCCTCTCATTTTCCTCCCCTCCCTCCCCCCCTCCCCCCTCTCTCTTTCCCTCTCTAGTCATTCCTCTAAACATCTGCCTGTTGATTACCCTCGGCCGGAAGATGAGTTTGACGGTGCTGCAGCTCCTGTCGGCCATGTTATTCATGTTGGTCAACGTCTGCACCACAATGTATGAGAGATGCCCTCACTCACCCCGTCCTTCACTCACCCTCTGTTATGACCGCTTGTGTTTCAGCCTGTTGACAGCTTTCTTACCGTTTCCCTGTCTTTCTCTAGGTTTGGTTTCACCGTGCTGCTGTTGTTACTGAGGTCTCTGGTCTCCATGAATTTTACCGTGGTTTATATTTATACTGCTGAGGTACGCAAACGTTGCTTATATTGGAGATTTGGAGGAGTTTTTGTATTCATCGATTTCTGTTGACATCACACAACTTTTGTGGTGCCATCTTGAGGACCAATTTGAAACAAAATGACCTCTTATCGGCTGGAAATGGAGTGAAACTTATTTTTATACACAAGGAAAACATACAAAACAATATAGGGATCTCAAAAACTAGTCTACATCACATAGCTTATATTTTTGACATTGTGAGTGAGAGCAGAAATAGCTGAAGAGTTTGATGTAAAGTTGCGTGAACTGTCACAGCTTTAAAATGTATGGAATTTGGTAAAAAAAAAAAAAAAAAGTGCAGCCTGTAAAGCAGGGATACTCAACTTGCTTTGCCACTTTACCTAAATGACAGGAGGCCAGGGGCCAGTTAATAAACAAACATTAATATTAATTTTTCTGTAGTGTATTGTAGGTTTTTGGGTCATCAGCCAGAGTTTAATCTGACAATTGTGCACACACAGGATAGTTAGTTAAGTTAAGTTAGTTAAGTACATATAAGTACCTGGGCAGCAAGCAGGTGGCTATATTTGACAATTTAGCAGGACCTCAGTCAAACTTTATTTAACGTTAGTTTTCATTGTGAATTAGAAAATGATCAGGGGGCCACATTGCACCCTATCGCGGGCCGCATCTGGCCCCCGGGCCGCAAGTTAAGTATCACTGCTGTAAAGTATGGTAGAGTGAATTGTGACATCACTCACTCAAAGCTGGGAGAGCCAGCTGATAGGATCCAGTTTTAAAGGTTGAAAAAAAGTATAAAATTTCAACTGTGATTTCTCAAAAAGTACAAAATATATCAAAAAGCTGAATAAGAGGACTAAAGTCATAAAAGTGGTGACCCGTTTAAAGAGGACATGAAACATTTGATCACGTGACTCTAGTTCATTTGCCTTTCACCTCAGACAAGACAGGACTCTGCTTTCAAATCTGGAATGTACCTAGATTTGCTAGAAAGATTAACACCATTTCAGCTTTTTGCCAACTAGGGCGCTGCTAGATGATGTCATTAGGTTGACTGTACAGTACAGTAGTAAGGATTTTGAACATTTTGATGAATCAAAATAACCACAATCCAAGTCAGAAGCACAACAGCATTATATGCTGCGAGCCTGTTAGAATTACCAACACGTAACAGGCCTGTACACTACTGTACTGTACTGTACTGTAGCTGAAATGTTGTTAATCTTTCTAGCAAATCTAGGTACATTTCAGACTTGAAAGCAGTGTCCTGACTTGTCTGAGGTGAAATGCAAATGTTCAAATGTTTCATGTCAGCTTTAAAGTTCGATGGAGTTTGTAGTAAGAGCAGTTAAGAGTTCAAAGGGCATGGTTTGAACAGTCCTCCCATAGACGTAAACAGGACAGGTACTAAAAGGTTGCATGCTGCGTTCAGTCCTCCTCAAGATGGCCGCCACAACAAAAACATCAACGTGACTGCAACCCATGAATATGTGTATCCTCTATGTATGGCTTACACGTCTTTATTCCATCTCAGGTGTATCCCACCGTAGCGCGTTCTCTTGGGATGGGCTTCTGCACCTCCTTCAGTCGCATTGGAGGCATGGTTGCACCCTTCATAGCTCAGGTGTGTTGACAGCCCCATCGCCATCGATGCTTCTGTTGTTCGCAACAGAACAAATCTACACCAACATCTAATGTCACAGCTACTGTGTGATTCTTCTTTGTGTTTTGTGTCCCAACTAGGATGCATTCAATTAGCTTTCACTGGGGACACAGGATGGTTCAATGCGTTGATGTCTTGTGTGTGTTGTGCATGTAGGTGTTGATGTCGCAGTCGGTCATACTCTCTTGTGTGTGCTTGTAGGTGTTGATGTCGCAGTCAGTCATACTCGCCCTGTGTCCCTTTGCTGTGGCCTGCGTCATCTGTGCACTTGGAAACTTTTTACTCCCCATTGAGACCAAGGGCCGAGCGCTACTGGTAAGACATCACCCCCCCCCCTCACCTAACCTTTGTATCAAGTTGATTTTCTCCTTTGTTGTGGGTTTATTAATATTGAATGCACTTCTTTTGTCTTTTCAGCAAACCTCCTGATGTTGCCATTAATAGAAAATATCTATAGTTTGTAGGCTATTTTATTATTGGTGTACGTCTAATGTAAAAAAAATATTAAATATGTTACTTACATCAACTGTCCTTGTGCCTTAATTATTCCAGTGGGTTTTTTCCACAATATGGGCCATACACTGAAGTGCGTTTTCAAAGCCAGAAATATGGACGAGCAGTCAACTGACTAATTTCTGTTTTTTGTTGGCAATGATCCTCATTTCTTATGATTTTGTCACACTGCCAACCAAGTATACTTTCAAATCTGTTCAGTCCTTTTATAAAATGTAAAGAACAACAATGTCTCTCTTCAACACTAGATGGAGACATCTGCTGGATAATTGTATAGAGCAGCATCGCCTAGCCTCCGTCACTGGATTAATGTGGATTTGACACCCTAGAGGTAGACTGTGATGCTCAAGCTGGGGAGTGGACCATCCTGTATCAGTCAGTGAATGGAGTGTAAATTGGGAGTGTAAACCAGTAGGGAGAGCAGGGTAGAAATGTGTATGTGGGGAGAGGGGGGTAGATTATGCACACATAGAGTGGGATATAGTGGGCTGTAACGATGAGGGCATTATGTATTGTAAATACAAATCTTTCTAACTCTTCCATTATGTTATCTACAGACATTTGTGAAAAATGTGAGGATTTCTTCCGGAAAGCTCAGAAGGCCATTTAAAGCAAGTGTTTAATAAACTGCGCCAAGACAACGAAATCAAATAGGTTTCATGAACTTTGCCAACATAGTTTGAAAGTAATCAGAATACAGTATTGAGTTTAGACAATCCCTTGACTTATATTACTGATTACAATTTTGATGAGGTGACTAGTAACTGAAATCAGATATACATTATAAAGTAACCCACCCTGATTATTTTCTATTGACTATTGATCAGTAAGATCTAGTTAGGCTCATTCTCTCTAAAGTTTGAAACATGAATGGAGAAAGCTCTATAAACAAACACATTTGAACTTGAACTTGTGCATATATTCAAATTGTAAACCGTGGGGGAGGTGAACAGTAGGCAACAGGCAAGGTAAAGTTTGGTTGTGGCTGCATGGTAACACTTTGGGCACGTAGAGGTAAGGTGGTGTGAATGTTTGGGAATGCACTCCTGGCTCTGCTGTGTGAAGTCTGTAGTGATGTTTCTCTCCATCCAGCGCACGTTCCCAGGGAATGATCTCTGCCTTCCTGATCCGTCTCTCTTTAAGCTCGTTAGGGTCCCAGCCTATCCCCTCCAGACTTGTGGGATTAGTGTGTGTGTCTGTCTGCCCGTGTCAGATGCTTTGTGGGAGGAGTCTGCTGGACGGCCCCCTCCCCTGACCTTGGTCACTCTCAGTAATGCGTGTATCTGTTCTGTTTGTATTTGGTCAGCAGAGAGGGAGAGGGGGGCTTGGCTGCTACATAATGCACTGTCCACCGTTCTAGAGAGTGTGGGAAAGTGTTGAGGAGCTGGCCTAAAGGCTGCGGTGAGGTGTGGGTAAAAGGGGATTTAAACTTCTACCTGGCAACCTGACGCCAAAGATGCATACGAGCAGGTGACCGAAAACAACCCAGTGAACGGTAAGCACAATGTGGAACTAACTATGTCGACCTTAATTCAATTCATATTAATTAATTGTTTGTGTGTGTGTGAGAGAGAGAGAGGCTATCCATTTGGGATTCTAAAGTTTCTGAACATTGTAGAGATTTAGTGGGAATTTCATTAAGTATATTAAAGGAACACTCCGCCCATTTTCAACCAGCTTTGTATCATTAGAACATCAGTAGTATATCAGAAAACTAAACGGTTTTGAAGTCTGTCATTTAATTTGACAGTTATTGAGTGTTAAAGTGTGGACCAGTGACATCACTGGTCCACACTAACTCAAATTAATAACTTATTAACTCAAATCAACTCTCATTAACTGTCAAACTAGATGAATGATGAATAGTTTGACAGTTATTGAGAGTTGATTTAAGTTAATGAGTTATTCATTTGGGTTAGTGTGGACCAGTGATGTCACTGGTCCACACTTTAACACTCAATAACTGTCAAATTAAATGACAGACTTCAAAACAGTTTACAGTTTTCTGATATACTACTGATGTTCTAATGATACAAAGCTGGTTGAAAATGGGCGGAGTGTTCCTTTAAGTGTTTCAATAAGGTGTTGGTAGGGAGGGATGGGACGACACAATATAATTTGACCTGAAATGGGGTTCATGATATTATGTAATAAATACAAGTTTAATGGCAAAAAGCATGAATGTGCAAAATTATGTTCTATATCTTTCTAGCGATTGCATTGTCTTGCTAGAATGTAAACAACTGAACTTGTGAAATTGATGATGAATGATTAGAATAAAATGGAGCTAATACTGTGATTAATTTTTCTGCGTGATACATATTGTCCATCCTATCCCTGCCGTGTGTTATACCTATTGTCACTCACAGCCTATACTCTATCATCCTATCCCAAGTTGTTGGTGAGAGAGAGGTAGCCTACAGCCAATTGGCAATGGCAACATCACATGGGCTTTCCTTGTGTTGTTAGCCTGTTGGTATTCAGTAGCCTATTGTACTGTACCTTTACCTTATTGTCTTAGCGTACCACATGCTCAGTTCTATATCTGGATTACCACAGTGTTGTTATTGTTCCTGGAGAATGAGATAATGTCAGTATTGTTTAATGAAACTTAATAACTCCACTGACCACGTGTGTGTGCGTGGGTGGGTGTGTCTGTGCATGTGTGGAGGTGTGTCTGTGTGTGGGTGTGTCTGTGTGTGTCTGTGTGTGGGTGTGTCTGTGTGTGGGTGTGTCTGTGCATGTGCGTGTGTGTGTCTGTGCGTGTCTGTGTGGGTGTGTGTGGGTGTGTCTGTGCGTGTGCGTGTGTGTGTCTGTGCATGTCTGTGTGTGGGTGTATCTGTGCATGTCTGTGTGCGGGTGTGTCTGCGTGTGTGTGTGTGTGTGTGTGGGTGTGTGTGTCTGTGTGTGTGTGGGTCTGTGCGAGCACCCAGCCACTCTTTGTCTTGGTGCTTGGTGCGGATGGCTCTGTAATGTGAGGTCATTGTGCTCCATCTGGGTTGTATTCAAACACAGACACACAGTCATTCACTCTTGCTCTAATGTTCTACCCCCCATGGCCCTGCCATCCACACATACAGCATCATTCAAATACATATGGTCAGGCTGCTACTGTATTTGGCAATGTAACTTGAAAATAGCATAATAATAATAATAATAATTGTTATCAAACTATGCTACAGTGGTCAACTTCACACAATGGCAGTTCCAAATGGCAGCAAGATGTAAGTGGCTGAAAAATGTTGCTTGTTTACCATCCATGCTGTATACCTCCAGTATGGATGAGAAACAGATGAGTGGAAACACTGTTGTTGGTGGTGCTGCGTCCCTGCCTGCTGTGTACAGTAGGTTTAGATGTAGTTCACTCTCTTAGGTTTCAACTTGACACCAGAATTGAATTTGGAACAAACAGGGAGAATCTACAGCAGGGCCTCCGTTGCCCCTCCCTCTGGCCGTGATGCCCTGAGAACCATAAGGCCACCTTGGCAGTGCCCTGCTACTGTCAGTTGCTTTAAAAGCATCGGTGGTCTCAGTTTAATGTAGCTGCCCTATGCAAAGGATGTGTCATTGAATAATTTTAACACACATTTCAGAAAAATTCGCTCTTGATGATGTCAAAAGAGCAATGGCCTTTGTGCCCTGACATGTGGCCTTGTGCACTAAAAAAAATGTGATGCCGAAGGCCAAATGGCCTTGCCCCTAAAATGAAGAAATCCCCACCCTAGTATACACGGTCTCTTGATAACACAGGTGGTGTTGTTTTTTTTACATTCAAATCTTGCCTACTGCAGCTTAATGCTTACATGTTAAATTAAACCCTTTGGCCAACAGGAGGTCAGGTTTATCTACTAGGGAGCCTGACCTCCATCCAACTTGGGCATGGAGTGATCCAGATGTTCATGCTGAGAGAAAGCTTAATGTGGTTTTGTTTCAGTACAATATACAGTATGTGAATCCTGATGGCCTAAAATACATCCTTCTCCTGCTTCACACAAGCGCAAATTCACTATATGCCACTCATTATGAGTGTTACTGATGACATCACTGATGGCATCATCTGGCTGCCTGGCAAAACATTGCCAGGAAGCTGGCTGCCGGCCACTGATGACATCATTTCTCCTTTTCTTTTCTTTTTTTTGTTACAATTTGAACGTTTGAGAGAATTGATCACTTATTTGCTGCTTCTGGACCTTCTTCACCTCATGCTTGATGGTCCTCTTCCTCATCTTCGTGGCCGTCATCACCTTGTAGCGGTCAAAGTAACACGTTTTGGCCCTCTTCTGTCTGGTTGTGACCACTTCTCATTGCATTCAGCCTTCTCCCAGGCCCTCCTCAAAAAACTTCTGATGGGCACTATGCAATACTTTGGTAGTATTGGTAGTCTGTAAGCTGCATGCAGTTGAAGGGCATGGCTTGCTTGTTCACGCCCGTGCAGGGACCATCAAAAAGATCCCTGTTTTGGTCAATGACATCAACGATGGCCGCCAGCTTGCCAGCATGGGGTCCAAAAGAGACTTAGGCGACACGGCCAATCACAATGAAATGCCTCAAGACCATGATGGCAGTCCCTACTGCGTCAAGCCTACTGCCTACCTGCATCAACAGGTGTCTAATGTCCTTGTTAAGTTGATATGGTGCAGGTTGGCAAGGCTGTTGCTCAGGGATGGGCCCCGCCGCTTGATGGTAATATACTTGGGGATGGGGGTGAAAGGCAGTGTTATAGAATGGAATTTCACCACTCCTCATCCGCTATATAATAATTATAACAGCTTATATAAACCAAATTGAATGAAACCAAGAGTCCAGGAAGTGTCTTATAAAAGTATATTTAAAGCCATACATTACTTTGGCAAACTGCATTGCCGAAGGACTGAATTCTCAATGTACACATTTTGGTATGTCATACAGAGTCCCAATGTATTCAGTGGCGATGTCACAATTCGACATGTACTTTATAGGCAAAGGAAGGCAGAGAGAAACAGAGAGAGGAGGGGTGATGACTTGACTTGGAGCCTACAGGGCTGCCTGTCTGTATCAGCGAGGTCAACCTCATGCGGTGGGTGAAAGTTTGTTTTGACCTCCATGTGCTGTGGAGCAGAGGGTGAAGAAATCTCCTATGTATGTGCGTCTCCATTTCTGCATGTGTGAGATGTCTTATGACTAATAACTCATAGCATTAATTATGTGTATGCAATTATTAGCTTATTGATTAGGAAATGCCAATGGAACTTCAATTTTCTACAACAGGCAGTATAATATTCACATTGTTGTCGGTATCCAGTATGGGTGGGGGGGGGGGGGGGGTTATCGATACACCATAGTATCGCGATATTTTGCCTGACGATATTGTATCGATATTTAGACGGCAAGTATCGATTAAAAAAAAAAAATTTGCAGGCCATGCTCGAAGCGCCCGATGTTGCAGTCCGCGCCTGCAGTGGCGTATTGAGTCCAGGGAAGCTTAATAATGTAGCCTACATTTTGGGGAAAAACAAAACAAAACAAAAAAACACTGCATGTTTTACTTCCGGTCAGGTCAAGGAAAAGGTAGGAAAAGGAGTTAGACAATATATTGAAATATCGCAATATTCAATATATCGCAATATCGGTGATATCGCAATACTATCGTATCGTGACTCAAGTATCGTTTTAGTATCGCATCGTGGGCATCTGGTGATTCCCACCCCTAGTATCCAGGTACCCCTCAGTTCCTCTGCTGGTTCCTCTGGTCCACTCCCACTTGCCAAGGCTAATCCGGTTCGAAGGACCATGAACAAAACAGCTAAATTACTCTTTTAAGCCTCAGCAAGTGGGACACCGGTCAGAGTGAAAACGACCAGAGGAACGTTTGTTTGAGGGTGTTTATTCAAAGTTCAAATCCCTTGATCTTGTGGTTGATGTTAACAGATGAAACAGGCAATAGATCTTGTACTCATGACAGATGTCCAATGTGTACAGGTTAAACAGGTGTACTCGGATGTATACAGGCAGATGTCAGTGTCAGATCAAACAGATGGTATACAGGCAGATGATTTGTGTTCAATAATGCATCTGAAGAAAGTACAAACAAACAACAAGGGAATGAAACAACAAAAGCAGCCTTCTCTCAGCACCAGTCCAGGGCACATTGAGTAGAGGCTGATTAGAGCCTCTTTAAGTGCAGGTGTGTGGTAATGAGTCCAATTGGCTGGCAGGTGTGCGTGTGAGGGGAAATGTCACTCGAGCAATTGTGATGTCATCAGTGATGCCATCAGTGAGGGATGTCATCAGTGATTTCATCAGTGATGTCACTCGAGCATTTTGAGGGTTGTCATTCAGTCAGCTTCAGCCTTTCGAATGATGTCACTCGAGCAATTGAGATATCATCAGTGATGTCATCAATGAGTGATGTCATCACTGCGTGATATCATCAGTGATTCACTCGAGCTTTTTAGGGGTTATCAGTCAGTCAGCTTCCTTCCTTGACATGTCACTCGAGCATTTCAGAAACTTGCTCAGGGTTGAACTTGTCAGTCAGTCAGTCAGTCAGTCAGCTAGCTCCCTTCCTTCCTTCAGACATAGCCAGATGTCCAGCTGCCTGGCAACAACAGGATTATCAGGACTGGATGTACACAGGTCCTTGAAATCCTTGAAAGATTGTGAATTTGAGAGGGGGGTTTCAAGGCCTTGATCGTTTTTGGGTAATTGAAAGTGCTTGAATTGATATATTTTCTGCAAGAATAGAAATTGAAGTTCTTTTGATATTTCTTCACAACAACGGCACAGCAGAGAAGTGTTAACACATTTGAGCCTCTCTCACTTTGTAATTGTTGTCTGTGAGCTTCTGTAAAGCTGCTAGTTCTCATGATAAAAATCCTCAGTGTTGTCACAATAATTAAGCTTGATCTGTGTCTCGAACTATGCCGTGTTGGGGTCCTTGAATTTGAGGGAATTTGGGCTGGAAAGTCCTTGAATTTGATGTAAGGGGAAGGAAGGAACTCTGCATGTATATGGGTTGTATAATGTCTCTGCCCCTTCCAGCTGACCTATCAGAAGAAGGCGAGCTGGAGTCAGTAAGTGACATCAGCAGAGACGCCCTGCCCGGGGTGCCCTGCCTCTGGGATTGCCATGGGAGACGAGGCCTACCCAGAATGCCAAGCCCAAGAACTGTTTGATGGCTTTGTGCAGGCGTCGACGTGCCGGGCCACCCTGCGTGCCTTCAGCCAGCTTTGTGATCACCTGCAGCTCCTACCAACGGCCACCGAGCGGCCGCTGTACCACACCATCAAACAACGCCTCAACTACTGGAAGGCCAACGGTCTGTGGGCCAAACTGGACAAGAGGGCCGCACATCAGGAGTATATGAAGGGCCGTGCCTGTGCCAACACTACAGTAAGTTCCTAGCCTGGTATCCAGCCCCACACGAATCACAGTTGTCAGCACTCTTCCAATGAAAGGTTCATTGGGGCTGGATACCAGGCTAGTAAGTTCTCCACGTTCTAACCCACGTTTGAAGAATATAACATTACAAAATAAGAAACCGGGTGAAAGAGTTGCAATTAGTGCCTCTTGAGGTGATTTATTTTAACATTTTATTCATTTTCATGATTTATTCTTACATTTTTACATTTTCTCCTTTCAAGTACTCCCATCCCCTCCCTGTAGGGGTACATGGTCTCTAGTTTGGGGACCACTGGCCTACGTTATGGTGCCTTACCGCCACCAACCAGCAGGGATTCACCAAACCTGCTTGCTTGCGCCAAATTTCTTTACCTTTTATTTGTAATGAGTAAGATGCTTCGGGGGAAGTGTAATTGAATTATAAAAGTATACCTTTTATTTAGGAAATGTATGGGATTAAAAGTGAAAGTTGACACAAAGTAAAGTACAGATACCCCCCCCCCTCCTCCTCCCCCCAAAAAGGTACGTACTGTAACAAAGTATTATTACTTTGTTACATTACACCACTGAGTGTCCTCTCTGTGTCAGTGTGTGGTGGTCGGGGCCGGGCCCTGCGGGCTGAGGACAGCGGTGGAGTTGGGCTTCATGGGGGCGCGGGTGGTGCTGCTGGAGAAGAGGGACGCCTTCTCCCGGAACAACGTGCTCCACCTCTGGCCCTTCACCATCAACGACCTGCGGGGCCTCGGGGCCAAGAAGCTCTACGGCAAATTCTGCGCCGGATCCATCGACCATATCAGTGAGCGGGCAAAAGTGTTCAACAGTCTCTATCCAGGGGTGTCACGCTCATTTTAGTTCACGGGCCATGTGAGACCCAATTTGGTCTCAAGTGCGCCAGACAAAGAAAATCAATAATAACCTATAAACAACAAAAACAAAACCTCAACAACAATTACAAGAACATTTTAAAAACACATTTTCACATTTTATTTATTTTATCTCAGCTACCATCAAACACATGATCAAATCTACTGTCTGTAACTGTGCATTAGGAATTGACGGCAACTGTGCATTTCTCTATATTCAAGGGCAATGAAAATACTTTACCTTTTACTGATGAATACAGAAAACATGAATAAGCTACTTAGATTGCTCCTGAAACCTGGTACCCTAGCCTTCACAAGTTCA